>NW_024881639.1:600000-990691 GCF_019059575.1 Amphibalanus amphitrite
TGGAGGTTGATATCAGCTCTGCTCGTGCGCTGTCTCTCCGTTGGCACATCCTGCCTGAAAACGGTCGATCCTGGTTTCAGAGATCCTCAATTCCTTTCACTACGAGTGCTGGGAGGAGTCAGCCTTCTCAATCCAATCAGGTTCGTCCTGATATTTGCATTCGTTATCAGCTTCCCACTGCCAAGCTCACGATTCCGTGATTGACAGATAATGTTGCACATGATACTTATCACGCATTTTTGTGAATGTCTTCCCAGTCAACAAGTTTTTGTGTGCCTAGGGGCGTTACCTTGCCATTGGAGGATGCCTTGCAATGTACCAGATAGTTACTGAATAATCGTACTGTTTGGTATAACATATCCAATAAACGCGGCTCCCTGACATGGTGCGGTCGAAGGCGGCTGACCCGCCGTCGAGCACTGCCGCCACTGTAGACTGACCGGTCACACCCGACTCCATCCTCCTCAGATCGGCTGTAACGCCGTCAGCTGGGCGCCCGAGGTGTCGGCCGGCAGCGTCCTGGAGGGCCAGCCGCAGAAGGTCACCAAACGATTCGTCTCCGGCGGCTGCGACAACCTCGTCAAAATCTGGAGGTACGATTCGTTCATGCTCCCGAATGCTAGATGTGCACAAGCCTGAGTGACATTTCGCTTTTTTTACCTAAAATTCCTTATTTTAGAATATACAACAGCACTGTTTAGAGTGGTCAACAGAGTGTGTTCCCTTTCATTTGTCTAAGTACGGGTGAGGACTGAGGGCCTGTCGCCCACTGGCCGATGTATCCGTGCGCGGGCCTAGGGCGTGCTGACCGGTCTGTGTGTCCGCTCTCTGCCAGGGAGGAGGACGACCAGTGGGTGGAGGAGGCCAAACTGGACGCCCACTCGGACTGGGTGCGCGACGTGGCTTGGGCGCCCTCGGTGGGCCTCAAACGGCAGCTGATCGCCAGCTGCTCGCAGGACCGGCGCGTCATCATCTGGTCCAACGACGGCACGGGCACGGCCTGGACGCCGCACGAGCTGCCCACCTTCAGCGACGTCATCTGGCACGTCAGCTGGGCCGTCACCGGCAACATCCTGGCCGTCAGCGGCGGCGACAACAAGGTACGGGCCGACGGACAGCGGGCCAGGGGTAACAACGGTACCGAACAAGGTACCGACGGCCGGGTGGAGGTGTTTGCGGCTAGGTTACCGACGGGTGGTGGGGTGGGGGCCGTCCGTCCGGAGACTGGTGGATCTATGAGAGGAGCGGGCTGGGAGGGAGCTCTCGATTGCACTTTATTACTTTCATGAGCATGTGTGATGCATGTATTGAACGATCGCAGATAGCCTGTACTCTTACCGGTCTATATTAGTTACAATTTACATCCGTTCCGCCCGTCCAGTGCTCTGACCCGTGTCCCCTATTTCCGCGTTGTCCTGACCCATGTTCTCCATCTGCAGTGCTATAACTCGTTCTTTCGGTCCACATTGCTCTGACTCGTTCTCTCGGTCCCCAGTGGTCTCAGCTGGCGCCCCCTCAGTCCCCAGTGCTCTGACCCGTCGTCTCTTTGTCCTCAGGCGAGCCTGTGGAAGGAGACTCTGGAGGGCAAGTGGGTTTGCCTGAACGAGGTCAACCTGGGCAAGGGCCAGGCGGGCAGCATGCCGGGCGACGCCGGTACCAAGACACTCTAAGACTCCGCAACAACTGCCATCTGAAGGACTGGTGACGTCGCGTGATGCGGAATGTGATGTCACATCACACGATGCGGATCGGTGACGCCATGGTGTGGGATATAACGTCACACGGTGCAGCCTGTGACGTCAAAAGACTGACTGATGGTGACTGCAGCGGCGAGCCCCTGTCATGACTGGAGAATGGAGATGTCAATACATCCCATCCTGAGGCTGGTCGATGACGTCAGGCACTGACGTGCGTCGTGCGATGATGTCATAGTTCACATTTAGAGTGGCCGGTGTCGCGTGCTGACGTGTGTGACGGCGCTATAGCATAGAGTATATCTGGCGGCGCCGATCCTGGTGATACCTACCATACATTCTCTGAAATGTGTTCTCGGCAGTGCCTCAGTTCCGTCTCGCCCGACCCTGCCGCACCGCTGCTGGCGCTCGGAACGAGCTGCCACTGGGAGAGTACGGTGGGCGGTGGGCGTCTGAGAATAACACCGGCCGGGTACCCGAGGACGCCTCGCGGCCCGGTGAGGAGCGGATGTGATCTGGGATGTATCTCCGTGCGGAGCGCCACGCCGGTGACCGGTGTGCTGCTATTGGGATCTTATTTTGAACGGGAGTTGTGTCCAAAAGAATCGCCGCGGTAAATAGCGTAGACAGCTTGTTACGATGGTAATAAAGGTGTATACAAAACGGATTCCATTTGTGTGGTCTAGGTAGCGATTAGCGAACAGGATTTTTCTACAATCGGCCAATCAGTCGAATTATGGCCGCTTTAACTTTTAGAACGGCTCAATTCTCAATCAGATCAAAGGCTCCTAATTCATCGGTGTCACTACGATGCTCGAGTCGCCCAGCCTTTAGTTCAATCGTATCCAACCTCCTCCCCCTGACTGCGGCATCTGGTTCAGCACGCTCAGCCCGCCTGTGACCCTCCCCAAGCGCCAACTGACCCCAGTTCTCCCCGCACCGCCCATCCAGACTCAGCGTCAGGGTTGTACCGTAGTATTCTGGATTACTTTGTACATTAAGCACACATACACCACGCACGCACAACGCCAAGTAGCACGGGAATGGTGAGCTCTTTATGGAGGCCGCACACGCACACACGCTCTCAAACGGACCACTGCACAGAACAACTGTCTTTGGCACGAATAGGATCAGCCCGCTGCGGCGGGTAACATCAACACACAACAGGGGAGTCCTGCGGCGGCTCATACCTGGCTCCCATACTGACCACACAACAGGGGAGCCCGCGCCAATACCTCGCTCCCATACTGACCACACAACAGGGGAGCCTGCGCTCATACCTCGCTCCCATACTGACCATTCCAGCGGCGCGCCCGGCGCACCCGCCGCGCCTGGAGCTGCACCAGACCAGCCAGATAAGACAGCACAGCGCGGACTCGGCTACTACGCCTGAGCTGCCGAGCAGCACGGCACGGTACTGTGCAGTATATTCTCCGGCGGCCCGCGCCTCGTGTGACTCACTGCCGATACTGGCCGCATCAGTGGCAACAGCGCAGGGTACACGTGTACCACGAACGGCCGCAGTGACACTGCGAGTGACTGGATATAACACCGGCGACTTTACACGAGTCCAGACCTAGCACATACAGTGTAACAGTGTGAGAAGCTCCTGGGGAACGACATGGGGCGGCGAGAACCCCGTCAGAGGCGGACGAAGTCCGCCCCCCACTCGTCGGAATGGCGGCCGGCGGGCGACACCCTGTCGACCCGCGATCGGAACCGCCGCACGCCAGCACACCTGTGTGCGGCGAAACCAGACTGGCGTCCCGGGCTGCTACAGAGTTCGGGGTGGTCTGGATGTGTTGCCCTGAACAATATCTTGGCACCGTGCGATTTGGACAAATAGGGAAATCTAACGGACCCGACAAACGATCATGTGCGCATGTGTGTCTATGTGCTCACACACATCAGTCAAGTGTATGTAAAGGGTCTACAACATCAGCTCGTATGCACGTGCGCGCCCGGCACGTGATGGTGCCGCACGTGGCCATCGGGACTAGGAAGCTAGACATGTATGGCGTTCAAGTCGTCGGCGTCCACGTGGACACTGCACTGAGGACACCGCCGGTCGGCGCCCTGAAACGGAGAGGAGGGGTGGTCAGCGCAAAGACAGGCACGCATGACACACAGGGCGAGCCAGGGAGAAAAAAGCTTCTGCCATTACTTCGGCGAGCTTAACTCACCATCCTAAGTCAACGATTATTTTTTATCCGTTTAACATTTGGCAAAGTGCGTTATAAGTCAGTAATCCAGCTTTTAAGACTTCCGTCCTTCCCTTGATGTTAAGTCCACCAACAGTCTGGTCACGACCATAAAGATTACTTGTTACGACGACTAACACTTAAGTAGCGGTGAAGCCGCTGAGCTGGGAACCCTTCTGCGCGGCGCCGCACCCGTACTGACCAGCGCGGCGTTCCAGCAGGGCGTGCAGTGCACGTGCCAGCAGTGTGTGGAGACCAGCGGCTGGCGGAAGGCGCGACTGCACACGCCGCACCGGTACCGGCTCGTCTCGTGCTCCAGCGCCGCCAGCTGGGCGCGCAGCCGCTCCAGCTCAGCGGCCAGTGGCGCCGACGGGTCACTGAAATACACACACATACAGGGAAGGTCAGGGCACTGTCGGCAGGGGGAAGGGGCTGAGGGGAACCCGTCAAAGCTATGAGGCTTGATATTGTAGCTGTCCCTGTTATTGGGACTGAGAGGCTTTGTCACAAAAAAGGTAACGCCAGCCAAGTAAGAACGGCAACACCACAGAACAAGTTAAGTTTAGCTGGACGGGTCACACAGCGCCGGTACTGAAGAGAGAAGTGCTGTCCAGAAATGTTTTACGACTGACCTGGTCGCGGAGCCCTTCTCTGCTGTGGTGTCCGGCACACCGTCCTCATACACGGGGCTGGCGCGGGCCGCCACGTCCACACCTGGGCAGAGACAAGGGTCAGAAAGTCAGTAACTCGCTAACTCACTCAGTAGGTGAGTCAGATAATCATCGCACCCAGGACTGGAGCGGGCCACTATGTCCATAGGCCTGGCCCGGGACACGGCGTTGTTGACTCAAAACGTTCAGCAGCTCAGTCTTAACTCCCAGAAAGTCGCATCATCCCAGCTCCAGCACACCGCCCTGAAGCTCCACTATCCCCGCTGCTTCCCTCACTGACCAGTCATACGCAGGTCGGTGGCGCCCCCTCCCCTCGGTAGGTCCCCTCACTGACCGGTGGTCCGCAGGTCGGTGGCGCCCCCTCCCCTCGGTAGGTCACCTCACTGACCGGTGGTCCGCAGGTCTGTGGCGCCCCCTCCCCTCGGTTGGTCCCTCACTGACCGGTGGTCCGCAGGTCTGTGGCGCCCGAGTCGTCCCTGGGCCGCCGCCAGTCGGCCGCCGGCCCACCGCCGCCGGCCGGGGCGCCGCCGTTACAGTCGGCGTCTCCCAGCACATCCACCTCCTCGTCATCGTCGGGCGCGACGGCCGGCGCCGGCTTCCCGGGGCTGGCCGGGACCGCGGCGCCGCCCAGCGCCGTGGCAGGGCGCTGCGGGGAGGGAAGGCACGGTTAGAGGCCGGGGTACTGAGACACAGCCAGACGCAGACGGACAGAAAACGACCCTAAACAGCAATTAACTGAAGCATGACTATAAAACAAGCCAAGGCATATGTAAGTCAAAAATATCGAGACCGCCAGTCATCATACTACAGCAGGCTGACGAAAAATAGTGGTGTGCCCAGTAGGCCGCCTGGCGTGTCTCGTCGGACGTTACCTTGGCCGGTGGCGCCAGCCGGGTCGAGTGCTGCTGGTCGGCGCGGTCCGGCCCGCAGCCGCCGCCGCAGTCGCTCGGGTCCTCGCCGCGGCGTTTGCGCATCTTACAGCGGAGTCGCAGCTGCCGGTTACTGCGCACCCGGTGGTATGTCTGCCGGGCACATAGGTCACACGGGTCAGCCAGGGTTAACGACAGGGTCAGTATCGGGGTCAACAACGGGTTCATACTGGTCAGCATAGACGCCAATACTGCGATCATCACAGGCAGCAGAACCGCAACCCCTTACAAAGGTTCGTAACGAACGAATGACGATGGACGGCAAGGTAGGGTGGTCGGACAAGACGTCGATTGGCAGGTAAGAATGTTTGTTCGAAGCATGCTTTTCCGAAATGTGAGCAAACAAGAGTCATCTCACCGCAATCAAATATCGAAATATGTGCTGTTTGAATTTGAATTGGAGTCTGTTTCTTGTTTGATGTGGCGCAGGCAACACCAGAGCTTGAACTATCGAAGAGGACATTCCAAACTCGTGAAGTCGCTCATCGCTGAATGGTCTGTTATCAGCCACGCGCACCAAATCCGGGCGGCATCATAAAACAGCGCCTTTACACAGTGTCGCCTCCGTAAGCCGCCCGCATCTACCCGCAGTGGCATTGAGCTGTCTCTGACCGGGTTTATAGAGTTGCTGTTTGAAAACAGCCCAAGCGACCGCAGGAACTCGGCTGGTCGAGGTCAGCCAGCCTCCGCGAGCCGCCACTCTTATCAGAGGGGTCTGGATAGGCGTTGTACCTAACCATCAACCCCACGGCAGCATGGCCGTCATGCCAAGAGCGCCATGCATCCTCAGTGATTTGCTGCTCATCTTTCGTCAGCCCGCTCCATCGATGTGCAGTCCGGCCTGGTAGCTGGCTGGCCTGATGGGGCTGTATTGGCTGCGCCCGTCCGGCCTGTGGCGTCTGTATTGGCCGCCAGTCGGGTCCGTCTCAACTGGTCGCCCGGGGCCGATTTACTCTCCCAATAGCCGGCCGGGCGCTGACAATAGCGGTCCGATATCACCTGGCCGCGCCGGGGACGGGGCCGGTTCGAGTGCAATGAAAGAGAGGGAGCGCGGTAAATAATCGGCCGCCAGCCCGGCACGGTCACGGGCGCAGGCAAATTACACGCCTGGGGCACCAGAGAAATAACAATACTGCCCAGATGATCTTACATCATCTTTTAGCACAATGAGTTGCGTTTGCTGAAGGGAATATGGGGTTCTAAACAACGCAAAACAGACGCAAATATGATGCACCAAATCATCATTTATCCGAATTTCAGCGTTTTAATCCCAGAAGCATAAAGGAGTAAATGAAAGTTATCTGAGAGCAAAATACTATCAGAAACAGAAAGCATTCTACAAGTAATACCTATCAATCAAAAACTTTGATAACAGTTGCCGGCGATTCAACGACTTCACAGTTCAAATATATGCGGTATTCGACACTGAAGTCGAATAAACGGCAAGATTCTCCATAGCAAAAATGATCGCAATGTGACACTTTCAAAATTTCAATATGTGAGATAACGCAGTAACTTTCTCAAAAAGCCTTTCAATTTCAGCACAATGACGGAATAAAGAACACTTTTGACAACCGAGTCAGCTAAGCTCGGAGCATACAAAACAAGGCAGAGTTCAGCTAGGTCGCGTATTTCCGCATCAAACTCCCACAGAAACCGGCACAAAAAGGCCACCCGTTCTCTCATACGCAGCTCCCGCCCCGGTAAAACGCAGTCGGCGTTTCCTGCAGACCGGATGGGGTTACGGGCCAGGTCGGAGACCGGCCCGGCGGCGGGGCACACCCAGTTTCCGGCGCCCGGAGCGGGCCGATCGGTTAGTATCAGGTGGAGGCCGGAAGGTGCACCCCAACAAACCGCAGAGGACAGAGAGCACGCACAGCGCGGCGGCTCGACCACCGGCCCTCAGCCTCCCGGCCAGGCGGCGGCACGACTTCAAATGAAATCGCAGCGTGAGTGGCTGATTCCCATTACCGTCCGGATAAATGCATTGATCGAGTGGCGATGGCGAAGACGAATGAGCCAATCACATACACTAACCGCCGCTATCCAGCATCTCTGGATCCGCGGACAGTCCTAGAGTCGGACATCGTGGGTCCAGAGTCAGGATGTGCTGTGACTCCCCGAGTCGGGAGCCGGCCAGGTGCGCCTGCCCGCCCCGTCGGACCGCGGGCGGGGCCGGCGGCAGGTGTTGACGGCTCGCCGGCGCCGTGTAGTTTATCTCTCCCCGCTCCTACCAGCCCGCCACTGCAGGTGACACGTGTTACACACCCCCGGGGTAGGACGCTCCGCCATCGGGCCAGCGCCACGCCAGCCCGAGCCGAGCCGAGCCGGCCGCCAGCCGCCAGCCTTTCCCAGAGCAGATGGTTAAGATATAACGAAGTGCCGACAATTATAGGCGGCCGCGTTTGATTGGTTTAGTGTTATTGTGTTTGGAACTCTTTATCCCCTTGTTAGTCTTTAAAAGCGGTCGGCCGGCCGATGGTGAGCACACGGGGACCCATTTGAGCGGCCGGCCCAGCCGCCAGCCATAAAACCATAAAACAATAAAATCGATTGAAAGGCTCCAGCCAAATGCACCGGGCCGTCGTAAAGTGGCACATTTGACCGCCGAGATTAACACGGGCGACAATCGGGCTTTAATTCAATAAAACCATTACCATTACCCGGCACGTGTTTGCGAGTAATCGAGTGGCACGGACCCGCGGCCGGCGGCTGGCACCGTACGGCGCAGAGGTACGGGATACGGACTCACCGCGCACAGGGCACGGGCTCAGGGTACGGAGCAATGACAACAAATCACCGGCTGTTGAGGACAAGCAGAACATAAGTTGGAGCCGAAAGCAGCGCAGGTTCAGAAGCGCAGATAGCTTTGAAAATAAAGGCTAGTGCATCGTAAGTTGTGCGCTGACAGTCTCATGTGGCGGTCGCAGGAAATTTCACCAATATGCCATGGCGTTCGCGGTTCGGAGACGTTCCCGCGTCAACCCAGCATTGCATACACATTTAACGACATAGGCGCACGCCGTGACCCTTTAGTCGGTGCCGTCCGCGCTGAAGTATTCGAACACAGAGAGTGGCGGTGATAAACCTCCACCAGCTCCCCACCCGACACGTCCTCCTGAGCTATGGACCTGGGAACTGAACGGCCAGACATTCCCTATTCACCGCCCAGCGGCGGCCTGCAAGGTGCGATACTGCGCTCAATGGGCAGACAGGGGCGGGGCGGCGTTTCTGGCGTCGCTGGTGACAGGAACAGCGACAGGCCGTGTCCGAGAGACCGTAAAACCTGCAGCTCCACAGTGTCCGCCGGTGCTTTACGAGCGGTCGTCCTGCAGATGCGGACACTTTATGGCCAGGACAGATGTGATACTAGGCGACGTATAACACAATCAGCGACCGCTGGCAACGCACACAGCTGTGTGGAACAGAGGACGTGTGCTTCAACAGGTATACAAACACGGGGCCGGGCTGTAAAGCGATAGCGCCGCCAAATCACCGGTGTGCGCGATGCAGGGAATCCGTCATAGCAGCTCGACCAGCTCGAGCCATGACCAAAGTTGCAAATTGGATATGTAGTACCGTAGTACGGACGCAGCACATTGAGCACGGATCTCATCATACGCTTCATGTCAATGCTTAGGGAAAAGGCACTTGCTAAACAGAACGACTACCTCTATTCTCACCATAACACCGATTTTCTCAACGTCACACCGATTTTCTGAAGGGTGTCGGGTCCGCACCGAACCCTTTCGCCCACCAGCCACCGCTCGGTTCAGCCTCATTAAAACGTTGGATGTCGACGCCTCCCTCCGGCCAAGCATTCATGGAATGGAGGGTTCGAAGGAGGCATTACACCAACACAGACTTTTACACCTCGGTTGACGCTCATTTGGCAAGCTCCGGAAAACAAACTCATAATCATCCCCTAATTCTCCAAAGTTCTTTCAATTACGCTCCAATTAAACGAGGGAAATTGTTAGTTAGGGCAGAGTCCGTGATCCCGGCTCTTTTTAATTAAAAGCACCAGTTAGACGGTGCGTCCGCTTTTATGCTTGCCTTATTTTGCGATGTCAAAGGGATTCTCCGCGACAGAAAACGCCGGCTGCGTCCGGGTTTTTGCTTAGATTGGATAGCGCGATTAAAAGAATGAGTCGCCAAGTTGCCAGGAGATTTCTTTTAAACAGTTTCGCTTAAATCGTGTCGCGAAGATTGCCTGCGGCCCGCCGGCTGACGAGACAACAGGCCGGCAAACATGTCAGAGGGCGGCCGGCGGCGGGCCCGTGTCGGCAGCGAGAGGCGAGCGGCGGGCGGCGGGCGGGGGAGAGGTCACGCGGCGGCCGGAACTAACGACGAGAACAAACATGTTCACAACGCCGATAATATCACAGGAAATAAATGTATGGAAACAAGCGCGCGCCCTAAAGAAGCAAACAGTACCATTTAAACCATAATGTCTTATTCGGAAGGTTAATAACGGTCCTGGCTCACTCCTCAGCCTCCGTTACGTTCAATCAATTGCATCAAAGACGAGGCTACTGATTCACCCGTCAGTTGAGCAAAGCGGATTTCACGATGGGACATCTTTGTTTTGATCTTTGTTGTAAACCACTTCAGAGCTTTATTACCCGAGCGTTGATTGATTATTGTTACGTACTGTCAGTAAATAAAATATATTGATATCAGCTACAAACATGAAGTCGCCAGTCAATGAGAGGGCGCGGTGTTCCACATCTCCGACCAACAGTAGGTATGGTGGACACTGGACACACTGAGCTGTGACCGGTAACCGATGACCTGTGACCACTGACGGGCAACAATATCCGACCGGTGACCTACCTCCCAGCCGAGGCCGTCGCGGCCGTGTCGCTCGTCTCTCAGACCTACCTCCCAGCCGAGGGGCCGAGTTGTTCGTCCCGCACCCACCTCCCAGCCGAGGGGCCGTATGGCTCGTCCCGCGCCTACCTCCCAGCCGAGGGGCCGAGTTGTTCGTCCCGCACCCACCTCCCAGCCGAGGGGCCGTGTGGCTCGTCCCGCGCCTACCTCCCAGCCGAGGGGCCGAGTTGTTCGTCCCGCACCCACCTCCCAGCCGAGGGGCTGTATGGCTCGTCCCGCGCCTACCTCCCAGCCGAGGGGCCGAGTTGTTCGTCCCGCACCCACCTCCCAGCCGAGGGGCTGTATGGCTCGTCCCGCGCCTACCTCCCAGCCGAGGGGCCCAGTTGTTCGTCCCGCACCCACCCCCCAGCCGAGGGGCCGTATGGCTCGTCCCGCGCCTACCTCCCAGCCGAGGCCGTCACGGTCGTGTCGCTCGCCCCGCACCCACCTCCCAGCCGAGGCCGTGACAATCGTGTCGCTCGTCTCTCAGACCTACCTCCCAGCCGAGGCCGTCACGGTCGTGTCGCTCGCCCCGCACCTTACCTCCCAGCCGAGTCCGTCACGGTCGTGTCGCTCTCGGGCGCCGATGGTCTGTTGCAGCAGTCGCTCCAGCTCTGCGCGGCAGTGGCTGGCCACCTCTCCAGGCCGCAGCGCCTCGCAGCAGATCGGGCAGCTGGATGGGTCCACCGGCGACGGCGCCCGCTCTGCAGGCAGACACGGGGAGCACAGGGAGTCAGACTCTGTAGGACTCAGACGGGGAACAGAGAAAGTACAGAGTTAAACGAAGACACCGGGGACGGCGCCCGCTCTGAAGGCAGACACGGGGAGCAGCATGGTAAGACGGGGAGCACAGTCAGTAAAGGGTTTGATGGGGAAGCCAGCGACAGCGCCCGCTGTGTAGGCAGACACCGGGAGCGGCATGGTCAGACGGGGAGCACAGTGAGTACAGGGTTTGATGGGGAAGCCACTGTCAGTGACAGCGCCCGCTTTGTAGGCAGACACGGGGAGCAGCATGGTCAGACGGAGAGCAGTGAGTACAGGGTTTGATGGGGAAGCCAGTGACAGCGCCCGCTCTGTAGGCAGACACGGGGAGCAGCATGGTCGGACGGAGAGCACAGTGAGTACAGGGTTTGATGGGGAAGCCAGTGACAGCGCCCGCTCTGTAGGCAGACACGGGGAGCAGCGTGGTCGGACGGAGAGCACAGTGAGTACAGGGTTTGATGGGGAAGCCAGTGACAGCGCCCGCTCTGTAGGCAGACACGGGGAGCAGCATGGTAAGACGGAGAGCAGTCTATGAAGTGCGTTTTACACAAAGGACTATGTCCGGAGGGCTGCTCGGCGGGCTGTTGGCGGGGCCGTCGTGACCTGTGGCCAGGTGGTTTTACTTTGCACTTAATTTTCGTGTTAATATTTCCTTTTTTGTGTGTTTTTTGTGCTTATGTTTTGTGGGAAAGGCGCTTTGATTTAAGCATTTTGCTTTTGCGCCGATCCGCGATTATTTTCGCCGATATTTTTTGTTCGTGGTTACCAAAATACACTGAATGAATGAATGAATGAATGAAAAGCACAGTGAGTACAGGGTTTGATGGGGAAGCCAGTGACAGCGCCCACTCTGTAGGCAGACACGGGGAGCAGCATGGTAAGACGGGGAGCACATAGAGTACAGGGTTTGATGGGAAGCCAGTGACAGCGCCCGCTCTGTAGGCAGACACGGGGAGCGCACGGTCGGACGGAGAGCGCAGGGTGGCCACTATTCAGGCAGGCGACGATGAATGACGCCCATACCCGCTAGTTTGAGATTACTGAAAGAATCACAGGCAGAGTGTTGGATCACTTGAAAGTTCACTACTGAGATAAACGATAATATACGAACAGCAGACACCGGTAATCATAGACTAGACAAGAGCAGTCGCTTGTCTATGAAGTGCGTTTTACACAAAGGACTCACAAGTGCGAAAATTAAGCTAAACACAGCTACCTTTGCAGCGTTGGCGCGATCAGCACCTCCATCTGCTGACACTCCTGACAAGGAGGGCACACACCGGCGAACGGAAAGACAAACACACGACACAGAGCGACGGATAAACATTTGTTTGAGCGGGTGCGCGGGGTGCTGAGCGACGAAACAATCCGAGTGTCGCCTCCACAGCCTCAAACAAACGAGCGCCTGCCGGGTCGGGACGCAGCTCAAATTGAGGCCCATCTCATCGTGTCGCGGCGCCCCCGAATGGATGTCTGGCAGCGCGCGCCCCGTAACGCCGTGTAATGCCGTGTATCAGCGCGCGGCGGGCCCGCTCCGGGCCCCAGCAAATGATCGCCGGCATCAGCGCTGCCATTGAGAGGCGCGCCGCCTGCCGGCCGCGCCGCGGCCATACATCACACACGCCGCCGCGCCGCGCGCCGCACCTTCTCAAAGGCGGCCGCTCGTAAAGAATTTAATAAAAGTGCGCGCCGAGCTGCTCGGGCGGGCCTCGGCCGAGTCCCCAGCCGGCCGACGTCCCAGGGTCGTCCGTCAGAGCCGTCAGTGGGCCGGCGGGGTCCGCCCAGCCGACCATCAGTGGCCTTATTAAACCGCTGACCGACGGCCGCTGGTGGGAGCCGACAGGCCGTATCTGCCGGCCGAGCTGCCGGCCGAGCTGCCGCCGAGCTTCACAGAAACAGCGGTCCTCAGTGACCCGTGCGGCCGGCAGCCGCTGCGCACCGAGATGATTCAGTTTCCCGGAATGGCTTCATAAGAGAATGCCTGTTTCCGGAACAGAGCCAACTGTAAGTCCCCACATTCAACAATCAAAATAAAATAGCCAACCACCAAGACTCAAGAACAACCCATATTGATGTGTTTGACCGCAAGTGCCTTTCGTGGTCTAACAAACAGCGACTGGTTTTGAGGAAACAAAGCACAGAAAAAACTATTTTCTACAAAAACAGAAGTGAAGAGACCGTGAATGATTGAATGATGCGCCAAGGCCCTGGCTGTGTCGGTAATTACAATCAGCGTGTCGGAGTCCCGCTGTGTCGTCCGCCGCTGCGGCCGCTCCGTCCGTCCGCCCGCAGCCTCTCTGCCGCCCCTCAGCGTCTCCGGCGCCCCGAACAGCAGATGGTGCCACCTCATATCGGCTTCCACACAATTTGTCATAGGTGCCAATTGATGATGTGGTGGTAACAAGTGGCGCTGAGCGCGAATTAAGTCGGCAGGCGGCGCGGTAAAAAGGCGAGCGGCAATCGGTCGGCCGCAATCACCGCCCTCCCCGCCGTCTCCACCCCATCTCGCCGCCCTCCGCCGTCCCAGACGGGCTCCGTCAGCGGGACGAACGATCGGTAAAGACTGTCACGGCGCGGCGCCGCCCCAGCAGGCGTCACGGCCGTCACAGCCAGAGATGCGTCGCAGTCGAGATACACCGGTCAGAGTCGAGTCACGGAGACGGTACAGCGGTCCTGATGGCCTCTGGTCGCGTCACACAGGGGCGAATCACAGAGACGTTCGCACAACTCACCATCCTGTGGAGAGTGCCACTTGGTCGCCTGTGCATAATAACAAAAACAGCAGACAAACAATTAGCCGGTGTCGATGGCACCGATGAGAATGCCAGCTGAAAAAGGCCAATCGTTTAAGCGGCACAAATAAACGCGATGAAAGAGTCGTTATCAATATGCATATGAAAGGGATTGACATCCATCCAGTGAGGCCTCCCTCATGCCGGGCCGTGAATGGTAGTACCTTCCTTCCAGATGGCAATCACCCATCCTACGGCGGCTGATCAACCATATGCACCAGCTCGAGCAGCTACGCTCCTGGCAGGTGCCATAAGAGGCGTAATGGAGCTCACCACCTCTCCAAGGTGACGTCCTGGATCGTCACCGAAACTGTCAGCGGCGATTCCAGAATGTGGAGACTAGAGCCGTTGAGTGAGAAAGAGGAGTGACAAATTGGGAGAGTGACAGAGAGAAGGGGGAGAGCAAAGAATGTGGCGGAAAAAATGGGGCAGAAGAGCGAGCGTGGCGCCCTACATAGCGCAAAAAGTCCCTTGGAAAATAGGTAAGGCTGAAGATATTGAAGCGCTGGTGGATGGGCAGGGTGCTACGTTTTCTTCACCATCAATTCATTTTCTTCACCAATTCAATTCATTTTCATCACCATCAACATGTACTTCATCCATTGATTTCACTCGCTGTTGCTTGGTTTGCGGCCAGACACGACTTGACTTTCCCTGTGAAGTTGACGGGCCCGTTCTCTAAGCAGGTCCTGGCCGCGGCCTCTGACTATGGGACCGTCCCCGGCGTGCTACCCTGGCCCGCCGACAGCCTCGGTCCCGTCCCGTCGACACCTTGTGCGGCTCCATTGTGCGCGTCCGGTGAATGCGGCGTCCGTGCAGCTGCCGCCAGAGTCACAGCGCCGTCACTGTCCGGGCGCGCACACTGGCAGTCAGTCACACGGGGCCCGGCTGCAGTCACCGCCAGGTGAGCCGCCGGCCGCGCCGCTCAATGCCACAATAAATTACCATTCTACTCGATAAACGGCATTAAATGGACCCGGCGCTGAATGTCAGCCGAGGCCATTAGCGCCGCCTGCTGAATGCCGCGACAAAACGGCCTCTCGAGCCGCCGCCGAGCCCGCCGCCGGGCGCTGCCGGCGCCAGGGGCCCACGGCGGCAGCGAGGGCTCGAACGGGCGGCGGCGACGTGGGCTGCAGCGGACGGCAGTGATGCTGGGTGCAGTATGAATGGCTACCCAGAAAGGCGCCAGAGAGGTAGTGTGGCTTTTCGAAGGCCGCTGTGGATTCGGCAGCCAACATAACAGGGCAGCCATGGAAAATGACAATTGCGCTGATAAGGCGAGAAAAAGAATGGCAGATAAACATTTGCGATCGAAAACAAGCTTAAAACATGTGTGGCTCGTGAAGCTTGTGCCCTGTTGTCTTGCCGTAACTTATGAAAATACACAGACAGTTAAGTACATAAATATCTGATGCGATTGAAATTTAAAATGATCAGCGCTGAGTGCTGACGGCAATAAGGCAGATGTTTCTCTAGATATTGTTTGTGTTTCGCCAACTAAATCCGTTCAACCTCCCGTTCAACCGAGTTGTTCAACAAGCCGTTAGTTGCCTCTCCGCAGCAACGTGTCCAGCACGACATGGTGTCGACGAGGTTATCGCTTTGAAAAACGAGCCACTTCATGTATCCATTTATCTCTGGTGCGCGGTACACCAGTCACGTTCTCCAGCGGTGGTGTCGCAGCCCGCCGTGGCTCATCAGACTCCGCGCTGCGCCTCGACACCGGTCGGTCACCGGAGTCAGCCACCAGAGTGTCTCAAGACCCAGCGGCCGTCACCGTGGCCCACTTCTCCAGTGATCGCTCAGCGGCGCACAGTGGCGCGTCAGCGGCACATTTCACGCCGCCACCGCGCCGGAAACGCCGCCACCGGACAAAGCGGCGCGCCGGCCGGTGTCGACAATCGATGCGGCGGCCGAGACAAATGGTGGCGCGTCGGCCGGTGATAAAACAGGACCGGCCGGCACCGGGCTCGTTACTCATCGGCCGGCCAATTAGGACCGGAGCGGCGCCGCGCCGGCTCACAGGCTATCTGCCGCGGGCCGGCGTAGACAACTGCTACGAACCGGTAGACATCACCAGGGACGGGGTGCAGATGCCTGTATTTGCTGCTGCAGGGCTGTTAGAACGTCGGGAAGCAGCCGGATATCTCTGCTGAGATGATGATATAACATCCGACAAAAAGCAAAGCTATGAGCTATGAGCACCAAGCGAGAGCGAGTACCGCGAGAGCGAGTTCTAAGCGAGTACCGCGAGCTAGCCACGTAAGCAGTGAGCAGTACAAAGTCAGTTCCGTAAGCCCCAAGTGCCAGTCGGTGGATCCGGTCCGAGTGAAGAGTTGATGACCGAGTTTCCCTATGGAGTGTCTCCATTCCATTCGGCCGTCGCCATCGGTGCCTCCACCCCAATGACGGCAGCTGGTGTCACGGACACTCTGCAGCCGACCATGGATTTGAATGGGGGCCGCAATGGTGTTTCTGAGCCTCACTGAGTTTTGACTCTCGAAGAACCGACCCCTTCAGGGCCTCAGCTGCCACTTTTGTTCACCAGAGTACACTCGGGGGCAGATTGATGTTCCACCACTCCCTACCCATCGGGCTCCCATGGATCAGCAGTGGCTGCTGCCAATGTTGCCTGCCCTCAGCACTGCTCAGCACTGCCTGCCAATGCCAGTGCTGCCAGTCCTGCCACTGACAGCAGCCAGTGCGGGAGCCATGGGAGCCCGATGGGTAGGGAGTGGTGGAACATCAATCTGCCCCCGAGTGTACCACCAGGGTGCTTTCAACGACTCATCGAACCATGCAGTGGTTCCGAATAACGGTAAAGTATCGGACATGCTGAAAGGAAACGATGAATAAAAACTGAACACATAAAAATCGGAAATGAAGGAAACTCATGAAAATTGAACACATACATTGAAAATATACTTATCATATATATGAATCAAACGGTTGGATGCTAACTGGGCCGGAAGGGATACTCTCGCATACCCGTTCCGCTGTGTTTTACATGGTGGACAGTTCAATAGACATGGGAAAAACCGAAACAAACAAACAAAAAAATTAACAAAAACGACATATTTTTTGTCATAAGGCTTACAAGATCAATTTCGGTTGTGCGTTTGATTAATGACTCTTCGCGTGACCTTCATCTCATACATAGGTAAGACTGAATCGCTTTGCTGCCAGTCTTCAGGCGTTTGCTAAATCCTCTCGAGCCATGTTTTGGCCCACCACTTTCCGTCCTCTGGCGTCTCGATTCCCATCCCGCCACGGCCGTCCCTCGCCGCCTTTGCTCGGCCCCACCGCAGGCGGCGGGTCTGCAGATGCCATCGCGCCGGCCGCCCACTCCGGCGCCGATACCGCGCCGCGATTGAATTACAGCGCACGGCAGCGCTATTTTCCAGACGAGTTTCCCATTAATTTGTCGACGGCATCTGTCACTTGTCCGCCGGCGCTTCCATCATTTATCTCCACCAAAGCAGCGTTAAAACGCCGGGACCGGCCGCTGCTGAAACCATTACAAGCACTTAGTCCGGCCGATGATAGATTCGCCTTTATATAATGGTATCAATGGCTGGCCATTAGAAGTCGAGTCGGCAATTGAATATAATCCTGGCCGAGAGCAAGTCAAGCAGATCGGCTGTCGTCCCAATCAGCCGAGGCCGGACGGCGGCGGTGGCGGCGCGGTCGGCCGGCTCGTCTATTATCTAATTCGGGCGTTGTCGGCGGCGCGGCCGCTGGTTGGTCCGCCCGGGCGGTGTGGGCGGGGCCGGCCGGCGGCGGCGGCGAATGGCGGCGGCGGCCGGGGCGGCGCGCGCTGACCCGTCGTCGACCGACCGGCCGACCGCTGTGGCCGACTGTTCCCGAGTCGGAAACTATTGGCGGCCCCCTTCACCCCGACCTCCCCACAGCCTGTCAGGCGGCACTGATATGACTCCGGTCCTCCCGGAACCTTCAAATACCCCGCTCCAGTCGGAGATCAACGCTGTTGAACGAAAAGTCCATCCCACACACCTCCAGAACATTGGTTGGGCTCTAGACGACCGCAATGATTCAGGAAGCTTGAGCCCTCGATAGCAGAATCGAGTCGTTACAATGATAGCCATTCTAGCGGCAGTAGCCGGATTCGAGCACTGCGGCACAGCCTAACTTCAGGCGCGGACTACTACTGCCATCTATGGAAAGAAATGGTAAATACACAATAGGACGATGCCCACGCTACGATGCAAAGAGCAGAAGCAACTTCAGTCAGACTTTCAGCAGCTTAGACTGTAGACGGACTTTTCACACAAGTCACCGTGACGGCATCCTTAATCATTTCGTAAATAAGCCAAACGTCTAAGATTCTGGACAACTAAGACATGCAACGAGTTTCACATCACATTACAGGAGTACCCAAGCGGGCAAGTATCACTGTGGTGAATCAATTTAGTGAAGCCGATTCACACAGAGCAGGGAACAACAGGGTGAAAGTGAATATGCCTCAGATTTGTAAACACAAACAAATGGATGCACGAGAAAAAGTTTGAAAATATTTTTGTTCATCTAACCGTTGTCGATTGAAAAATAGATTCGTCAAAAATAAATAGTTTGAAAGGAAATCATTATACTCGATGCAAAACTGCCTGTGGCCCGTGGGGCGGGCCACAGGCCCGCCTCCGAGGCATCCCTCGGACCGCCTGTGGCCCGTGGGGTGAGCCGGTGGTCAGGGGGCGCCGCCTCGCGTGAAAGACGCACGTGGGTGCGAGGCGGCGCGGGCGGGGGCCAACGGCTCCGTCCCAGACCGTACTATATCGAGGTTGGTCGCGAGTGTGATGTATGTTTGGTTCAGTGACTTTCAAATTATAGCAGGCCCTTTCTCGGTCAGGGTTGATGGATCCACCGTCACTTTGCGCGGTACTTTTAAGACAGACTGTATGTACAGTGATAGTGACAGACTGTATGTACAGTCTGTCTTAAAAGTACCGCGCAAAGTGAGGGTGGATCCATCAAGCCTGACCGAGGAAGGGCTGCTAAATTTGAGTCACCGAAGTAATTGACATCCTCGTCCATTCCTCAGGTCAATTGGTTCGGTGACTTTCAAATTATAGCAGGCCTTTCCTTGGTCAGGCTTGATGGATCCACCCTCACTTTGCGCGGTACTTTTAAGACAGACTGTATGTACAGTCTGTCTTAAAAGTACCGCGCAAAGTGACGGTGGATCCATTATGCCTGACCGAGGAAGGGCCGGCTAAATTTGAGTCACCGAAGCAATGGACGTCCTCGTCCATTCCCAAGTCAATTGGTTCGATGACTTTCAAATTATAGCAGGCCCTTCCTCGGTCAGGCTTGATGGATCCACCGTCACTTTGCGCGGTACTTTTAAGACAGACTGTACATACCAAGTGCTGTCAGTGATGTATGTTCGCTTGAAACTGCTTTGTATATTTTGTAATACTGAAGATGATGTTCAATAAAAAAAAAACTCGATGCAAAACTTATGAGTTGTTATAACAAGGTCATAAAATGTCAAACTGCGTAAAACAAGACAGCGTAAATATACGAGTATTCTTAAGGAGATATTGACTTTGTATCGCGCGAAGATACCGGACGTTAGCACGAGCCACGAACATTACCGACTAGAGGGCATAGGGAAACCTTCCCCAGAAATGCGGTAAAGACGACAACCCAGCACATCTCATAGTTGAGTGCATTCTGCCTTCTCGAGCAAATACTTATCGAGCAGTTTTAAGTTCAACAGACCCTCTATTCAATGCGACATCGACCTTGACGACACCGTCCGGTACGGTGGTCATCGGTCGGACCTTCACATGGACCCAGCAGCGGGCCGGCGGATTGGAACCTTTCCTACCACAAACTACACATATCATCACTGGACGCTCCCTGTCCCTGACCAGGAAATACCTTTCCACTTGAGCTACCCGATCTCAAGGAGCGGGGTCCGGCGGGGGTGTCGGCGGCTCCACGCGGCGCGGAGGGTAGCTTTCACCGGCCCCGGTGATCCGTCAGCAGGCGGGTCTCGGCGACGACACCGTCAGCTCCGCCCCCCACACCGGCGAGCGGCCGGCGAGACGCGGCGGGAACAGGTGTTCCCCGGCCAGACACCGAGATACCGACCCGGGTCGCCATTGTCCGCAGGCTCAGTCCATCACGCCCGCCACACATACCACCGTCCGCAAACAAAGCTGTACCTCCAGACAGCCATCTCTCATTTCGGAGCGGTCCGAACTGCTGAACAATGCTGGACAAACTGACATTAGAGCCGGCACTGCCGCTCACACCCTGAAAATTTCCTCGAAAAGAAAACCATTCAACCCTACTGCATTAGTTATATTGCATCGTATAAGCTCAGGAGAGGCAAAAAGAGATTCCTCAGAACCAATAATGGAACGGCGGCACGCATGGTAGAGGAATGACAAATGCATTTTCAAACGTTCAAGAACTGGCCCACTAAAGCTCCAACATAGTTAGAAGTTAGAAGTTGGATAGATGATCCTCCAAGCTCGTTTTAAGGTCACATGGAACAGAAGTTAACGTGTTGTCCATCCCTTCCGCACATCTTTTGCAATGACAGACACGAATGCAAGTACGGTAACGTAAAGGCAGGAGTGGTCATAGAACCGACCCTTCTTCGGCTAAAATTGGGACCGTAGACTAGTGCAGCCTACAATATACACAGTATGATATTGTCATTACTACTGGGAGGTCGTCTTATGCGTGATGTCCGTCCATGCTGGCTCATCTTGAACACCGAGAAGAGCTCTCGCCTACCGTCCAGTGAAGTTCCGATACCACCCACGGCCCTGAGAGCGGCCGGAGCCGTCTGACTCAGTGACTGACGGCCGGGGAGCCGGGCGGACTGGGGGGACCACCGGCCGCAGTCGGCGGCACATAAAGGCGCGCAGAGGACCGGCCCGGCCGTCCTAATCCTTTGGCTCGCCGGCCGGCGGCAAACACGCAGCGACAAAGCCAGTCGGCTCGACCTGTCCATAAACGTATTATGTGCACCGGCCGGGTCAACTGACTGCCGGCTAATCGCAGACACAGGGGTGTCGGCCGGGCCAGGAGGCCGCACAAAGGCGCCGGAATGTGGCGTCCCCGGAGTCAGCGCGGCGCGGTCCGACACCGCACCAGTGACACGGCACCGGAACCAGCGCCCGGCACCACCAGCACCAGCCCGCCGACACCAGTGACACGGCACGGCACTGCCACCAGCACCGACTCCCCACCCCCTCCGCTGCCACCGGGTGCGGCTGACCGGGCCACCAGCACAGGGGTGCCGGCCGGACCGAGCGGAATCAGCGACCAGATTAGTTGCGGCTCCTTTACAAGGCGGGGAGAGGCCCAAAGGAAGGCAGTCAAGCGCGAAGTCACGGGCAAATACACAGCACAGCAGGGTTGGTCAAACGTCAGCCTCGGAACTGTTACCAGAGGAAAACAAAATACAGCTGAAAAGTGCCACTTTCGTTTGAGGCTTAAAAACTGTTCTTATTGTAAGCTATCCATCCTAGGTCCCATCATAACTGGTATGAATCTCCCAAGGACATAGCTCCTAAAGTTGACGGAACATTTGAGCCATGATTGACGACAAATAATCATTGTCATGGCAACTGCCATGCCGAAATCAATACCGAGTAGTCCTCCAGTGCCCTTGTCGAGTTGCCCCCCGCCGGCAGTTGACAGGCTGACAACGGGCGGTCCTCGTTCCCTCGGCGCGGTCCAGTGGCCTTTGACCGAGCAGCTGTCAGCGCGGCGGCGTCGGCCGGTGACCAGTGTCCGGCCGGCGGGCAGCTGTCGGTTAGTTCCGGCCGCCGACCACTGACTAATCACGGCCGGCGCTGACCGTGTCGGCGTGACCGATCGGCGGTCAGCGGCGGCCATCGCCGGCCGGCGCACAATGGGCGCCGCGCGCCGCTCCACTGCCCTGTTTGCCGGCCGGAGGGGTACAATGGACGGCCGACCGGACCGGGGACCGGCCGCCCGGCGCAGGGTGACGGCGGGGCAGACAGCGCGGCGGCCGGAACCCCCCGCCGCGCGGCGACACCCTGCCGCCGCCGCCACAGGCCGGTCACACACACCTGGGCAGGTCCGGCGGTCCCTGGAGCCCGGTGTGGGAGCGGATCCGGTCGGACGGCGCGGTGGTCCCGTCGACACACTCGTCACTCGTCATCACAAAAGGGTTCAACAGCCGTCCGGGACCAGCCCGACTCCTCGCCGAACGTAGAGTTCTTTAACGGCGGGATGGTGTATGAGGTAACTTCACATCCGGACCACCCCAGGGCCCCAGCATAGCGTGGGTGTCAGCGCGACAGCCGCACACTGCAGACATGTCATGCATGTGACGAAAGAACAGGCGGAGGTCTGGCCCTCGAATATGAGCACGGCGCACCGAAACAGAAGCCGACACCTAACTGCACCTCGGGCAGTGTCCAGAGACGACTCCATTGTATCCTCCAGGCCCGTGCCCAATCCCGCTGCAAAGGCTGCTCGCGCGACCCGCTGCCGGGTTCAGCAGACACCCAGTAGCCACCCGGATCCGGCAGCTACCCTTCCCGGCGGCCGTCCCATGTTTACGAGCCGCAGTCGAGGACGATGAAACGGGCGCGGCACAGAGGAATGCCGCACACGCCGCCCCTAACTCGCTAACTGTCCCATATTAAAGCCGGCGAATGGGCGCCGCTGGTGCTTGGTCCGTTCCTAAAGTCGCGAAAGAATAGCGAGCGGTCGCCGAGCCGCAGTGCTTTGGTATCCGACCGACAGCAGAGCGCGGTCTGATCAACAAGGGAACGGCGAGCCGAGCCGGTGTTTTGTGACTTAGTGTGGCCTGCAGTCAGTGGACAGTAGACACCGAGTCCGACCACCACGTCCACTCGGGGCGAGTGCTGCCCACAGCCCTTCCAATAGTATCCAAAAACCATGGGACAGTCTATCATCAGAGAGGGGATGTTCCATTGCGCTCTGCTGACTGGATGACCAGGTCGATTCCAATTGCCGGGTGATAGGCTGGTCAATTATCCGGTAATATCTGACGGTTTTCTGTCCATGGTCATTTAGGTCCCGTTGCATGATAAAAAAAAGGGGAATATTTGTTTCTGGTCCCTAAAAAGCTGTTTCTGGCACCTAATTGCTGATCAGCCCCAAAATGCTTATTCGACCCTAATATCTGAATCTGGCACCTAATTGCTTCCACACAGCCTAAAGTTGCCAGATTCGTCTAGTTTAACTCCGTATTTGCTGTTTGCTGATTCAGCACCAAAACCAAAACATCCAGCACCTATTTTATTCCACGTTTGCCTACCTAATTCGCGTAATCTTCCTGATTTATGTATCCTAACAACATGAACGTTGCATTCGGTGATGTCAAGTGCCATTTTCGCCAGTGGAGATAATGATCAATGCCATTTCTTATTTCTAGCCAAAATAGAATCACTAGCCAGCTATGGTGCAGCATAGCAAGACGCTCCTATACCAGCCCGCTATGTAGAGACTAGAGATTATTGCACCCTCAGCCATTTTAACGTGAAAAGTTTGGATCCGTCACTTCCAGCCAGGCTCTCAGGTCATAAACTGGAGTAAAGCAAAATGTCAACTCTGAACAGACATGCCACGCAACCGGCCCTCTTTTCAATATTATTAGCTTTCTGCAATCATCGTCTGACTCCATCTCGATCAAACGCAGCGTCCGGTTTCTACAGGGGCGTTTGACTGACCGGCGACACAATAACCAAAAACGAAATCAAAGCTTCATGCACACATATGACATAAGTAAGAAACGGATGAAAAAGGCACAACCACGGCACAACTCTGCGCGGCAAACAACGGACAATGTCCCACGCAAGATCCCGCGTTTCTTCAGCGGCCTTGAACGGAATGAAAACATTACATTTCTTTTTTGGAGCTATTTGATGACGTCAAAAAATACAATACCCGTTTTAATGGTCAAAATCGAGACAATTACTCACAAAAATGTTTCCCTTTAAGCATTAGAAGTAAATACTTTTAAATATTTAAATGACATTGTTTTTTTCAAACAAATCAATATTATTTGCTTACTTAAACGTCATACACAATGCTGAGATCACTAGGGGGCTGTCTTAGAGTGTAGCTGCACTGGCAACCTTTAGGCTAGACTCCAGGGGTCATTATACCAGAACAACATGATTCTACCAGCCAGCAGTTCATTTTTCTCCTAGATTGGTGCTACGCTCAGCATTTAGGTGCCAGATTCAGAAAAAAGAGTAAGGCGTACCGTTGAATAGGTGCCAGAAACAGCTAATTAAGGTCATTTTCCATGATTGGTGCTGGTATCCACCAAATAGGTGCTGAGGACCAATTTTGGGGCGAGTCAGCTTTTAGGTGCCAGAAATAGCTTTTCTGGGACGCAATTAAATGGCGTCCAAAAAAAAATAGTTACGAACAGAACAGCAACCAACAATTTCGTAGCTCGTGACTTATGTTGTTTTCTGTCCAACTGACCGGGGACTAGCGTATTGCCCCCTCCACCAACGGCGGTGCCTGAACATTCAGAGTCGGCCCAAATCACACCGGAGACCGGATGTTATCCGCGCAGTCAGTGCGGCCTCCCGGCCACATACTAATAACCTGGCGGCTATCTGGCTGGCCAAACTCGGCCGCACCTGTTGCCGCTGGCCGCCGGCGGAGCAGGTCATAAAGCGACGTCCACCTAATCGGCTGTGTCGCGCCCGCCGGCCGATAGGTGTATTGCTTCAGGCTGGGGGCGTCGCTGATGAGCTGGCATATGACAGCGTCCGGTCAACAGCGGCTGTGTATCCACTATCCAGCCGGCTCACCATAATCACAGTGCGCCGCGCGCTGCCCGGTACACAGTACACACAGAGGGCCGGCGCGGACACGGCCGGCGCGGACACGCCATCCGGACTGGCGGGCGTGTCCGACAGCCGACAGCGGACAGCCATGGACCAGTACCCTGACGGAACTCAGTGGAATCCGCGGGGTGCTGCAACTGCTGGGAGCGACTGTACCCCGACCAGTGAGTGTAGCTGACCAGCCACCAGGGATGATCGGCGCCCGTGGCGTACCGCGGCCCACCGGGTACCCAACTACTGATCGATAACCATAGACCAATCCCCAGGGTACCGCGGCCAGCCGGGTACGCCACCAGTAGGTACGTGATCTGTGATCATTGATCAATCCTCCACGTACCGGCGCCAGGTGGGACACCAGATAGCAGACCCTGTTCATTACGATACACTGTTTGCAATGCTCTCAACATCCAGACTGACAATATTCCCTGAAACGCGGGGATGACACGGAACGTACGCAAACAACCCATGTCACGACAAGAACCAAATTGAACATCCACCCATGAGGCCAGATTGGACTTGTTTGCTAGCACAAATAATATCTGGATGATTCAAGGTACCTATACCAGTTGTGAGCAGATATAAATCATGTCAACCCGAAAGTTGGCACCCCAATGTACGAAAGTGTTTGAGTTTCGCAATACTTTATATTTAACTAAGTCTTCAATGCAACGGAGGCTATGCGTTTACGCCGAGCTCAAAAATCGGCCAGCCAAGACACTGTCGCAGATCTTTAAACAGTATCCCCATCAGTTCATGCGATTGTCATTTCATGATAACTTCCTTCGCATAAATATTGCGAATTTGGTATGGTGAAGCCCTACCTTACCACACTTCCATGCTCCGCCCAATATTCGTTCCGGTGAGGACCTATCGGTGACTTTGGGCGTCCACCGACCCCGCGTCATCAGCGCGTCCGGCAGCGGGCGGCTCCGGCCGCCGGCCGCACCTGACACTTCATTACGCCGGGGGCGGAGTCGGAGAGGACACGGCGGTCACCTCATCTCGGCCGGGGGTCGTCCGTCTCCATCAAACACTCCTCAGGCCAGGAGACAGACGGTGGCCGACGGGCAGCGCCGCAAGGAGGGGACAGGGCGCCAGAAGACACAGGAAAGCGACACTAAGGCATTACAAATGCAGAGAGACAAACTGAGCAGGCAATATGACGAGGAGTGGAAATGGTCGCCTAGAGATCGTCAAAACACGTCAAATGCGATGTGTTTGTCACTGCAGCTAAACATCACTAACTAATTCCATCACACTTTCCGACGCCCGACGGGCTAGGATCAAAATACTGGTTTCTATGATGCGTCGATCGGTCAGCTGGCTGCTGGCACAGCTCATCGGTCCGTCGTTTCTGACGCTAACGAGCCAAAAGTGTACACTGTCCGTGTGTCTTCGGCGACAGACACGGCTGATGGGGCGGCCGCCAAGATCTCCCCGGGAACATCGGCCAAGGAGTATGGCGAGAGCCGAGGCTCCCAAAGGACCAGACAGCCCTTGCTGTCTGTCAGGTTTGCCTGGCAGCTGACAACAAACGAGTCATGTTTCTCACGCATATCGCTTCAACAGCGATGATTTGATAAATCCGGGAAAGCGTCACTTTGCCGCTCCAGCCCGATCTCAAATCTCTCGTCACCTTCCCTTTCCTTCCCACTGATCACCGAACACTGCCACTCCAGCGGCGGCAGAGAGGGGACAATCCGAGGGAACTGATATGGCTGATGGCTGTCGTCCGGATCGGTGCCGGGCCGGCCCCCGCCGCCTCCGCTGCTGCTCCATCCGGACAAATCACCGCCGGAGCCGACGGCACCTGGGTCCCGGCCGCCGCCTAAGCCGCCGTGATAAAACGCCTCCGTCCCGACACCGCTGTAATTGGATCAGATGGTGCGCGCCGCCGCTGAGCCGATGCAAATTGCCGGATCACCGGCCAGAGCGCGGCGCAAAGCTGTCGATTACAGCAGCTTGTCGACCGCAGAGCCGCCTGGAGACGCCGGCTGGCCCCGGGGCGCGGGGTGAGGGGACGGCCGCGGTCTGACCCACAGCGGGCGGGAGGGTGGCAGGCCGATAGTGGAGCAACGGGGGAAAATAGTTGGATTTGAAACTGCGGTCTCTTATTGAACACATAAAAGGCGCACCTGAATGCACACTTGAGCACAACGGGATCTGTGCAAAGATGCTATGCCGCCGCCAGGTTGAAACTTGAGAAAGATGCTGCACTTTCACGGCATCCAGAAAGATGTGCAGTGTGCACTATCGCAAGGCCCAAAAAAGACGCAGTGCCTCCGTCCAACGAGGAGGAGCAGGAGTGACTCAGCGCGGCCCGCACATTTGTCATTGTCGTATCTCCAAGTCGCCTATGGTCCGAGGTAGCCACCTCCATTGACCGGAGCAGGACGCTGTAAACCCACTCCAGTACTGCATACAGCCATCCCGGCACCAGACTCACACCTCAGCGGGACGGCGCCAGTGTCGGCCGGCCTCTGTCCGAACCTGGACACCAGCAGAGCGTCTGCAGCGCGGCTCGTAAACCGGCGGTGGTGCGGCAGCAGCGTCCACGACACAACTCCTCCGCGCCGCAGCGGTGCCATTGTCGGTCCCACTGATTTACAGAGCGTATAAATATTCGGCCGCGAATTATCAAGTTAAAATTGAAGCTCTTAACATTTGAGTAGTCAGTTATGGGCCATAAACGGCGGGTGTAAAACGCTCGGCGCCGGCTATCATGGCTGAATTCGGTAGCTCTCCAGAGGGGAGCGCCTCTCGACAAAAAGATCGCGGCGGACAGAGGCAGCACTGGGCCAGGATCTGTGGCGCAGCGATCACGGCCGGAGAATGTCAGTAGCATCCGTCACCTCGGCTCGGCGGCCGGCCATTAATACAACTTACCGCGCGCGCCTCCCTGTGCGCCTCTCAGCCAACAGCCCGCGGCGACACATTTCCATCGACACTCAGATAAAAACAGAAAGCTTTCCGACGAGTGTAAAAACACGCCTGCGACCAAGATAAATGTGATCGCTGACGGGCGGCGGCGGCGGCGTCTCGCCCCGTCAACAGGCCATATTCTGCTGTCACCACTCCAATCCCAGCGCCTCAACTCGGCCTAACTTCTTTGTTCCAGCCACTTCTCATCAAATTACATCCTATCTAAATTTTATTTTCCTCGCAACTTGAACAATTTCCATCTGATCCGGTAAGCGGCCGCGGTGGGCCCGGCGGCGGGACGGGCCGTTTTTTCTCAGCCTCTGCCCACCGCCCGACCAAGAGACGCGGCACCAGCCGCGGCTCGACGAGCCTCACTAATTGATTCAAAGCCAGACCGCTCCCGAGCCCACTATTAAAACGACACCGCCGGCACATTTCAATTTTTTAAGCATGGTTTCACGCGATGATTAGAATTTTCCAGCCAAGCTAGAACACTTTTATGAGCCGGCTTAAAAACGGAGTCGCGTGGGACGAGCAGCGGTGGGGGGGGGGGGAGGGAGAGCGTCGAGGAGACATTCCCGCGGATCAGAACGCCGTCGAAGCAGCGAATACCTGCGAGCCAACGGTTCGATGGCACGGAAAGGGCTCCATACCGGCCTGTCGACGACGCGGAATGGGATAAAACGCTACAAGACGGCGCGAAGACACGGCGAGACAGCTCTGGGCACACTATAGGGGTGAGGGAGGCGCGCGACCGGCTGGGGCGGGGACAGCACAAGGCAGCACCCACCGGGAGCTGAGCTGTCCTCCCGTCCATCTCCGGTGAGCGGTGCACCTCCTCCGATCTATTCCATTGCGGCACGACCAGCCAACCGGGAGCGGGAGGCCTGCCGCAGTGGACTCCAGCACCACCGAGAGGTCAGCGCGAGAAGAGATGGAAAACAATGTGCGAAATTAGCGGAAAGAAATGGCTATAATGCAAAAAGGATTACTGGTTTATCCCGCGAAGTTATCAAGTACATGATTATCAGCGATTTAAACTGTCACCAACTACGAAATAGGTGATGGTAGGTACATTCTCTTATTGCAACTGATAATCCCAATAGTCGATTATGTTCATTTTTTTAATGGAATGAAACTAATACAGTGTTGCCTCTGTTATGGCCTAATGGGCACCTCAACCAAAGTTCTAAATTTGTATCATGATTCGTCATTCCTACATCTGAGTCCCTCAGCTTGGAAAGAGCGTCAAAAACGCAAAACAATTTTTGGCTCGAAATGGTTTGGTTGGCTTATCCGATGTTCGGTGAAGTTATCTGACAACCGCTGACCGTAAAAACAAACATAGCAAATGAGAATTAGCAATACTTCAACAACAGATTGTCGCTGTAAACATTGAAGAAGCGTGTGTGTTCAAATTTAGCTCAGCATCAGCGCACACACGGAGCGAGGGACGATGTGACAGAAATAAGCACAGATACGACTACTGGCAATGTCCAGATGGCAGACGGGAGTGCCGCCTATCTAAAACAATCAGCGTCCGGCACCCATCGCAGTGACCGGAGCCGGATCGCGCCCCGCCGATAGCGGCACCGTTTGAGCGGCGCGGTTCCAAAACGGCCACCGCCCTATCGTGCCGCACGCCGAAACTCATCACCGCTGTAAGTGGTGTTGGATGTGTTTGCTGTCGGCGGCGTTTCACAGAAATGCTGCGGGGCGACGGCAGCCGCACGCGTCATGCACGTGCCCGCCACTCAAATTGGAGCGCACTAATTGCAAAGCAAACCGGGAGCGGCCGGCGGCTGGTCGGGCCGCTAATCAGTTGTGCCGCGGACCGGACGGATGCCCCTCCCTCGGACCACCTGCAATGTCAGAGGGGGGGGGGGGGCTGGGAACTGGGGGATGGGCGAGCCGGAGAGGTGGCCGAGAACGGGAAGAGGCCGGAGTCGGCTCGTCGCCGAGAAAGGGTGCCAGTGGGCCGACCGATCCGGACCGCCCGGCCGGACCGCCGACCGCGGGGAGCTTGTCCCGGGCCGGCGCGTCTCGCGCTGACGGATCAGACCAATAAAACACGCGCTGGCGCCGCAGCGGGGCGGCCGCCGCCCTAACAAGATAAGTTTATGGACCAATAATATCTCTGCGTGGTGTCGGCGGGGGGCCGTCATTGAGACGGGCGGCTCCCCGGCGCGCCGGCCGCCACCGCCCGGTGGCCGCCCAATAACGCCGCCGGGAAATACAACAAACAGGGGCGCGCCGCACCAGACCACCCCCGACGGACGCCATCGGCCGCTGTC
The DNA here is from genome assembly GCF_019059575.1 of Amphibalanus amphitrite. NCBI lineage: Eukaryota > Metazoa > Arthropoda > Thecostraca > Balanomorpha > Balanidae > Amphibalanus > Amphibalanus amphitrite. The sequence goes on from NW_024881639.1 coordinate 629,985, forward strand.
GGCACCCGCCGCCGCCGCCGCCAGATCGCATCGCGCCGCCGGCCGCGTGCCAATTAACAAGAAACCGCTGATAAAGAGCGGTCGGGGGCGGCCGCCCGCAACGAAGGAGCCTCGGTCTGACCCGGGCCACCGAAGGAGCGGTCCGCCTCGGTCTGACCCGGGCCACCGAAGGAACCCGGGTCAGACCTGGGTCGGGCCGCCACCGAGTCAGACGGCGGGGAACGGACCCACTGCCGCCGACAGGTCATAGAACGGTTACACAGCTCAAAACCACTGTCCGGTGTGACAGCGTACAGCCCTCTGCAAACTGCGTGGTAGGTATTCTTTTTTGGACAAAACCGAGAATAACGCGAATACTATGCTATCGGTCACTCAGAAATCGTAACAGCAAGACGCGCGAGACTCCGTACCCTAGATTGGCATTATCATCGTATTCATTTTCCATCCAGTTTGGCAACAAAACCGAAAAGTGCATATTTGCCCCCAAAACAAACTTTTGCATTTTGTTGCCACACAAGGCGTATACTTTGTTTAGTGATAGACCCAATCGAAGGAGTGGAGCATGGCGCATCTATTTGTAGTGAGTTCCGACCGACTGATATCATAGCATTTGAGTTAGGTATTATCGGTTTTGTCGAATAAAGAACACCTACCACACAGTCTGCTGAGGGCTGTACATACACTGTGCTAACGCTGACACGGCGCAGATCAGAACACGGCTAAGCCGCTACATAACCACAACGTCCAAAACATTTATTTCTGCTCACCATGTATTAAAACGAATACTATATACTACTGCCTTGAAATGTACAAGTGACTATAGTGAAAGGGAAAGAGCGTGTGCTTTCACCTGCAGGATAAACGTTTCGGACCTCTAGCCGATGACCAACCATAGCTCCCCTGACCATAAGCTGAATAAGTTTCGCTTCATTCATATCAGTGTCTCCCTGCGATCAGTGATCAGCCTCGACGGATCGGCGGTATCATGTCTCTAGTGACCAGCGGTTGGTGAAATTCGACGGATGATGTATGAATTGAGCAGCTTGGTGAGATGACCCGCTCCTCACAGTTGGATTCAAACACATTTCCGTTCGACTAGGAACGACCCTCTTTTGAAGACTGAACCGTGAGCACATTCGGGTCCAGTCTGCCCGAGGCTCATTCCGCCGACATTTGGTAGCCGCGGCTCGACCTGCGCCGTCCGCTGCCCCGCCGGATGCAGTGGGTATGGGGCGTGGCCGCCGGGCGGGGGCGGGGGCGGGTGGGCGGTGCTCCGTCGGTGCGCGGTCAGAGTCGCTCCAATGGCCGCCGGACCCGCCCAGCCGCCCGGCTCCGGTCACATCTGCTGACCGGGATCAATGCGGTACCGACTGCGGTCCGACGGAGCCGCAGCCATCCCATCCATGAAACGGTGGAGTGTGGGACCGGACACAAAGGTCTCAACCCCATCTGTTCAGAGGACACTGATTGAAGGGATCGACTGTGTCGGCAGTGTCGCTGAATAAACTCAACGCAACAGCCTCCCGAGTCCGTTCTGTATGACCAAAACTCCTTACACATTTGCCTGTGAGCAGAACGTAAGCTTGCTGTGAATTCTGACTTTTCCGTCCCGCTGTCTCGACCGGTCTCCAAGTCAGCACCGCCTGAAGAGCGGCGGAGACCGAGCAGTCGGATCAGTCGCCTCACCGCGGGATTAGCGGCGGGGCCATACAGCCGGGCCGAGTGCGCCTTCAGAGGCGCAGTTTATCATGTGACGAGGCGCTCCATGTGAATGGATGGCGCAAACAGGTCTTCATTCGCCAGCGACACGCAAACACGAATCAAAAGTCGATAAAACCGCAGGCCGGCCGGCCGGGTGTGCGTGGTGGGAGCGGCAGCGTCGCGTCGGTCGGCTGGCAGGTGGTGAAGCGTCACCGTGTCTAGGGCAGGTTTGGCCCAACCAGGCCGTCACGCCACCGATAAGTCCTCCAATCTCAGGATCAGCTCCAATTCCAGCTCCAGCCCTACCCAAGCAGCTCCAGGGCTTATATGAAGCTATGGCAGTGGTGGGCGACGTGCCACCGCCGAGCCGATTGACCTGCAAACTGCAGAGCCGCCCGGTCATAGCCAGCGACGCGCTGCTGGGGTCAGCCAATGTGAGGAGATTCGGACGACCTCTGCTGATGGTGATCCCACCGATTTGTGACGCTCCTACACGGACAGGAGGCGATCGGCAGCGGACCGAGGCTGATGTGAATGGGTGATGGCATTCAAATATACTCTGGGGCGAAAACAACAAAACGTCAATAATAAAAGACCTAAAAAAATAAAAGAATAAAAGTCTCTATCTAGCATCCCGCTACCAGGCATCAACTAATGTGAGACTGAGGATTGAAGACGCGCCTCCACGCCTAAACTCACCCTAGCCCCAATCAGAATTGGGATCGTTCGGCCCTCCTCCGACTAGCCAGCAGTCCCGGCAAACTATCTGGACCTGTCTCCGCCACCCTTCCCAATCTCCTTCCGAGAACAGATTAGCTGAAGTCGCTCCTCAGCCGCCGACAACAAAAATGACAAAACTTCCCTGGCGCCTCCCCTTGGCCATTAAAAAATCGGGAAACAGTTGTCAGTTAATTAAATTCTCACTCATTACTGAAGCCGATTCTTTTACAGGATTTCTTGCTCGGCTGGCAGGGGCCAAGGCGATAAAGCCCTCGAGCAAGGAGAGCCACGGCTGAATGGATGCGTTTAAAAAGAAAATATACTCGCTGCAGTTACGCACAGCAAATACATAGCTGGATTATCAAAACGGCACCAGCAAAGCCACTCCATCTAAAAGGAAATATAAAGAGCAGCCATAACGTCATATCTAAATGCAAAGAATCGGCCGTCACAAGCCCTTCCCGCCAGCCATGACATTACATTATAGTCACAAATCCACCGGATGAATAGGATGTTAGCGAGCATCAGCGGGGCTGTTATTCAGAGTGGCCGGCGTTTGTCGTCGGCTATCCATTTATCGGCCCCCGGCCGTCGGTCGGCGGCGGTCGCCACTGACAGCGGTATGCCAATAACTGGCGGCCACTTTGTCCGCGCCGGGGGAGCGGCCATCACGCACAACCCCGCGCCGGCCGAATACGCGGGCGCGGCGGCCAATCGCGATAAATCGCGCCGCTATGACACCCGTTCTGACAGGCGGTGCCACAACTCCTCCTCAGACACAATCCGAGCGCCGTTGCCAATTTGCTCGGTGCCGTTCCGGCCGCTCGTTGTGGCCGATATACGGAGCCGTGTATTCACAGCAGTATGCATAGCGGGCCGATCGGCGGCAGCTGCCGGCAGACGGCCGACGCAATAACACATCATCGTCCGTCACCGGGATACGGTTTAATCGGGCTCGGCGACAGGCCGCGGGAGATACGGGCCGCCGAGGGCCACGGATACACAGTTGACGGGGCGATACCGGAGCATCGCGCCGTGATCGAGAGGCGCGCTCTGACGGCAGAAATGGGCGGGTCGGAGGCCGCATAACCGTAACCATAATCCGTCGGAGAGCAAAGATAACGGCCTGGCGCAGTTCGTAACTGAACAGAAAGGCAATCGCATCAGGTATGAAATCTGAAGACGATATAATACGGCATGGTTTCTTGGCTTTAGCTTTGATAGCTTGGCTATCAACGAATATATAGGGTGTTCACTAAAAAATGGGACAATATTCTGTGCGCTGTCAGTTGAAAGTGCGTCTGGATAGATTACTGCATTTTAGTGCACGTGGAAAATACAACATTTTTAACACATGACCGCGCTTGAATTCATTTTTGATCAGCCCCCAGACAAAATGGACGGGTTAACAGGCAGACAGCGAAGGGAGCTCATTGGCACCTTTTATAAAGAGCACTGGTCCAAAGGGAAGTCATTTACTTACAAACACTTCCAAAAGATGGGAATTTCGAAAACAACACTGTATCGCGTCATGGAAAAGCTTGATACAGGGGACTCCCTTAGCAGGAAGCCGGGAAGTGGTCGGAAGGCGAAAAAAATGACCCCAAAAGAGATCTTAAACCTACAAAGGTACATGAAGGAACACATCGGCGCCTCACAGCGAAAGGCTGCACGGAAGTTTGGTGTAAGCCTCAGCTACATCAGCAAAATACTTAGCACTAAGACGAAGTTACGCTACAGACGTCGAAAGCGTGTTCCGGCGGCCACAGAGGACCAAAAAATAAAGCAGAAGACCAGGTGTGGCAAGCTTCGAAGGAGCGCTATGAAGCCCACCAACAAAACTCAAATTATCATGGACGATGAGTCATATTTCCCTATGAAAGGTCACAGTCAGCCGGGAAATGTTGGATTTTATACAGATGATGCATCTGGAGCCGGGGATGGTGTGCGGTTCGCCACAGTGGAGAAGTTCACGCCAAAAGTCATGGTTTGGGTGGCCTTTTCTGAACACGGGCTGAGCAAGCCCTTCATCATGGAGAGTGGCGCAATGAACGCCTACGTCTACCGCACCCAATGCCTACCGAGGCTCAAGGAGTTTGTAGATGCCAACTACCGTGGTAAAAAGGTTATTTTCTGGCCAGATCTCGCTCCGGCGCACTACCAGAAGGACGTCCTTGCCACCCTCGAAGAGCTGAAAATACCTGTTGTGGCTAAGGAGGATAACCCACCAGCGGCACCACAAATCCGCCCCATCGAACGACTTTGGGCTCTCCTGAAGTCACGTGTGTACGCTGGTGGTTATGAAGCAGAGACCAAGAAACAGCTGACCAAGCGAATCCGCCGCCAAATGGCTGCCATTACGGCGGACACGTGCCAAAAGCTATGGAGGCGCACGCGGACAAAGATCCGCTTTGTGGCAGACAAGGGGAACACAGGCCTTCGAGAGCTGTAGAGTTCGAAAGAGGAGAAGAAGGATAATGTAGTGGTGCTGAACTTGTTTCACTGGCGTGATTTTTTCACGAAATACACACGAAACAAATTTGTCCCATTTTTTAGTGAACACCCGGTACCTACTAGTTAAAATGGTCAACAGTGTTCCTTACCATCGCATAGTCAACAGCAAGGTTAACTGCTAGAATGTTGACAACATGAAAGCGGAAATGTCGAGTGAAGTCATTTTAATGTATAACTTTGGGAAAGTACTCGTGATTCAAAGTGTCTGCAATGCAATTGGCTGGTCCAACAAAAATCATTCGACTGCGCATTGTGTCGCAGTCATTGCCTACTGGAGCCCCGAGTCACTTCCCCCTCACACCTATCACTCGCACCACTGCCTGAGCCAGCCTGCGGAGGTCCCGTGTGCGGGGCGGGACCCGGCCCGACCAGCCGGGGTCGCAGATAACCCCGCGTCGGCGGCGGCGCTCCCCGTGCGGCTCAGCGCGGCGCGTGGCCGACGGCGGCCTGTCGGTGCCGACGCAGTTTACGGCGGCCGGCCGGCGCGGCGCGGACCGCCGCCGGCCCATTAGTATGGTAATGCGCGATAGCGTCTGGCCGCCGGACTATATCGCCGCTGGGGAGCCGGGTCGCGCGGCGCCGCCGGCTCGGCGGCCCGTGATCCCGGTGAGCCGTCCGGCGCGGCCGATCGCGCGATGACACCGGCCGCAAAGCCGGCCGATTCACGCCGCTGAAAGCCGCCAGTCGTTAGCGCGTCGGCGGCTTAGCGCAGCGCTATCGGCGCGCGCCGCCTTTTTGTGGTGCGCGGCGATAATTGGCCGTGTGGCGGGGCGCCTCCCGGGTCCGCCGGGACGCCCGGGCCGGCGCCGGCGCCGATGACGGCCGTGTCGAACGCGGCGCGGTATTCATCGTCGGCGGCGGGCGCGGCGCGTGGACAGCGCCAATTACCGCCCCCGCCGTGCCGTATTAGAGATGCGGGCGCCACCCGGCCAGACAGTGACAGGCCCACAGAGGCAGACGGAGGCCCACAGAGACGGACGGAGGCTGACGGAGGCCGATGGAGGCGGACTGGGCCGATGGAGGCGGACAGGGACTGGAGGCCGACGGGCTGATGTGGGATGACGAGCTGATGAAGGTTGGTATGGGATGACGAGCTGGTGCAGAGCCTGACAAACTGACAGAACCTGAAAGACTGATAATCACAGGGCACCCAACGATCAATTGTATACTGACGGGCTGAGTTACGGATAGCAGGCTAGCTGACGGTTGGGGACAGCGCCTGACAACGGACTAGCACCGGCTGAGAGCCGCTAACGGCGAATGCTATCACCCGAAATGTCGGCTCAGGGCTGCATTGCCGGCGGCTGATTGAATGGAGATGGTTCTTGACAGAGCAGCGGAATGTGGTCGGCAACTGAAGGAATGCTACACCAAATGACAGGAACTGTGAGAGACAGGTAACTGTAGTAAGAAAGACATAGGGTAGAACCTAGACTGACCATTCGACAGGATACCGCAGTTCAGCCAGCAGAGCTCAGCGGGAGATCCATCACACGGATGGGACCTCGAGGAGCGTACCAGGACGCACAAGCACGACCCATTACACCACGCACCCGCCGGAGCTCAAGGTGCCCCGGTGGCAGTCCTTGGTCGTCTCCCGAGCGGTCCCGAGCGAGACATTGTGAGGGCTGGCTAGCGACTGACAGACTAGATTCCAGGAAGGCTGCTCAGTATTGACTCCGGGACCAGAAGACTCGACCTCTCGGTCCGTCTCGGAGGCAGCGGGTCCCAAGCCCGCCGAGACCCATTGACCAGCACCCACTGGAAACTGCCCCGTGAGCCCCGCCGGCCAGAGGCCCACAAACGGGCGGACAAGGCACACTGGCGACGGGGGCAGTTTGTTGGTGGTGGTGGTGACCGATAACAGAGCTACATGACCGAAACATCGCTAACTAAATGTGCGATGTAGCTTGCACACTTTTCCGTAGCAGAATTTCACTGATGAAAAGCTTACTGCTTTCTTCTATTTCAATTACTATGATGACAATTGGGAATTCACAAAAAAAAATCGTGGTATTGCTGTTTGATTCGCAGGGAAGGTTTTGAGCTTGAAAAGTAGTTTAGCGGTTCAATTATTCATAAAACGTACGAAATGGCCAATAAGTGAAATAAAAATGCAGATTTGGCAATGGCTCATCAGCTAATGGTGTCCTTAAAACGATGATAATCACATAAAATTGGTAATGAGCCAGCTACCGCCGCTTGAAATGCAGTTGCGTTCAACTACCGAAAAGAACGTAGGTACCTTAAAATATCACGCAATAAAGTTAAATTCCGTCGCGTCCCGTCTGACTTGTAAGTCGGGCGGATCGCAGCCTGGCCTCTCGCGATCCAGCTGACTAATCTGTTGCCCACCCGAGTCGCGAATCCGCTGTCCACCCGAACCGTGGCCAGAAACGCCGCTGCTTCCCAATGTCGGTGGGCAATCGCCAGACCCACGACAGTCCAGGAGACATTGACGGTAGGCTGGTCATGGTCGAATGCCGGATGGAGGTCGCCTGACCCATGCAGCTCGTCCACGCATAGCCAGCCCCATTTATGGCACAGGGACACGACACACATACAGCACATAAACGCTGACCACTGGCCAGTCACGCAAAACCGTTGCAAGCAGGCATCACCTTCAACGAGCACACAGCAGACACCCACCGAACACACCCACCCAGCCAAGGACGGGCCCCGTCCCCCTCTAGGCTCTGCTGACCCATCCCTCCGGATGCCGCGGTACTCACTCCTGGCCCTGGCCTCCTCGGGGCTGGAGCGGTCCGACGCCGTGCTGGCACGCTCCTCGTCGTCGGCCGGCCGGCGCGCCGCCGTCGCCGTCGACGACACCTCGCCGTACTCGCCCGTCGGCTCCGGCTTCGGGTCCCGTTTCGCCGGCGAAAAGAACTTCCTGTCGAACGGCGCGGCTGCGGCTGCGGCGGCGGCGGCCGCGGCGGCTGCAGAGGTCACCGGGTGGAAGGCCGAGCCGGCGAACGGCAGGCGCGGGTCCATGCCGGCCGGCAGGAACGGCGAGCCCAGGAACAGAGGACCGGACAGCGAGGGAAAGTCGAACGAGGAGCGCAGCGCCAGCGGGCCGCCGCCGAACGCGCCGCCGCCGTACTCCTTGCTGTCAGCCGCCTGCCGGGGTGGAGGGGCAGGGTCAGTCTCCTGGGGGGGGGGGGACGCTCCTACTCATTACTGCCAGCCGCCTGCCGGGGACTCTCATTCTCCACTTTTTTTACGCGATGTAGGATGGCTGGGCAAAACCACACAGCATACGGATAATGTAGTACAAAAGACCGGCTAATCTTCGGGCGTGCACGTCAACGCATCACTTCTTCGAGCGCACCAGGGCGTATTATAAGGGATCTTCACTGGGTCGGCAATCACAATTAGGGGCGGCATTTTGCACTCATAGGGGCGGCACTTGGCATCTGAGGGGGGCGGCATACCTACTGATATTTAATGACCAAAAAAGTCATGTTCGACGGTTCTTTTATAAATCTTTCTAAGTAATGATTTCAGATTCAACCTAAGCTCAGCGGTATTACGTTTATTTTTCCGGGATATAGTATTTCTCTCATCATAATGCGATAAATGAACTATAATTTGACTACAAAAAATAATTTTAGAATTCTAACTGAGGTCAAGTTCATGACCTCACCAGAAATAAAACATGTTGCATACCAGTCGATCCGTATCGTCAGCTTAAAATATTCACGGTGTTTTATGGCTCTATCTAGAACAGTGGTCAGCAGGTCGCACGAGTGGTGCCCACTTTATGGGCGCTGGACGGGGCCATTACCCCCACTTGTCATACCCAATTGCTTACACGGCAAGGGTCGCTGATATTCGGCCATATCCTTTGACGCCTCTATTTTTCTGCATAGGTATAAATAAAATGCAACACAATTAACTCTCTTTTTTATGGAGAGGGAGAGCGGGTGGAGTAAGGATGAACTCGTACATTTTTTATTTGTTAATTACTCGCGTAATGTACAGCGTATTGCAACGATACGTTCATCCCTCCCCCCCCCCCCCCCCCCACCAAGTAAATGAATGTTATACCTAACTACTCAAACATTTTCGTGACCCCAGTGACATTGTCATTGAGTTTTTGAAATTTGAATGACCTTCACTCGGTAACTTCTCTCCGGCTCGGCCGGCGGACAAAACGCAAGCGAACAGGGGCGTCGCCACGGATTTTTGAGTGGGGGGGTCGGGTTTCTAGTCTTCACCCGATGGGTAGGGGTGTTTTTTTTGCCACACTTCCCAGTTTTGTGCGTGCGTATGTGTGTGTGTGTGCGTGTGTAAAAAATCGGCGCGCAGCGCCGCCAAATTTGGTATAACCTATTAGGTAGGTATACCTACCTATACATCACTTGCGTAAAAATTATCACTGGTCACTTAAGGTCACGTCGCCATGTCAAGTTCAGTTATACGGTATACCTCTATAAAAACTTTCCCCTCTCGCCATTCTTGTAGCTTTTCTCCCATAACTTCGAAATTTGGTACACTGTATACTGTATAGGTACCTAATGTATGGGGTTATACGTGTCAGCAATTCATGATTCTAACTGAGGATTTACATCTATGATCTGAAGGCAGGTCAAATACGTGACCTCATCATTAGAAAATAATGAGAAATTAGAAAAAGCACGAATGCCTCCTGCTTTGAAAAAGTTCGACAGAAACGCAAAATACCTTTGGAGCCATGACAAATCAGCTCATCATTGCCAGGGACAGGGTGCAACTTATGGCGAGTGATGACTCGAAAGGTCATTAGTGGAAATGTCCATCGATGGCCACCAGCATTTTTTCCTACAACTTTTGACGAAGACGCGGTAGAGCGATGACAGCACCTGGAAGGTGTTCACTGTTCAGCTCAACAACACGGATCCATTCATATGCAGCAGGAGGTCCTTTTTCGATCAGGACATAACGTTGACCTGAGGTCGTTTTAACGTTAATTCTGAATGGTCAAATTTTAACTCATGTGACGCGTCTCAAAGAGATCAAGACGGTGGTGACAAGACAACATATGTACAGCCCTCAGCAGACTGCGTGGTAGGTATTCTTTATTCGACAAAACCGATAATAACTCAAAGGCTATGCTATCAGTCGGTCAGAACTCACTGCAAATAGATGCGCCATGCTCCACTCCTTCGATTAGGTCTATCACTTAACAAGGTAAACGCCTTGTGTGGCAACAAAATGCAAAAGTTTGTTTTGGGGGCAAATATAAACTTTTGGGTTTTGTTGCCGAACTAGATGGAAAATGAATACGGCGATGATGTCAATTTAAGGTGCGGAGTCTCGCGCGTCTTGCTGTCACGATTTCCGAATGACCAATAGCATAGTATTCGCGTTATGCTCGTTTTTGTCGAAAAAAGAATACCTACCACGCAGTTTGCAGAGGGCTGTACATACCATACAAATTCACGGAATCGAAAGTTATTGCAAAGCAGATGTTTCGACAGAATCTGTCCAGTTAGCTGTTTGCCTTCTTATGGGCCAAACATAGACCTGAGATGAAATCTAACGCGAAGCTAGCGAAAGAGCGTTAAAAGAGCTATCGAATAGTTTTCTGCTTCACTGTAGCCCTTCTATTGGTGGTTTCCCAGTCGCTAACGTATAACGTATACTAAACTAACGCTGAGGCATGCTTTCGACCCCTGATCGATCTACAGGTTTGCGGATAAAAGAGCATGCTGCCCGTGACGAGAGAAAGCCGATGATACCCATTTACAAGTTTTCGGGTCATCTCAGGACTCAGGTCATCGCCAATAAGTAGAGAAACTCGGGACCTGCTAGAACTTAACGAATGTAAGTTGTGATGGTTTTTCGAGGTTCTGATTACGAATGTTATCTTAGTTTTGAACGAAGATGATGACTCCATGCATTTGGGGTAGATCAGGTCAGGTCAGATCGACCAGTACCTAATAGTGGATGACCACCACCGATTGCTTCCTAGCATGTTTTATGAATAAGCAACACAACTACTTCTTAAATGTTCAGATGGGCGCTAAGTTCAAAATCAGCTCCAAAAACTACCCTATCAATTAAAAGCACGTTATGAAAAAGTGAACTAAGGTCATCTTTATTTGAATCAGGGATATCGATTTATTTTAAGTAGGTGATTTAACTCGAGCGCACCGGAAGTTGCAATCGGCTCCTTTTTGCGCGACTTCTTTGCGAAAGCCCGAGACGGTTCCATCTGACTCTCTTTCCCCTACATGTGCACTGTACAGCTAGTTGTGACGGTAGCCATGGGGCTGAGGCTAGTTTGTAGTTTTGTAGTTAGGTACTGATCCGACGAATCGACTGCGACCATTTTTTTAAAACGATCAGACGAACGCTCGGGGCAGTTTTGGCGCGTCCAATCCTTTGAGGGATAAAAAGGTACTAGGATGGGGGCTACTTAAAAACATTGTTGTGCTGGTGTTCCCCGCCCACAGCTAACTGACCTTTAGGTAATTGGCTAATTGGCTTTAGGGAGCTCTTGAAGTGATTTTGAATCTGATGTATTTGTTGGTGTTGCTGACTCCTGCTTCACTGACATAAAAGCTAAAAAAGCATATACTCAGCATCGCAAAAAGTGGGGGGGTCGACACCCCCAGTTTTCACGAGTGGGGGGGTCACGACCCCCCCGACCCCCCCGTCGGCGACGCCCCTGCAAGCGAAGACAATGCGGGGAGTCCGGTGCGGAACAGGCAAATGCTCACCATAGATATACCGACTGAACGATCCCTTTATAACTTCAGCGATTGATAAGACAAACAGTGTGTAACTGTATATATAAAATGTAAGTCTCGAAATTGCGATGTCTTTGACCTGACCAAAGGTAAGGACAATTTTGCGACCCTTTCATTAGGTATAATGAAATGGGAGGAAATCAGGGCATGTGCCTCTTTTTATAGGTAGACAAATGTCAAAGTTAACGAATTTAAACATAACATAAGAAAACAATTAAAAATGACACACTTAATCGGAAAATTGCCACCCACGACCCCTCGTTATGTCCTTGAGGATAATGTCAGGTCATGGAAGGCCTCCAGCAGTTTTTTTTTTCAATAACTTCTGATAGAGACATGCGATATGCCTGAGCGATGAAAACACCTTAGATGATTTCAGTTTGGCGATACAAATCGACTGATATGCAACATGACCTTTACCAGTCAGGTCATACCCTGGACCTGAGCGCTAATTTCCCAAATGACATTTGAATGTCAAATAATAGTTCATTCGACGCATCTCGACGAGAGGAGCACAGTACTAAAAAAAAAACAATGTCATAACTTTCGTGAGTCAATAATTATTACAGTAGAAAGGTTCCTCATTAAAACAGCTCAGTAGAGGGGCGGAGGGGGTCCACTGTCCCCTCGAACCCTCCCCGGCTCGGCACGGGTTAAACAAGTTGTGCTCTGGAGGTTAAGCCGTTGATGTTAGGTCAAGTCTGATGACTTTATAGGAATGTTGAAGAGCTATCGAATGCGCTTTTTCGCGGTGCTGTAGTTCTGTTCTTCCCCGAGTTATGCGCCAGTTTGTCAATAAATGTTGAAACAGACAACATTTCACCCACATTTCACCTTTGATGACCTCTGGTTACCTGATATTTGACATTTGACTTGACCTAACCAAAGTACGGTTAACCAACTAACCCAAGTAGTTTTTGACACTTTTTCGAATGCCGCTTACCGCGTGTCGCTAAGTGGCCCAGTAGCCAAGTTATAGGGGTCGGGCGGGGGGTTCAAACAGCCTCAGCCCGGCGTCGGTTAACCCTCGCCCAAGGCCCTATATACCCTCGCCCGCACATGCCATTTTCCCATCCTAGAACGCACATGGGGGTGGTTGCCACCCCCCCCCCTCGCCATTTCGTTCCTGTTGGAGATAGAGTTTAGCGGTAAAGACCAAAAAGATTCTTTGGGAAGAGACGAATCCAATGATACCCAGTTTTACCTTCTCAGGTCAGTCATTGATCTTCCAGGTCAGGTCAAACTAAAAAATGTTGCTGTTTTGGGTCACCGCTGGATATCAAGTGCGCTGCTTATCATATACCGATGACGATGCTGTTTTCTGGTGCCAAGCCAGCTAGAACCTCTTTGTCACACTACCCGACCAGATTTTTGCTGCTGAGGTCATTTCAGGTCAAGTTAGGTCAAGGTCAATTATATGTGTTTGTATGTCTGTGTGTGTCTGTGTGTATACTGATGTGTGCACCGATTGTTTTTGTGTCCATATTACACGAAATCATGATCTGAGAAGCTTTTACCAAAAATGCAGTCAAAAAAAAAAATCACAAGAAGTAAATTCAGCTTGCCTAAAACGCAATTATCTTAGATGACCTAGGTTGACCTTGACCCTGACCTTGACACCTGTACCTCGTCGAACAACATGTTCCATGATAGGTGGGAGGTAAGACTGGCAAAAAAGACCGAAATCAAGGTGTCAAAAGCTCACAAGGCCCATGGCAAACGCAAGATGTTGAGAATTGGCCATTTGGGTCATGACATGACCTGAAAAACAAGGTCATATCTCCGAAACCAAAAATCACAGAAACTTGAAATTTTCAGTGGACCTCAAGAAAGGATAGAGGAGCAGCTATACGAAAAAATCAGCCTTCTAGCTCTAAAAATGTTTAGTGCAGAGCAGAAAGACTACCTGGGGGGGTGGCAACCCCCCCCCCCATGTGCGGGCGAGGGTTAAGGGAAGGCACTATCATTTTGGGGGCGCAGCAGATATGCTAAGGGACGACAACATCATTTCGAGACGCGTCACCAATTTTTTTTAGGGCACTTTAACCACTTTGAGGGGCACCGTCGACACTGTGAGGAGCGCAATTATCTCGTTGAGCGTTGAGGGGTGGCACCATTACATTGAAGGGCGCCATGTGAGCAGTGATGTGGGGCAAAATGACAATGAGGAGCGCCTCCGATACTTAAAGAAGAGATGCCACCATTACTCGGGGGGGGGGGCAACATCACTTTTATTTTGAGGACGCCACCCACATTGTAAGGGGCGGCACTGTAACTTTAAGGAACGCCGCGGATACTTTAAGGGGCGGCTCCATCATATGGAGGGGCGCTACAGATCGTTAATGGACGGCAATAGGTATGATAGTTATTTAGGGACTCCGACACTTCGAAGGGCGCCACCGTTTGTTTGAGGGTGACATCATCACTTTGAGGGGCACCACCGATATTGTTCGGGGCGCCACCGACATTATAAGGGGCGCCACCGACACTGCCAGGAGCACTTTGACCGGCGTTACTATCACATTTAAGGGCGCCGTGAGCACATTGGGGGCGGCACCATGACGTGGAGGGGCGTTACGGAAGTTTTGAGGGGCGGCAACATGACATTGAGGAGCGCCTCCGACACTTCGAGGGACACCAGCATTTCTTTGAGGGGCGGCACCTTGACTTTTGAGGAGACACCACCGACACTGTAAGGGGCGGCACCATCACTTTGAGGGGCGCCACGGATGGTTTGAGAAGCGGCACCATTATGTATATGGAGGGGTGCTATAGAAAGTAAGAGGGCGGCAACATTGTATTGATGAGTTCCTCCAAAACTTTGAAGGGCGCCACAGACACTGTCAGGGGTGGCACCAGCACTTTTAGGGGCGGCAGCATCATTTTGAGGGGCGCCAACGACTCGTTGACAGGAGACACCATCACATTTAGGGGCGCCACTGGCACTTTGAGGGAGGCACCATCACATTGAGGGGCGCCACCGATACTGAAAGGGGCGGCATCATCTTCTTGAGGGGCGGCATCATCTGCTTGAGGGGCAGCTCCATCACAATGAGGGGCTATGTGGATACCTAGAGGGGCGGCACCATTATATTGGTGGGTTCCTCTGACACTTCGAAGAGCGTCACTGACACTATAAAGGGGCGGCACTAACACTTTTAGGGGCGGCAGCATCATTTTGAGGGGCGCCACCGACTCGTTGGCGGGCAGCACCATCACATTCAGGAGCGGCATCATCTTCTTGAGGGGCGGCATCATCTTCTTGAGGGGCGGCATCATCTTCTGGAGGGGCGGCATCATCTGCTTGAGGGGCGGCGCCAACACTTTAAGGGGCGGCAGCATCATTTTGAGGGGCGCCACCGACTCGTTGGCGGGCAGCACCATCACATTCAGGGGCGCCAACGGCACTTTGAGGGCGGCACCATCACATTGAGGGGCGCCACCGATACTGAAAGGGGCGGCATCATCTTCTTGAGGGGCGGTATCATCACATTGAGGGGCTCCACAGATGCTTAGAAGGGCGGCACCATTACATTGAGTGGGGCTACTAACATATTTAGGGGCGGCACTGTCACATTGAGTTGCGGGATCATCACTTTCTATAGACGGCTGCTTCACTTTAAGAGGCGGCATTATCATTTCGGAGGGCAGCAGCCTCACTATGAATGACGGCACCTAGCCTGCATGTGCGTGCTGCATCCTAGAGGGGGCGGCAACTGGGTCGGCAAACGGCTGTCACTGGGTCGGCATTCTCCGTGACTGGGTCGGCAATTGCCGACCCAGTTAACATGTTAAAATACGCCCTGGAGCGCACTAGACTGCACTCCTACACCTGAGAGGCAAAAATGCGAGGCATTCTCAGCGTTAACTCTCCGACGCCCCTTGCACTCCTGAGTTCTCACCTGAGGGGCGAAGGTGCGGGACATTCTCAGGGCCTCCGAGAATCCGGCCGTGTGCTGCGACAGGCCCAGCAGCGCCGGCGTGGTCAGGTACGGGTTCTCCATCTGCGGCACGGGGGAACGTCACTGCGCCGCCGGCGTTAGGTCACTGCGCGGCCGGGGCAGGTCACTGCCCTGAGTGCCCAGGCTAGGTCACTGAGCCACCAATATTAGAGCACCACCCTAAATGGCAGTTCGCTTTGGGCAGCACTACATTCTCAGGAAAGATTAGGCCACTGTGTCTTTCATGCCATTTTTTACAGTGATAGGTAAGAATAGTTCTTTCAGCTTATATCAATTTCGAGCAAGCAAACACCAGGGTCCTTGAAGGAAGATTTTTCACCTGGTATTTTTCTCATTTCAGCAACCACTCACATGATGAGGATCAAGTTAGAAAGCACCTTCCCCAAGGTTAAACCTGGGGCTTCCCCAATAATCAGAATTATTCCCAGAAGACATAGAATCAAAATTTGGGGTATCCTTTCCCCCTCATCTACAGCAATAAACAACAGCTGGAAGCCCCCAGCTCAAGTACTGCCTGAACACCAGGGTGATTTACACCAGCACCATGCTACTAAGGGTCGAAATTGCCTGTCCAGGACACCCAGGGCAAAGCAATCTCACTGGTGCATGCAGGCCATTGCAAGCTCATCCAATCATATTCTGCAAAATATCTAACAATCACCTGTAACCACCCTGTTGATCTCTTTAGCCACTGTGGCTGTACATTCCGAATGGAAACCAGAGATTCTTATAACCTTGAATCCATAGAAGTGCTAGGGAAACCAGCAACTCTCCCTACTTTACGATATCCTTAGAAGCTCCATACCAAATGTCCTGCTTCAGTACTGCATGAAAACTCAACTAGCAGTAGGCCACTCAGTCAAATTTAGTTTGAAAGATGCTTGAAAAAGAAGAGACTAATCATCAAGTGGCTAAAGCACAGCATGTCAAAATAATTTCCAACAAAGACTCAGACTGGTACCTAGGTGACAAGACTCCAACCCATGACAATGACCTGAATATGTTGAGGTTTTTGACAGTACAAACTGTAGGTAAGTTATATATTTTTCTCCTAGCCCTACAGCCATTTGCATGAAAAATATATGTCTATTAATAATAAATTAGTACCTATGAGTAAGAAAAATCTATAAAAGTATAAAATCAAAAACTCATACCTAATATCCAAAAGATTCTTTTTCCAAACAATCTTAACATCTCAATTGATCAATACTAAGAGTTCAGTAACACACTGATGCTGATGCTACAAGGAGAAACTTTGCTACTTCACCCTTAGTTTAGAATCAGTCTCAGCTGAATGAGGATATCACTTGAATATTGATGAAATAAAAATGGCAAACTCGGACTAGGTAGGTACCTGCAAGTCGCAACAGAAGACATCCTGTTTCAACCATGTTACGGTGCACTGACTGGCTATTCCAACCTGAACCGCATGCTTTTATCACCAAAGGATTGAAATGCTTACCCTTCCAGATGCGTTTGTTAGATTATTTTGCATTTCAGATTAAACGACTTAGCGAAATGCTAGAAATACTACATGAGACAAAAATGACGCATATGTTCGCCAGACCGGTATCTGATTACAGGCAGTTCGCTAGCATCTACTGCAACCACGATAACATGTCTTAGAAGACCAACTTTCAAAATGATACCAGCAGCATACTCCCACCACCACGACTCCCCAACGACTGACCGCCGGCACTCACTCACCCATCCTCCATGTCCTATTGTTTACATCGGGCGGAGCTTCGAGGTCACGGTGGCCGGCGCGAGGAGAGTATAAACAGATGCCAGATTAGAATACAACTAGAATCACCTAGTAGATAGTATACATTTTAGAGTGGGCACTTTAGCGGGTGAAATGGCTCCCGTTTCGCGTTAGTCTCCTTGTACAATTCGCATGAATCAGGGCGTATTTTAACATGTTAACTGGGTCGGCAATTGCCGACCCAGTCACGGAGAATGCCGACCCAGTGACAGCCGTTTGCCGACCCAGTTGCCGCCCCCTCTAGGATGCAGCACGCACATGCAGGCTAGGTGCCGTCATTCATAGTGAGGCTGCTGCCCTCCGAAATGATAATGCCGCCTCTTAAAGTGAAGCAGCCGTCTATAGAAAGTGATGATCCCGCAACTCAATGTGACAGTGCCGCCCCTAAATATGTTAGTAGCCCCACTCAATGTAATGGTGCCGCCCTTCTAAGCATCTGTGGAGCCCCTCAATGTGATGATACCGCCCCTCAAGAAGATGATGCCGCCCCTTTCAGTATCGGTGGCGCCCCTCAATGTGATGGTGCCGCCCTCAAAGTGCCGTTGGCGCCCCTGAATGTGATGGTGCTGCCCGCCAACGAGTCGGTGGCGCCCCTCAAAATGATGCTGCCGCCCCTTAAAGTGTTGGCGCCGCCCCTCAAGCAGATGATGCCGCCCCTCCAGAAGATGATGCCGCCCCTCAAGAAGATGATGCCGCCCCTCAAGAAGATGATGCCGCTCCTGAATGTGATGGTGCTGCCCGCCAACGAGTCGGTGGCGCCCCTCAAAATGATGCTGCCGCCCCTAAAAGTGTTAGTGCCGCCCCTTTATAGTGTCAGTGACGCTCTTCGAAGTGTCAGAGGAACCCACCAATATAATGGTGCCGCCCCTCTAGGTATCCACATAGCCCCTCATTGTGATGGAGCTGCCCCTCAAGCAGATGATGCCGCCCCTCAAGAAGATGATGCCGCCCCTTTCAGTATCGGTGGCGCCCCTCAATGTGATGGTGCCTCCCTCAAAGTGCCAGTGGCGCCCCTAAATGTGATGGTGTCTCCTGTCAACGAGTCGTTGGCGCCCCTCAAAATGATGCTGCCGCCCCTAAAAGTGCTGGTGCCACCCCTGACAGTGTCTGTGGCGCCCTTCAAAGTTTTGGAGGAACTCATCAATACAATGTTGCCGCCCTCTTACTTTCTATAGCACCCCTCCATATACATAATGGTGCCGCTTCTCAAACCATCCGTGGCGCCCCTCAAAGTGATGGTGCCGCCCCTTACAGTGTCGGTGGTGTCTCCTCAAAAGTCAAGGTGCCGCCCCTCAAAGAAATGCTGGTGTCCCTCGAAGTGTCGGAGGCGCTCCTCAATGTCATGTTGCCGCCCCTCAAAACTTCCGTAACGCCCCTCCACGTCATGGTGCCGCCCCCAATGTGCTCACGGCGCCCTTAAATGTGATAGTAACGCCGGTCAAAGTGCTCCTGGCAGTGTCGGTGGCGCCCCTTATAATGTCGGTGGCGCCCCGAACAATATCGGTGGTGCCCCTCAAAGTGATGATGTCACCCTCAAACAAACGGTGGCGCCCTTCGAAGTGTCGGAGTCCCTAAATAACTATCATACCTATTGCCGTCCATTAACGATCTGTAGCGCCCCTCCATATGATGGAGCCGCCCCTTAAAGTATCCGCGGCGTTCCTTAAAGTTACAGTGCCGCCCCTTACAATGTGGGTGGCGTCCTCAAAATAAAAGTGATGTTGCCCCCCCCCCCGAGTAATGGTGGCATCTCTTCTTTAAGTATCGGAGGCGCTCCTCATTGTCATTTTGCCCCACATCACTGCTCACATGGCGCCCTTCAATGTAATGGTGCCACCCCTCAACGCTCAACGAGATAATTGCGCTCCTCACAGTGTCGACGGTGCCCCTCAAAGTGGTTAAAGTGCCCTAAAAAAAATTGGTGACGCGTCTCGAAATGATGTTGTCGTCCCTTAGCATATCTGCTGCGCCCCCAAAATGATAGTGCCTTCCCTTAACCCTCGCCCGCACATGGGGGGGGGGGGTTGCCACCCCCCCAGGTAGTCTTTCTGCTCTGCACTAAACATTTTTAGAGCTAGAAGGCTGATTTTTTCGTATAGCTGCTCCTCTATCCTTTCTTGAGGTCCACTGAAAATTTCAAGTTTCTGTGATTTTTGGTTTCGGAGATATGACCTTGTTTTTCAGGTCATGTCATGACCCAAATGGCCAATTCTCAACATCTTGCGTTTGCCATGGGCCTTGTGAGCTTTTGACACCTTGATTTCGGTCTTTTTTGCCAGTCTTACCTCCCACCTATCATGGAACATGTTGTTCGACGAGGTACAGGTGTCAAGGTCAGGGTCAAGGTCAACCTAGGTCATCTAAGATAATTGCGTTTTAGGCAAGCTGAATTTACTTCTTGTGATTTTTTTTTTTTGACTGCATTTTTGGTAAAAGCTTCTCAGATCATGATTTCGTGTAATATGGACACAAAAACAATCGGTGCACACATCAGTATACACACAGACACACACAGACATACAAACACATATAATTGACCTTGACCTAACTTGACCTGAAATGACCTCAGCAGCAAAAATCTGGTCGGGTAGTGTGACAAAGAGGTTCTAGCTGGCTTGGCACCAGAAAACAGCATCGTCATCGGTATATGATAAGCAGCGCACTTGATATCCAGCGGTGACCCAAAACAGCAACATTTTTTAGTTTGACCTGACCTGGAAGATCAATGACTGACCTGAGAAGGTAAAACTGGGTATCATTGGATTCGTCTCTTCCCAAAGAATCTTTTTGGTCTTTACCGCTAAACTCTATCTCCAACAGGAACGAAATGGCGAGGGGGGGGGGGTGGCAACCACCCCCATGTGCGTTCTAGGATGGGAAAATGGCATGTGCGGGCGAGGGTATATAGGGCCTTGGGCGAGGGTTAACCGACGCCGGGCTGAGGCTGTTTGAACCCCCCGCCCGACCCCTATAACTTGGCTACTGGGCCACTTAGCGACACGCGGTAAGCGGCATTCGAAAAAGTGTCAAAAACTACTTGGGTTAGTTGGTTAACCGTACTTTGGTTAGGTCAAGTCAAATGTCAAATATCAGGTAACCAGAGGTCATCAAAGGTGAAATGTGGGTGAAATGTTGTCTGTTTCAACATTTATTGACAAACTGGCGCATAACTCGGGGAAGAACAGAACTACAGCACCGCGAAAAAGCGCATTCGATAGCTCTTCAACATTCCTATAAAGTCATCAGACTTGACCTAACATCAACGGCTTAACCTCCAGAGCACAACTTGTTTAACCCGTGCCGAGCCGGGGAGGGTTCGAGGGGACAGTGGACCCCCTCCGCCCCTCTACTGAGCTGTTTTAATGAGGAACCTTTCTACTGTAATAATTATTGACTCACGAAAGTTATGACATTGTTTTTTTTTTTAGTACTGTGCTCCTCTCGTCGAGATGCGTCGAATGAACTATTATTTGACATTCAAATGTCATTTGGGAAATTAGCGCTCAGGTCCAGGGTATGACCTGACTGGTAAAGGTCATGTTGCATATCAGTCGATTTGTATCGCCAAACTGAAATCATCTAAGGTGTTTTCATCGCTCAGGCATATCGCATGTCTCTATCAGAAGTTATTGAAAAAAAAAACTGCTGGAGGCCTTCCATGACCTGACATTATCCTCAAGGACATAACGAGGGGTCGTGGGTGGCAATTTTCCGATTAAGTGTGTCATTTTTAATTGTTTTCTTATGTTATGTTTAAATTCGTTAACTTTGACATTTGTCTACCTATAAAAAGAGGCACATGCCCTGATTTCCTCCCATTTCATTATACCTAATGAAAGGGTCGCAAAATTGTCCTTACCTTTGGTCAGGTCAAAGACATCGCAATTTCGAGACTTACATTTTATATATACAGTTACACACTGTTTGTCTTATCAATCGCTGAAGTTATAAAGGGATCGTTCAGTCGGTATATCTATGGTGAGCATTTGCCTGTTCCGCACCGGACTCCCCGCATTGTCTTCGCTTGCAGGGGCGTCGCCGACGGGGGGGTCGGGGGGGTCGTGACCCCCCCACTCGTGAAAACTGGGGGTGTCGACCCCCCCACTTTTTGCGATGCTGAGTATATGCTTTTTTAGCTTTTATGTCAGTGAAGCAGGAGTCAGCAACACCAACAAATACATCAGATTCAAAATCACTTCAAGAGCTCCCTAAAGCCAATTAGCCAATTACCTAAAGGTCAGTTAGCTGTGGGCGGGGAACACCAGCACAACAATGTTTTTAAGTAGCCCCCATCCTAGTACCTTTTTATCCCTCAAAGGATTGGACGCGCCAAAACTGCCCCGAGCGTTCGTCTGATCGTTTTAAAAAAATGGTCGCAGTCGATTCGTCGGATCAGTACCTAACTACAAAACTACAAACTAGCCTCAGCCCCATGGCTACCGTCACAACTAGCTGTACAGTGCACATGTAGGGGAAAGAGAGTCAGATGGAACCGTCTCGGGCTTTCGCAAAGAAGTCGCGCAAAAAGGAGCCGATTGCAACTTCCGGTGCGCTCGAGTTAAATCACCTACTTAAAATAAATCGATATCCCTGATTCAAATAAAGATGACCTTAGTTCACTTTTTCATAACGTGCTTTTAATTGATAGGGTAGTTTTTGGAGCTGATTTTGAACTTAGCGCCCATCTGAACATTTAAGAAGTAGTTGTGTTGCTTATTCATAAAACATGCTAGGAAGCAATCGGTGGTGGTCATCCACTATTAGGTACTGGTCGATCTGACCTGACCTGATCTACCCCAAATGCATGGAGTCATCATCTTCGTTCAAAACTAAGATAACATTCGTAATCAGAACCTCGAAAAACCATCACAACTTACATTCGTTAAGTTCTAGCAGGTCCCGAGTTTCTCTACTTATTGGCGATGACCTGAGTCCTGAGATGACCCGAAAACTTGTAAATGGGTATCATCGGCTTTCTCTCGTCACGGGCAGCATGCTCTTTTATCCGCAAACCTGTAGATCGATCAGGGGTCGAAAGCATGCCTCAGCGTTAGTTTAGTATACGTTATACGTTAGCGACTGGGAAACCACCAATAGAAGGGCTACAGTGAAGCAGAAAACTATTCGATAGCTCTTTTAACGCTCTTTCGCTAGCTTCGCGTTAGATTTCATCTCAGGTCTATGTTTGGCCCATAAGAAGGCAAACAGCTAACTGGACAGATTCTGTCGAAACATCTGCTTTGCAATAACTTTCGATTCCGTGAATTTGTATGGTATGTACAGCCCTCTGCAAACTGCGTGGTAGGTATTCTTTTTTCGACAAAAACGAGCATAACGCGAATACTATGCTATTGGTCATTCGGAAATCGTGACAGCAAGACGCGCGAGACTCCGCACCTTAAATTGACATCATCGCCGTATTCATTTTCCATCTAGTTCGGCAACAAAACCCAAAAGTTTATATTTGCCCCCAAAACAAACTTTTGCATTTTGTTGCCACACAAGGCGTTTACCTTGTTAAGTGATAGACCTAATCGAAGGAGTGGAGCATGGCGCATCTATTTGCAGTGAGTTCTGACCGACTGATAGCATAGCCTTTGAGTTATTATCGGTTTTGTCGAATAAAGAATACCTACCACGCAGTCTGCTGAGGGCTGTACATATGTTGTCTTGTCACCACCGTCTTGATCTCTTTGAGACGCGTCACATGAGTTAAAATTTGACCATTCAGAATTAACGTTAAAACGACCTCAGGTCAACGTTATGTCCTGATCGAAAAAGGACCTCCTGCTGCATATGAATGGATCCGTGTTGTTGAGCTGAACAGTGAACACCTTCCAGGTGCTGTCATCGCTCTACCGCGTCTTCGTCAAAAGTTGTAGGAAAAAATGCTGGTGGCCATCGATGGACATTTCCACTAATGACCTTTCGAGTCATCACTCGCCATAAGTTGCACCCTGTCCCTGGCAATGATGAGCTGATTTGTCATGGCTCCAAAGGTATTTTGCGTTTCTGTCGAACTTTTTCAAAGCAGGAGGCATTCGTGCTTTTTCTAATTTCTCATTATTTTCTAATGATGAGGTCACGTATTTGACCTGCCTTCAGATCATAGATGTAAATCCTCAGTTAGAATCATGAATTGCTGACACGTATAACCCCATACATTAGGTACCTATACAGTATACAGTGTACCAAATTTCGAAGTTATGGGAGAAAAGCTACAAGAATGGCGAGAGGGGAAAGTTTTTATAGAGGTATACCGTATAACTGAACTTGACATGGCGACGTGACCTTAAGTGACCAGTGATAATTTTTACGCAAGTGATGTATAGGTAGGTATACCTACCTAATAGGTTATACCAAATTTGGCGGCGCTGCGCGCCGATTTTTTACACACGCACACACACACACATACGCACGCACAAAACTGGGAAGTGTGGCAAAAAAAACACCCCTACCCATCGGGTGAAGACTAGAAACCCGACCCCCCCACTCAAAAATCCGTGGCGACGCCCCTGTTCGCTTGCGTTTTGTCCGCCGGCCGAGCCGGAGAGAAGTTACCGAGTGAAGGTCATTCAAATTTCAAAAACTCAATGACAATGTCACTGGGGTCACGAAAATGTTTGAGTAGTTAGGTATAACATTCATTTACTTGGTGGGGGGGGGGGAGGGATGAACGTATCGTTGCAATACGCTGTACATTACGCGAGTAATTAACAAATAAAAAATGTACGAGTTCATCCTTACTCCACCCGCTCTCCCTCTCCATAAAAAAGAGAGTTAATTGTGTTGCATTTTATTTATACCTATGCAGAAAAATAGAGGCGTCAAAGGATATGGCCGAATATCAGCGACCCTTGCCGTGTAAGCAATTGGGTATGACAAGTGGGGGTAATGGCCCCGTCCAGCGCCCATAAAGTGGGCACCACTCGTGCGACCTGCTGACCACTGTTCTAGATAGAGCCATAAAACACCGTGAATATTTTAAGCTGACGATACGGATCGACTGGTATGCAACATGTTTTATTTCTGGTGAGGTCATGAACTTGACCTCAGTTAGAATTCTAAAATTATTTTTTGTAGTCAAATTATAGTTCATTTATCGCATTATGATGAGAGAAATACTATATCCCGGAAAAATAAACGTAATACCGCTGAGCTTAGGTTGAATCTGAAATCATTACTTAGAAAGATTTATAAAAGAACCGTCGAACAT
This sequence comes from Amphibalanus amphitrite, assembly GCF_019059575.1. Taxonomy (NCBI): domain Eukaryota; kingdom Metazoa; phylum Arthropoda; class Thecostraca; order Balanomorpha; family Balanidae; genus Amphibalanus; species Amphibalanus amphitrite. The sequence continues at coordinate 654,600 of NW_024881639.1, forward strand.
GACTTTTTTGGTCATTAAATATCAGTAGGTATGCCGCCCCCCTCAGATGCCAAGTGCCGCCCCTATGAGTGCAAAATGCCGCCCCTAATTGTGATTGCCGACCCAGTGAAGATCCCTTATAATACGCCCTGGCATGAATGAATTACTATTTACATTTATTCATTATAAACTCGTAGGAGTCACTACAGGAAAAAACAAGCGCGATTCCAGCTATTGGTGGATCCAGAGAGGTTGTTCGCGACAGTGCGGCCTCTCCAATCACCGTAAAAGACCCCGGAGAGCCTATATCCGGCAGCACGTCGCACGCCTGATAGGCAAGGCATGGCTTCAGTTTGAGAAGGTACAAGAGCCGCATCGTGCCAACAGGGGTGTGGGCGCAGACGGAGCCATAGGTACAGGACTACGCCGACGAAATAATTCGTATTTTGTATGCAGGTCCTACTAATGGCCTGGGAGACTCCGAGATCCACAGGCCGAGGGGAGGTGCGACTCGGTATGACTGGTAGCAACTAGCAACACCCACCCAGCCAGCAATTGCTTCGGCTCAATTGCCTCGGCAGTTGAGGCAGAATTTTTCCTCGGCAGCTCCGACACGCCAGATTTGGGCCGATGTACCTACATACCTAAACGGAACGCCGTCGGAAAACGGGTTTGGGTCGATATGGCTCTATTTCGGTTAGCCAGTCTTTGCCGTAGCGCTCCGGAGTTGGTATGGTTTCGGACCGCCAAGTCCGGCTCAAGTCCGGCTCCCTGTACCGCGTGCTGCGGCCGGGTCCGGCTGCCTCTTAGCTGTTCTGGCTGTAGTCGAAGCACGGTTGAGGTACGGCACGGCGCTGAAACGGCATAAGTCCGGTTGTTCGCCAGAATCGTACAGTTCCACCGTTCGGTGCGTTATCCGGCCGGGAGGACCAGAAATGTTCATTTACATTCGTGATCGTTCACTCGTTCTCGTTCTCGTTCTCTTTCGTCACCCGGAAGACCATAAAGCTATTGTTCATATAGGTATAAGTTTATTCTCGATTATCAAGCAAACGGTTGAATCGATACGCCTATACATCCGTCACACGTTGTCAGGCCGCGTTGGCCACGTCGTACACCGGCGCGGCCTCGCACCGGCGGAGTCGCGTCGAAGACTCGCAGTCGTCAGGCCGCATCGGCCACGTCGTAGGTATACACCGGCGCCGTGTCGCACCGGCGGAGCCACGTTGAAGACTGTCGGGCCCCCGTCTTGTCTCAGCCCTCGTGGTAGCACAACACGTGGGCATGAGAATTGAGAACCACTAACCAGGACAGGGGCCGGATGACACATGTGTGCGCGGCGCGGCGCGGCGGACCGGCCGCCGCGCTCCGAGCGCCGGTTGTCTTCGACAAGATATCCATGGAAAGGCGTAATTTGCTCGCTAACACCGGTTATGGTACGGGTGAACTCCGGGATCTTGTGTCAGCTCCGAGCTGACGGAGCCTGGCCAGTAGAGCTCCATACCTTGCCCGTACTTCGGCCGGAGCTAGCCAGAATTGAAAACCAGATACGTCCCAGATCAATTTTGCTGGCTGGGAAACAGAAGGTCGTGCAGACTGTAAACAGAGAATCCACTCGCGTCGCTGCTAGCGCTTGCAAAAGTCGTTTCAGCCCACGCTTTCCTACCATGGACAGGAGACGACGTTCCGGTGGGCGCGCGCGATGCCGTCACGCAGCCGTCCACCTATGCTGGGTGGATGGCTGCGTCAAAGGAATTCACTTCCTGCCTCTCGACCTCTGGCGCAGAACTACCCGGCACGGGCGGCTCAAAACACCGCCACACAGACGAAGACTAACCGTCGGGACGTATAAACTTAGCCGGATACAGCCGTGTTCCTGTACCATCCTACCTTGAACCTTCGCCGCGTGCATCGACGTCCAGCAGCCGGCCAGGCTTCCCAGCTGGCCGCTGGGATTGTACAGGTGTCAGACAGCATTGTCGAGGTCAAGCCTCATATGACCATCGCGGTTCACGGGTCACACAGAGCGACGCTGTGTATAGTCATCAATGCTTGGGACAAATCACCACACTCCCGTTCTTCCAGCGATGACCGGGGTCTCGCTATTCGGCACCACGCCACAGTTTACCACCGAAAGTCCACATTTTAGAGTCAGCCCCATCTCCGCCTGTCTCACCAGCATAGGCGGCGGAACGGGGAGGGCACCGGGGCACCGTACCCCCCTTTGATTTTGGCATTTTAACATTAGCCCTATGGGCGTTGCGTTGCATCAGGAAAGAATGGGACCAAAAGTCAGCAGTGCCCCCCTTTAATTGAAGGTGTTCCGCTGCTACTGCTCACCAGCCAGCAATATCGCTCTAACCGGGTTATTGCACCAAAGAGTCCGCAGTCTCGACACACCCCGATGCCGACGTCCCTACCGGCTGGCACCGGTGACGGGGCAGGCAGGGCTGCACCACCGAGTCCGTCCTACGTCTCTATACAACCCGTCTCTATACAACTCATGGAGTAAGAAAATGCCGCTTCTCCGTCAGAGCCAACGGGTTACGGGCTCGAGACACCCATCTCGCTACCTGAAACTAGCATACAAGGCGAATTTATATATCTAATATCAGAATTACAATCTAATCTGGTAAGCTGTAGACTAGGTTGGTATAACCTATTGTATTTCAGATATTGTATTATGTATTGACATCACAAGTCTTCCACATACAGCGGGGCGATTAGACTAGCATCAGCAATGAATTTCATATCAAGCGACACCTATGTAATGTGTATGTCAAAATCAAGAGTCATGGTTGATGACCAATATTTTTCAAATTCATCTCTATGAGGCCATTCGTTATGACTGGACGAATAAACGCCATCGTTCTGCCCTTGAGTGGCTGTAGGTACTACGCATAATTATTATGCGTAGTTAGTAGTACCTACAGCCCCCTGAAATTCAGGGGGGTCCTGACCCCCCCGAGATCTCCACCTTTGGCATAATAGGCATTAGGCAGAAGCTGTAAGTATCGATTTAGAAGTTTTGGCACTGTCTTCTTCCTCTTATTCTGTGATGTAATATATAATTACAGACTCAGTAGATTACTTGCTATCTGTAGGTACTGAATTCGTAATGTGTGTGCATGTACATACACATATACAGGATCACATATAATTTCCTAGCGCTGTATTAGTCATCTGGCATCACAGAACCTTTATTCCAGCTTCTAGAAAAACTATAAGCACCTTGTGAAGGGAGTTTTTATATGAGAAACAAAAAATAATTTATTTATCAAATCGTATTGTTATGTTGCTCACGTCATCACATGCAAGTTTGTGATAAATTCATTTGAGTTATAAAATCAAATATGTAATAAAGTACTGGGTTTATCCAGTACTTCGCCTTCCCATCTCTACGTAATACAGGGTATGGCGTATTTACAAATTGCAACCGAGCTCCGCCGTAGGGTATTTTATTTCCGCCGTAGTGTATTTCACTTGGGGGATTTTCTACCATACATCTGCCTGAGCTTAGGGTAATTACAATTTGTCGGCGACGTTCAAAAATGATGCACCTTTTTTTCGCAGTATAGGATATCGCATGTGCATATTTCTGCCTTTTTGGGTACGCTTTATCGGTTTTTCGTGAGTAACTCGCATAAAAACCGTCCGATCGCGACGAAACTTTCAATACCCCCGATTTTATAAATTTTTCACCTACCCTGAAAATTTCATGACCCTGACCCAAATGACCTCTGACCTGTGACCTATTTCTCGAGACCATGTTTGGCCCGAATCGCGATTCGGCGTATGTCGGCTCGCATTAGCCGCGCGGTTGCAGTCTTCACGTGGTTTCAAGCGTTGAGACATGTGATATGATGCTGGTCCCATGCATTAGGGTGGGTGTCAAGGTCACCTGAAGGTCAGGTCAGCTCAATGATCTTTGATGACCTCGGTTCACTTTTTTGAGTTTTACATGTTTCTAGGCTAGTTTTTGGAGCTGATTTCGAATTTAGCAACCATTTGAACATCACAGGGGGTGTAACGAAATTATCCGGACACCTTGCTTCCCGCTGTAAAAAAACAAAACAATCTGGTACTTTTTCTTTTAACTGAGCTTGTAGCCACCTTTCATAAAAAACACAGTTTACTGACCTCGTTTACTCACCTCGTTGGTTTCTGCATATCTTTGGAGTGGTTTCAAAGGACAGTCAGAGAGGAAATGAGGAACCCACACAGTGGCGAATGTTCTGGAGCATTTCAACCAATGGATTCTCCAGCACACTGGCTTTGATGCGGACCAACGCCGTCTAAACCTGTGCCTGCGGTTGAGCAGTGCTTATGGCGGGTGGCTCTTCATACACCTCCTGCTAAACAAGAGCCCACAGGTTTTCGATTGAATTGGGATCGCGACTTTTTCCAAGTCATAAGCGTTTAGCCCAGAATGATTGAAGGTTCTATCGGCATCACTTCCCGTTCTTATAGGGACTTTTAAGTAGCGCGCCGCCACGCATGAAGACAGCGTGGCTTGAATCAGGCATCAGTGCGCGTTCAGAAACCGTGCCCTCCTATGCCGTCTGGTTGAGCGCCTCCAATCATGCTCCACCACCTTCTCTGGAAAAGCTCCACCCTTGCCTATGGGGCAAATTATAAGGGACAAAAACACAAAACAAGACAGATAAAAACAAAGCAAAATTAACTCATTACCTAATGAAATTCAGGCTGGAGCAAAAACATAGGTAATAGATACCTATCTATGTCAAATTAGAATGAAAGATTAAAATCAACCTGACCAGCCCTTACGGTCTGACCGGGTCCTAACCACCTGACCTTACTTCGCCTAACTTGACCCAATTCAACCTAGCCTACCACAACACCTGCAGAGGTACCTTCCTGGAAAAATGACACCCAGGGAGATGACTGTCCAACTTATTGGAATACTACCATGATTGCTTGTCAAAATGTGTGTCATCATGCTCTTGTTTGACAAGTGATGTATAATAAATGTAATATTGAATAATTATCTCCTGACTGTTGACTGTTGAGTGGTCAAAATATTCAAATAATCAGGGTACAATCCTGTGCATAGTGCACACTAATGTCTAATCATGTTGTTTTTGTGTAGGCCCTCTGTACATTGTTGTGTGCACTGCTATGTGCACCTTAAGTAAAAAAGTGACTGGTGGTGCATGACAAAAGGTTGAGCAATTGTGAAGTTCATGCCCTTGGTCTTGCTGGTGCCAAATGCCTATAGCTATAGCAGGATCAGTGAGGGTTGTAGACATGCTACATACATTGTGCATTGAAGATATTGGCACAAAGTTCATCCGTAATTACTATGCTTAACACCTAATGTAAGAACTAAGAACTAAGAAGCGACATAAATGCCCAGATGATAAAGCTCTCTGGTCAACATCACACAAATTTATTGACATACTTTGCAGGTACATATTTACATTCATGGCAAACACTTTCGATTTGATTCAGAAACTAGTTGCTAGTAAGCTTGCATTTTTGTAGGTACAACAACGACCATATATTAAATCATAAAAAACCTTCCCATGGCATTCATCACATACCCTTTTACCGAACAAGTACCTTATACCTAGCTACCATGCAATGATTCTAAAATTTGTCCGCAATCCATCTATTTCTCAACTGACACAATGAATTTCAAATACCCTAACAAAACCTATAACTGTACATAAGAAGAATGCAATACTACAAGAATTATGAATTTCTGAAGTTATTCTCACATGCTGGAATGTTGAAACTCTACTTTTGTCATCCATTTCCATGTTTGATTGAGCCATCATATAGAACTGTTTTCGTTCTTCAGTCACAAGCTTTCCCACAAATCTTGAATTTTTACACATCATCTTGAACGATGCTCCAGTCTTTCCAACAAGGTACTATGTAACATCAAAGCAATTTTGATTTGTTACAACAGCTTCAGATCATGATAGGCTTGAGGTTTGTTACACCATTTGCCAGACAAATCTCTACAAAATGTGTATCAATTCCCAAACTAAGTAATTGATCATATCAGTATTTGCAGTTTCCACACAATGTTTCATAATATTATTCTATGTTTATATAAAGAAACTCAAATAATCCACAAATTGTTATTGAAACACTCCCACTTCAAGAATTCACAGCGTTGTTATGGGTTAGGGCGCGTAAAAACATTGCGCCACATTTCGTATGAAACGCGCCATCGTCCTGAAGTTTCTACCACAGACGGTAGTTCAACCGCAGCCGTAGTGCGAAAACCCCTGCCCACCTTACCCCACGGCGGAGCTCGGTTGCAATTTGTAAATACGCCAGGGTATGCAGCAGAAAATTACGGATTGAATATGTTCTTCTTTATTGTATAAAAGTAAGAAAAGAAAAGACGAACAAGAAAATAAAAAAATATTGTGGAATGTTTATTTTACGATGAATTTACTGCAAATACCTTGTTTTTAAGGAAACGTAAGGAAGAAAACCGAACTAAACGAGTTCTCCTTTCGGTCAATGTTTTGTCAATGGCGGATTTATTTGGGAGACCCAAGGGGGGCCTACTCTCCTCTTCTACGCAAAATTATAATAAAATATGATGTATGATTGTTACTTTATGATGATGCCAAACTACGAACAGTAAATCCAACCACAAATATATCTATTTACAAGTCAACTTTCGTTGTCTTTAGAAGTAAAATTCCATTTCTGTCTACGCCTAGTATCGCTCCTTCGAAAGATTTTGCAAAAAACCCTCACTAGCGCCATCACGCAGAAAATTTTCGAAACGCCATTTTTGATGCGGAGTTGGATGGGAAAGGGGTGAGGCGCTTTGTGTCGGATATTCGAAGTGCAGCGTCCAAAAGGTGAGACATTTTATATTTTGTTCGTCACTGCGTGTGCTTTCTTTGCTTACCGGCGTCAGGATATCGTCAAACCAAAATTTGGACAGAAAGTTCGGAATTTCGAAGTTGCGGCATTCGTGACGCGGAATGGAAAGCTGTAACTTTCTTCCATGCAATATGCTGTATTTAAACTCAAGATCACTGTAGTTGATGTGATGGTAATTAGTTTGTGCATGATTTTTCTCCTAGCAACAACTGTCTTCATTTTATGTGAACTTCATTTTAGACATAATTTGGTTGGTGTTAGCATTTTGGTTGTTTCACTTGCGTGTTGCTGCTAGTTGTATGCTGTAATGGTGAAAGTACGGAGCTAGGTATACCTTTCAATTGGAAATTTTGTTAATGTACTTCTGTGTTCCAAATAGCATGTCCACTTATGTGAAAATGCTTAAACGGATGATCACGTTTAATAATATGACAAGTAAAATGTACAATATTACCGTAAAATGGGGTGTTAAGGGACAGTGGGGTGTTAAGGGACAGTTGCATGGGAAAAACTTTGAGTCATATTAACTTCCTAATTTGAGAAGGCTCAATAAAAACTTCAGTGTGGTAGTTGACACTGTTTTGCTCTTAACCATAGGAGAAAATGGTATGGTTTTTCATGCAAGTGATTTGGTTCAAAAATGGATTTGAAAATCACGCTACATTTTCACAAAATTGAAACATCTCCAAAACTCTGTGTGTACCACATAAACCAGTGGGTGTACAGGGAAAATGAATGCATAGGTGTATTGTCACATGTATTGCACATGTTTCCTGAAAAACTTGGGCAAATCCACCCATTCATTCATCATCCTCTTCCTCTTTTCCGGATACACACATATTTTGAGGTGGATGTGGGGTGCTAAGGGACAGGGAAGAAAAAATAAAAAATAATATCTAAATATAATTTAATTAAGTAGGCATGGAAAACACATCTCTAACACATCTTTAGTTATGTAACAAAACATCTCAGCACTCTCTTTTACAATGATGGGTCAATGGAGACTGATGTAGGTAAATGTGATGTCATCATAAAAAGGCTAAAACAAAGAGGGCAACATAATGACAAGTGACTAGCTTCAACATGGGTTTTTATTGATGACAGAAGATTACTTTTTGGTTATGTTTACCTTATAATTAGCACATTTTCCACAAGCGTAAACTGCATTACACGTAACTGGCTAAAAAGGTCATTAGTGGTGAATGAACCTGACTTGTTTTGTGACAGAATATGCAAAACATTTCAATAAATAAATTGTGTGCCCTTCCACACCCCAATTGTGGGCATTTGATGACCATTTCTTGGAATAATATAGGTGTCCCTTAACACCCCACATTGGGGTGCTAAGGGACAGTGATGAAAAATAATAAAAATAATATGCATGTATATATTTTTAAAACTTTAATGTAGCAGGCATGTAAAGCACCAAATTCCACATAAAATGCTGACAATTTGATGCTTCTATCTCCAACCCTTCTTGAGTTATATAACAAAACACCTCAAAAGTGTCCCTTAACACCCCGTTTTACGGTAATATGATCAATTCCTAAATGCCGTAATATGAGGACACTATTTCTAGGTTTGTGCAGGACATTTGCCCACCTACCTATGAAGGGTGGCAGAATACAGGAACAAAAACAACAAGTTACATTGATAGGTACACTAACAGGGCTATTAAATTAGACCTTCTCATTTTCAAAACCTAACTTGATATAACTTAACTAAATCCCAACCTACTTACCTAAACCCTACTTATGGACATCTAGAAGCCTACCCTTCTACAATTATCTATCCAAATTTTGCTTCATTTTTAGGTGTAGTTTGAATTTTTGACTCCCCATATACCTTTATGTAACTGGCTCATTACATTACATTGCTGTGTAGCTCCCCTATTAGCTAATGCATTGAAAACTATTTTTTGGGGGTAAGTTTGTCAAAGTTTGGTGTTTTGCTATTCATTTTTTATATTTAAATCTGTCATAGAGAAGGTGAATCCAGTTTACAGCTTATGGTCAAAATTATGTTTGGTGATGGGCCAACTCTCACGCTAACACCCTTTTTCCTTGGAAATTATCAGTACAAAAAGAAGAAGTTAGGGACAAAACTATCATAATTTTCCCTAGCTAGGTACATTTTTACACTTGCCCTTGAAATTTAATGACTGACTCAAATTACCTTTGATCTGTGACCTGTTTCTTGAGACCATAGCAGGCCGATCATGATTCAGCATATATCTGAGCGCATTATCTGTGGTTAATTAAGACTTTGTGATTAGAAGCATACCAACATGCAAACTGATGTTTGTGCTATACATTATCAAGGGTGTTAAGTTTACTTTAAGGTCTGGTGTCATATAATTTAATTGTACAAAGGTGTGGGGTAGATTTTTTTTAGCTGGTTTCGTATTGACTATTGAGCACTCATTTGATCATTTGAGAAGTAGTTTTTAGTGCCTATGCATCCTGTTACAAATCTGTCAAAGGTGGTTTACATCTACTTTTGATAGCTGGTGGGATGTCTGCTGCATGACCTGACCTGACCTGGCCTGATCTGATCTGACCTGACCTGACCTGACCTACCCCAAATGCATGAATATATCATCTTTGAGCAGAACTAATATAAAATTTGAAATCAGGACTCCAAAATAATTGGTAGGTAACAAGTCAACCTCACATTAAAATTGTCTAGCAGGCTTTGATTCTCCCAACTTTTGTGTCATTGCCTGACCTGTAAGGTTAGCCAATGACCCAGGACTGTAACCCACTGTTGAGGGTTAACTGTTGTAACTGAGGGGAGGGCATTTAACCCTCACACTTATCAGGGGGTCGAATGGATCCTCTTGGTTTTTCGCAAATAACTTGCGCCAAAAGCAGTTGATCCTGATGAAACTTTCAGTACCCTCGATTTGATCAATTTTAAACATATCCTGAAAATTTCATGATCCTGACCCAAATAACCTTTGACCTAAGACCTGATTCTTGAGACCATGTTTGGCCAGAATTGCAATTTGGCATATGCCAGCTCACATTATGTGCACGTTTCCAGTCTTGTGGTTGTAAACCTTCAAACATCTGAAATGGTGTTAAGGTCACTTGAAGGTCATGTCAAGGTCAGTTCCCTTGATGGCCTTGGTTCACTTTTTTGAGTTTTACACGTTTCTGCTGATTTCAAATTCGCCAACCAGAAGTAGTTTTGGTGCCTTCGTAGTATGTTACGAAGCTTTCATTGGTGGTAGACACCTATTATGGATAAACGGCTGGACGCCTGCTGGTTGGCCTGACCTGACATGACCCGTCTGGGCCTAAATGCATGAAGACATCATCTGTGATCAAATCTGACACGAAATTTGTTATCAGCACCCTGAAAAGAACCTTGTGACAACCTTACTACAAAGTTCTAGCAGGTCCTAATTTTCCTGACTTTAAGGTCTTTGACCCGACCTGGAAGGTCAATCAATGACCTAAGACCTTTAAATGAGATATTATCGGCCTCCTCTCGTCACGGGCAACACGCTCGTTTTTTTCGTGAAGCTCTAGCTCGATCAGGGGCCAAATGGCAAGGGGTCCAACAGACCGCCCTCCCGTCTATACGTTAGTCGCTGGCAAAACACCAATACGGGTGAGGGTTCACGCCCCCTACCGACTTCCCGGGATAGGTTACAAATACAATGCGCCAAGCACTAATCACACAATGGCCCTGAAGTTCACCATAGCTTCTCCTGCATCAATTTTGCATCGTATGTTAAAGTTGTGACGTGTCAGTTTCTCGTTTTTTTCTCGTTTTTTTTTTTGCCGATTTATGTTTTAGCCGGAAGCAGGATGACTTTTTAACTCTGTACCTACAAGGCATAATGTGTGATGGATTTGCAAATAGACACTATAGACACATCACGTGACATCAAATCCCCATTTTCAAGATAGCTTCTCATGTGTCTTGGTGAGACCTTTCCAATGCCATCTCGCTACGATGCTTAGTTTCGAAGAATCTCGGGGGGGGGGGGGGGGGAGTGTTAACTGTTAACCCCCTCCCCATGTCTGTGGCGTTCGACTGGAGGCTCAGGCAAGTGTGGTTTGAAATTGGTTATCATCGGCTTCCTCTCGTCACGAATAACACGCTCGTTTTTTCGCTAGGCCCCAGCTCGATCAGGGGAGGAACGGCTAGGGGTCAGACGGACGTAAGGATCTTGGGACGGACCCCCCCGCCCCCCCACACACACACTCCTTATACGCTATCGGTTGGCAAAACACCAATACGGGGAAGGGCTAGTTAGGTCACAATAGGTCATCAAGAAGGATATTTTGTCTTATTCTCTGGGACGAATTGGGTCATAGGTCGTTAAATGACAGACTTAGAGTAGGTATCGTAAAAACAGTCGTGCCTTTTTAGAGCTCTTTTGCAAATGTAGGTATTTATGAACAGGTATATTTTGATGTTAAAAGGTCAACTTGCAAATTTAACTTGATGCTTAGTTTCTTACTTTTCTGGCCGTAAAAAGATCATGTAGCATTTTCGCCCTGGTTTGTGTATCAAAAGATATTATCGAAAACTGTGGATGACTTTAATTTGTCATAGACGAAATTTTTGTGTTCAGTATTCCATGCTTTTCGATAAGTGATGATTAAGTTGGTCTCGTGTGAACTACGTCAGTTAGAGGCGCAGATCCCTTTTCTATCTTGACACAAGGATTTGACATAGAAAGGTCACTAAATGGACCTGGCCCTAGTTGCCATTATGAAAGAAATCCGCGATGTCTATTTGATCCATATCGTGTCACCGTTATCAGTCACGGAAGGTTCGCTAGCGATCGTTCTTGTGGTTTAGCTACGGCGGGTGTTTAGACTTTGTTGTTGATCACCTGGCGGGACTTGACCTTTAATGGCCTGCTAATGAAAATTTGGCATGTGCAGAAAAGATGTGTTATGGACTTGCCTAAAACTACAAATCCTGTCTGTCTTGCTCTCCTCTCTCGGTTTTGAAAAAATACTTTGTTTTGAGGAAAAAATATTTAAATACCCCTTTTATTACTCGTCTGATACTGTCCTGAAAAATATCATTTTTATAGCACACTTCGGCATGTATTTTTTAGAACTTAGAAGTAAATAATTGTTATAAATTTAAAATTTCAGTCTCAGAGATGATTTTGCAATTTGTATTTCTGGCATTTTCTTTCTTCTTGCGTCCTAATGATTTTATTTCTCGGCTTCCGCAAAATTGGCACCGACCACTCGGCCGATAACGATAATTTTTGGGACACGGAATATTTTCTGCTTAGCTGGCACCTCAAACGACCAGGGCTTTCGATAATCAATGATTTGTGCAATGTGCACGTTTTGCAGCATTTAGGTGGTTGCATTATTCATTGCTTTAGTGTAGTTCCTTTTGTTTATTGGAAGCCAAAATTGTTCTCTTTCTGAGTTGAGTACCTGACTTCACGGTACCTACTCGTTTGTTGGCGATATTATTTCCGCCCGAAGGTTTCCTCGGCCTCGTTCCCAAACAAAGAGGCGCCCGGCCGGCGCGGCACGGCGGCGTTTGCGCCCCGACTGCCGTGTCGTCGGCCGGGCTGCCGGGCCGGCGCGCATTGCTGCCGCCGCGCCGACCCGCTCGCCAAAAGTTTCTCATTATTCTGACGTCACGTCGTCACCAATCGATATCGCCGCCTAGCCGAACTGTTATTGGCTCTCCCGGGTAATGGGGCCGCTCCCCACTCAATTCGAAAGTTTGATATAAAATTTCGATGCTGGCGGCGCGCCAAGAATTCCGCCGCGGCGGAGCCGGGCCGGCGCGGCGGGCGGTGGCGGTGGGAGGCCGGCTGCTCACCGGCCGGAAGGTGGCCGGCGCGGCGGCAGTGGCGGCGGCAGACACGTGTGAAACGGCGTGCAGTGAGCGGAGCGCCTGCCGCCGCCGGCACTGGCACCGCTGTGAGTTACGGTGCGGCGCCTAGCCGCTCTGCCGGCTCCGATGCTGAACAGATAGCCGTCCTGCTCCGTGTGCAATAAGGCAGCCGTGCGAGCGTCTGTGGGCGCGGACTGACGCGGCCGGTGGTCTCCGTGTCTCGGCAGGGCGGTGCCGCCATGAACAGCCAGCAGCAGTACTGTCTGAAATGGAACAACCACCAGACCAACCTGCAGCGCGTGTTCGCCCGCCTGCTGCGCAACGAGATCTTCACGGACGTCACGCTGGCCTGCGAGGGTCATGCCCTGCAGGCGCACAAGGTCAGTCCCCGGGCCGGGCCATCTCGCCGACTGTCGTCTGCAGCCGCCCCCAGCGTACGGTCAGCGCCGGGTAATGACACCGGCCGTGCAGCCGGCGCGCCGCTCGCCGCGATTGGGGACGGTTTTTGCGCGCCCTGGCCGGTTCCCACGGCGGCGCGCCGATGATGCGGCCCACTGGGCGGGAGCCGACTGTGTTGTGGGGGCGTGCCACTGCGGCTAGCACCGTGGGCGGGGGAAGGGAGGGGAGTGCGCTGCCCAGTCCGTCAGTGGCGCTCGGCGTGTCCATGCCGGGATTGCACATATGCAGACTAACTATATCGCTATTTGCTTATATTTGCTCTCGAGAAGTTGAACTCTCTAAATCCTTGCGCTATTGATTGAATAATTTACATAATAATGCCATACAAAGTGACAGTCACTTGAGATATTTCACAAAAGTACACCTCTAGTACATTGCTATACTGTCTGTCACAACGTACTTGTCTCGATCGTCGTGGGTCGACCGGACTCGTTTCCTGGTGGTGAGTGTATGTAGGATAAAGTTGTGCTCGGAGCCGCACACCCTGGACATTGGCGTCAAAGTGTTTCTCTGAACGTGTTCGCGCGGCGGCGATGTGGCTCGGAACGCGCTCTGGTCGGCCCTGGAGCCCGCTCGCCGGAACATAACTGGAAACGAGATACGATGATCTTTAATATGCCGGGCAGTTCGCGGTGTGGCGAGACTAGGGTGCGTTTTGGATTGTCTTTGAATGCATAATTACCGTTTGGTAGATGCAATTATGATAACACTATGCAACAAAAAATGAAAAATTTTCTGTTCCTGGAAAGCGACCGAATTTTTCTTATTCATTGGGTCCTATTATAACCGAAATGGGCATTAGTTTTGATCTGAAAATGCTTTTCCGGTTTTCAGAGACGATTTTCGATTTTTGGCCCCGAAATTCGGTTTTTGGCCCACCGTGTCCGATGCAATTGAGTAATCGACTCGCGGTAACTTTCATCGCCTTTCCTATGCCACAAGCTTTCGAATGATATCTGGTTTTGCATATTTGCGTGCAAAAATAACGTCATAAATCTATGTTAAAGTAAGAAAATGTTGAAATTTTGTAAAAATTTGACATTGTTTTCGATTTCATTTCAAAATAGAGGAAAAACTAAAGGCCCCATCCAAATTCTGAGCCCAGTTCCTTGAAGAGCATTCAATTTCCGTTCGGAAGGTACCTTTTTAGTGCATTTTATCGGATTCCTGTGGCGTCCAGATTGAGTTAACCTAAACACATATCCTTAGTCATATCACATAGCATTAACCTGATAACGTATGTTAACGCCATAGGATCAACGAGGGGTCAACTGAGGTCATTTTGTTGACCCCTTGTGACCTCGGGTCACACGCAGGAACTTACTTTTGAGCAGTCCTGTCGCTCAGAATCTTGATCTGTTGGGGGCCCGTTTTTCAAGTGACTCAATCTGGACGCCACAGTAAACCGATAAAATGCACTAAAATAGTACCTTCCGAACGGAAATTGAATGCTCTTCAAGGAACTGGGCTCAGAATTTGGATAGGGCCTTTAGTTTTTTCTCTATTTTGAAATGAAATCGAAAAAATGTCAAATTTTTACAAAATTTCAATATTTTCTTACTTTAACATAGATTTATGACGTTATTTTTACACGCAAATATGCAAAACCGGATATCATTCGAAAGCTTGTGGCATAGGAAGGGCGATGAAAGTTACCGCGAGTCGATTACTCAATGGGGAATATTTGTTTCTGGTCCCTAAAAAGCTGTTTCTGGCACCTAATTGCTGATCAGCCCCAAAATGCTTACTCGACCCTAATATCTGAATCTGGCACCTAATTGCTTCCACACAGCCTAAAGTTGCCAGATCGTCTAGTTGAACTCCGTATTTGCTGTTTGCTGATTCAGCACCAAAACCAAAACATCCAGCACCTATTTTATTCCACGTTTGCCTACCTAATTCGCGTAATCTTCCTGATTTTATGTATCCTAACAAACATGAACGTTGCATTCGGTGATGTCAAGTGCCATTTTCGCCAGTGGAGATAATGATTAATGCCATTTCTAGCCAAAAGAGAATCACTAGCCAGCTATGGTGCAGCATGGCAAGACGCTCCTATACCAGCCCGCTATGTAGAGATTATTGCACCCTCAGCCATTTTAACGTGAAAAGTTTGGATCCGTCACTTCCAGCCAGGCTCTCAGGTCATAAACTGGAGTAAAGCAAAATGTCAACTCTGAACAGACATGCCACGCAACTGGCCCTCTTTTCAATAGCTTTCTGCAATCATCGTCTGACTCCATCTCGATCAAACGCAGCCTCCGGTTTCTACAGGGGCGTTTGACTGACCGGCCACACAATAACCAAAAACAAAATCAAAGCTTCATGCACACATAAGTAAGAAACGGATGAAAAAAGGCACAACCACGGCACAACTCTGCGCGGCAAACAACGGACAATGTCCCACGCAAGATCTCGCGTTTCTTCAGCGGCCTTGAACGGAATGAAAACATTACATTTCTTTTTTGGAGCTATTTGATGACGTCAAAAAATACAATACCCGTTTTAATGGTGAAAATCGAGACAATTACTCACAAAAATGTTTCCTTTTAAGCATTACAAATAAATACTTTTAAACATTTAAATGACATTGTTTTTTTCGAACAAATCAATATTATTTGCTTACTTAAACGTCATATACAATGCTGAGATCACTACGGGGCTGTCTTAGAGTGTAGCTGCACTGGCAACCTTTAGGCTAGACTCCAGGGGTCATTATACCAGAACAACATGATTCTACCAGCCAGTAGCTCATTTTTCTACTAGATTGGTGCTACGCTCAGCATTTAGGTGCCAGATTCAGAAAAAAGAGTAAGGCGTACCGATGAATAGGTGCCAGAAACAGCTAATTAAGGTCATTTTCCATGATTGGTGCTGGTATCCACCAAATAGGTGCTGAGGACCAATTTTGGGGCGAGTCAGCTTTTAGGTGCCAGAAATAGCTTTTCTGGGACGCAATTAAATGGCGTCCTTACTCAATTACACCGGACACAGTGGGCCAAAAACCGAATTTCGGGGCCAAAAATCGAAAATCGTCTCTGAAAACCGGAAAAGCATTTTCAGATCAAAACAAATGCCCATTTCGGTTATAATGGGACCCAATGAGTCCAAAAAAATTGGTCGTTACTCAGGAACAAAATGACTGTTGCATAGTGTAATTAATAGCGCACGTATCCAAATAATGGAAATCTCACCCAACACACGTATTTATGTTAAGTGTTGTTTCAGTTTGTTTAAAACAATGTGAGGTTTGTGTTCAATAGCTATTATAAAAGGGTATTCGCTAGCTATGTTTTTCTATTAAAAAGCAAACCTGAGTTGTATATTTTAGCAAAATATTTCGATATTCAGGATTCTCTTCTTTTGACTAGACATGGGTTCATGCATAGAAACATGATTCATGTTATCTATGATTCATGCTACCTATGGACCAGATAAGAATATTTGATTTGCTCGCATCATCCTTCAAGTCATTTCGCCTTTTGAACCTTTTTAATGTTTTTGCAGACTGTAAAATGATATTAGCCAGCAAAGGTCACGTAATCCTTCAGCGTCACAATTCTCAGCAACACGGGACATTACCAATTTCTGACTTTTCCCACTTCTCTTTCTCAACTTCAAATGGCACCACACGTCTTCTTACGTCAAAAAGTGAAAACAAAGGTGTTCTCCACAAAGAGCTTCAAGCAGGACTTTTCATTTAATCTTGATTGAAGTGTCTTATTTTACTGGACATTTCGTATGCATCTGCCTGTTTAATTGGCAGATTAATGTAATCATCACGACATTGGGCTGCTGTGGTATCTGCAGTATCTGGTTCGTGTTCCCGGGGTACTGCTGCACTGCTGAGCGTAGGTCATCGGTGGCACGTTATCGGACCGCGCCCGCTCGTCTCCTCCGACAGATGTGGTCTCAGACTGGGCCCGTTGTTGTATGCGAGCGGCGCCCTTTTCAGCTGCTGTTGCTGACATCCCGTCACGAAGGTGTCTCTCTGTCGTGGGCATGGTGGTGTCTCTAACCAGCTGGGCGTTATCTCAGACCGACCATCCGGACCGGGAGCTGCAAATTGGCGCACTGGATATGGGAAACGGAATTGCACCTCGGAATGCCGTCGGGTCAGATCCATTTTTGTAATGGTGCTAGAATTTTCTAATGACGTAGCTGGTAGGGTGAGAGATTATCAGCTTTGGACGGAAAACTTCTTTTTTTTACAAACGTTCGTATCGTTTTGGTTAACCCTCGCCCATGTAGGGGGGGGGGGGGGGTTGGTGCAACCCCCCCCCCCCCCTGAGGCTTTTCGGAAATAGTGCAAAAACGGCGGCGCGCAGCGCCGCCAAATTTTGGGTACCTTATGGGGCAAACCTTGCGCATCTTTTGATAAAAAAAAATTTGACCGGGTCATGTCAGGTCACGGAGTTATGACGTCACAAAGGGAACAGCCTCCGGCCGGATTTTCACAAACTGAGTGCCAACGCCCGAGGTTTCCTGCCGGTGGTACGGACATCGGTTGATGGATCGTGATGAAACTTCCCATGCATGTTGGGGCAAGTATTGGCTATCTTATGGTATAAGAAACTTGACCGGGTCAGGTCAGGTCACGGAGCTATGACGTCACAAGAGGAACAGCGTCCGGTACTATTTTTGTAAAGCGCCCGAACCACTATTTTGCTAATTCTTGTCACCTCAATGGGAATATGCAGCAATATTAGCTTCTATAGGGAACAAATGGACCTCCCAAATCCAAAAATACAATCAGATTTCAAAAATTTAAATTTTGATTTTTCGAATTTCTGCCGCCGACTGTGACCTTGCCGACTTCCGGCGCTCCCAACGCGCCATTTTTAGAGCTAGGGAAACGAAATACATATCAAACGATAGAGAATTGATCAAGAAACACGATAGTGAAGGTTTCAAGTCGATATCTCCCACCGTTTTGCCGCAATCGCCGCGGAAAGTTGAAAAAGTCTATTTTTCCGAAAATTTGACCTTTGACCGGTCAAAAGTAGGTCAAATGTTGACCTAGGACCAAAAAATATACCACCAATCGCGAGATCTCGGCGAGAGCAATCCGTTGGTATTTTCCGCTAAGCTCTACGACGCTCCGTTTTCAAACGCCAAGGGGGGGGGGGTCGCACCAACCCCCCCCCCCCTGCATGGGCGAAGGTGGCAGATCGCCGTTTACGGGCGAGGGTTAATATAGAGTTAGCGACAGGAAATTTTATGCATAGATGGAGCATGCTAATCGTTAAAAGGTGATTTATAAATGGCAGGTAAGGGTGCATAGTGCGCGCCCGTCAACCCAATGTGTACCCCTTGAAACAGTTGAATTGGTAATCAGGTTCGGAAGCCAAAGGCCTGGACCACTCAATCGTAAAATTGCACTTTATACGCATAATGCGTTGCACCCTGTTCGTTTGGTTATGCCATACCCTTCGGTATGTGCTTGGCACGCGTCGAAGGTGGAATGGGGATCAGAGATCCTCTGCTTTGTCAGGGGGTCTTCTACTTTCAGGAAACGTCAAGCTACTAAAGCTCTAATAGCAGACATGTGCTTGGATCCGGAAAAATGGATCTGAGATCCGATCCCATGGATCCCGATCCGAGATCCATTCAGATCATAGATCCAACCCCTCAATTTTGTCGAGAGATCTACTGGGATCATAGATCTGACCCTTCAATTTTGTCGCTAGATCCACTCGGATCATAGATCTGGCTCCCCAATTTTGTCGTGAGATCCATTGGGATCATAGCTCATAGGTGCTCAAAATGTTAACAACTTTCTTTCATAAGATGTTATGAATACCAAAGTATGGTTAGAAACAAACAATCTTATACAAAGGCCATATTAGTAAAGGCATCTAGTTACATTATACAGAATACAAAATAAAGGAGGCTCATGATGATCACAACTTGAGAGAATTGAGTGACATGAAGATTGTTCACATACCAACAGAAAAGTTTGCATTAACAATTAACATAGAGGTAAGTCAAAGTAATGACTAAAGAACAATACATTACTAGCTACCTACCACATCACAATTCATGTTAGAATCTACATAATGATATTGATAAGATAATCTTGCATTAGACAACCCATGAGGCTTTCCAGTTTCCAGCTAACACAATTGATTGATAAACAATAAAAGATGATACTGACACATGTGGCTTGGTTAGGTAAAGGTATTTCAATCTATTGAAAGAAATATTTGATAAAATAAACTGAGATATAAACAAAAGTATAAAAATATTCAACAGCCTGCGGAAGCTATGGGAAGCGAAATATCAATTGTAATGGCCTTGGATATTTACCGTAAAATGATTATTCAGTACCTAAATCGAACTCGTGACGTCATTTCAAATAATAAATGACCTAAGCGTTCCACATTCGAGTGTAATGAAAATAAATAAAAAATCAAACTGGAAATTCATAAGTCTGGAGTTTTATTCAAAAGAACGTTCATTTTTCTGCCTCTCATAATTTTACGATACGATTGTTTGTGAATATCATCTTTGTAGCGTTGAATTTGATGACGTAAACGTAAGCTGAAACGGTATTACATGCGTTGTGCGCCTTGCATCTTTATTTTATTCACTTTTCAAAAGAATCACAATATCTTACGTCATTAGTTTGGAGGGCCTATTACGGGGAATCTTTCGGAATCATTACGCTTTTAGTCAAATTGAGATTTTTCATTGGTCAAACGATAATGACGTAATAAAACAATATTACCAAAACGTGAGCTGTGAATTTCGTTTGTCTTTTTTTGGGAGCCTCTCTCATAACAAAAGCACAGCATGGCACCACACGTGGCACGATGGCCTTGGCGCGATGCCAAAAGTAGGTAATCTGAAGAAGTTGATGCCATTTTTGAACTTGTAATTTTATTAGGAAAGTATAAGAGGTTGGTTGCCATTCTTACTAAATCGAAATTGTGTTGCACATACTAATAGCTCATACGAACATTCTGGATAGGGATTACATACCTGGCAGAAGTGGATTGCTGGATTATTTTTAACAAAACTGACCTATTTGGCTTCCAGGTTTGATTTCCTAACATCTGTCCATAGGTGGCGGAACAGGGTCCATAGGTGGCACCAGGGTACAGTGCCCCCCCCCCCATGGATTTTGGCATTTTAACATTAGCACTACTGGCGTTGCATGGAAAGAATGGGACCAAAATGAAAATCTGCAGTGCCCCGCTGCCACTCCATCTGTCTGTACTGTTTGTTCATTGAATTAAAGTGGCTATAGCTTGTTGATAGGATTGTCATCAGTGCTGTCATGAAAAAGTTACAATCGGTCACAAAAAGTAGCAATGTGCATGTTCTTGGTTTATTTTAAATGTAGTACAAATGTTGTTGATTTAAATTCAAATTTAATGATGATACCTAATGATCACAAGTGGTCTTATTAACCAATAACCATGTCCACAAGTGATAATTCTCAATTGTATTGCACTGTAAGGTGTACAATTATGTAGGATAAGGGTTTCATTGGCTACATGTTGTCGTGAGATCCATACAGATCATAGGTCCTCCACAAATTTTTGCCCGCTGGATCCACAGAGATCATAGATCCGACCCCTAAATTTTGTCGAGAGATCCATTCAGATCATAGATCCAACCCCTGAATTTTGTCGAGAGATCCACTCGGATCATAGATCCAACCCCTCTATTTTGTCGAGAGATCCACTGAGATCATAGATCCAGCTCTCGGATCCGTGCACATGTCTGTCTAATAGTTTTTTATGTGCAGTCTAAAGTCAAACAGCCGCCCTCACCCCCCCCCCCCCCCAACAATGCATCAGCTCCAATTCTAGTTCAAGGCAACGCACGAGCGCTGCCGGTCCCTAGTAGTGTTCGCAATGACATGTTTTAGTGGATGAGGCATGAATGTTGCGCTCCGTTTTACCATTGAATTTGTAACAAGTGCTGGGACAGCTTCCTGGGGAATACCTTGGCAATGAAAGGCTACATAAAGCTGAATATCGTCCTCGGACCCCTGGCTTCGGAAGGGTAATAGACGAGTGTTAAATTAGTCATTTTATGATCAGGCTGTCCTACTACATATACCGAAGTCTACATGACGACGGTTCTCATTGGAACCGTCGCTGGTTCGTAGCGTTGGCTCCGTGTGAAGAGGGGCGTAGCCGCGCTCCAGCCGTAAATGACCGACCGGCACGCTCACGCTGGGGTGCATTGTAGATGCCTTGTTGTGAGGCGGATCCAGACATTTCTTGTCGGACCCTTGGTGTCGCTTGCCGGTACCGCTCTCGCCATGCCAGGGAGAAGCGTTTCACCAATGCTTCAGATGCTCGAGCACTTGTTTGGTGAAAAAGATGAAGAAACCAGTGGCGGATCCAGGATTTTCACTGGGGAGGGGCTGCAGGTCATTATTGGGCGCCACGCCCCGGATGGGCGCCATAGTCGCATCATATTGGCGCTGAAATATTGGCGCCCAGTGGCCCTGACAAGAGGCGCCCAGGATCAGTATGTACAGTGACACCACACGATTGGAAATATCGGTGCGGAGCGTACTGAAACGACGTTATTCGACTGATTTTTGCATCCTAGTCCTAGTATGCGGCACTCCGATGAGTTGCGAATTGAAAATTGGCGCCACTGCGCCTTCGGCGCAGTGGCGCCAGTTTTCCTTGGGTGGGGGCTGCCAGCCCCCGCAGCCCCCCCCCTGGATCCGCCACTGGAAGAAACCGATGCTGCGTTTCAGACATGTGCTTGGATCCGAGAGCTGGATCTATGATCTCAGTGGATCTCTCGACAAAATAGAGGGGTTGGATCTATGATCCGAGTGGATCTCTCGACAAAATTCAGGGGTTGGATCTATGATCTGAATGGATCTCTCGACAAAATTTAGGGGTCGGATCTATGATCTCTGTGGATCCAGCGGGCAAAAATTTGTGGAGGACCTATGATCTGTATGGATCTCACGACAACATGTAGCCAATGAAACCCTTATCCTACATAATTGTACACCTTACAGTGCAATACAATTGAGAATTATCACTTGTGGACATGGTTATTGGTTAAGACCACTTGTGATCATTAGGTATCATCATTAAATTTGAATTTAAATAAACAACGTTTGTACTACATTTAAAATAAACCAAGAACATGCATATTGCTACTTTTGTGACCAATTGTAACTTTTTCATGACAGCACTGATGACAATCTTATCAACAAGCTACAGCCACTTTAATTCAAAGAACAAACAGTACAGACAGATGCAGTGGCAGCAGGGCACTGCAGATTTTCATTTTGGTCCCATTCTTTCTGCAACGCCAGTAGGGCTAATGCTAAAATGCCAAAATCTATGGGGGGCACTGTACCCTGGTGCCACCCCCCCCCCTGTTCTGCCGCCTATGGACAGATGTTAGGAAATCAAACCTGGAAGCCAAATAGGTCAGTTTTGTTAAAAATAATCCAGCAGTCCACTTCTGCCAGACCAATCCCAATCCAGAATGTTCATATGAGCTATTAGTATGTGCAACACAATTTCGATTTAGTAAGAATAGCAACCAACCTCTAATACTTTCCTAATAAAATTAAAAGTTCAAAAATGGCATCAACTTCTTCAGATTACATACTTTTGGCCACTTTTGGCGTCGTGCCACGTGTGGTGACATCTGTGCTTTTGTTATGAGAGAGCCTCCCAAAAAAAGACAAACGAAATTCACAGCTCACGTTTTGGTAATATGGTTTTATTACGTCATTATCGTTTGACCAATGAAAAATCTTAATTTGACCCAGACCGTAATGATTCCAAAAGATTCCCCGTAATAGGCCCTTTAAACTAATGACGTAAGATATTGTTATTCTTTTAAAAAGTGAATAAAATAAAGATGCAAGGCGCACACCGCTCAGGGCCATATAATACCGTTTCAGCTTACGTTTACGTCATTAAATTCAACGCTACAAAGATGATATTCACAAACAATCGTATCGTAAAATTATGTGAGGCAGAAAAAATGAACATTCTTTAAAAAAAAGCTCCAGACTTTTGAATTCCCAGTTTGATTTTTTATTTATTTTCATTATACTCGAAGGTAGAACGCCTTGCTCATTTGTTATTTGAAATGACGTCACGAGTTCAATTTAGATACTGAATAATCATTTTACGGTAAATATTAGTGATGTCATTTTCCAAAAAATGTCTGACCGATACCGACCGAAACCAAAATTTGGGAAAAATTTCCGACCGAATACCGACCGATAACATCCCAAGCCAAAATTTGACCGAAATTTGACCGAAATTCTATTTGCTATTACTCTACCCCAAAATTAAAATATTTGGTAAATTCTGATGGAAAATAATGCGAAATGGCATTTCAGTCCAAGTTCAGTCAATTCTTAGCCACTGCAAAATACATTTTGTGGTAGAAGTTACAATACATTGCTGAGGGTAGCAACACATGGACCTCAGCATTTCACAGATTTGGTTAATTAGAATTGTCAAGAATCTACTGTGGTCTATGTAAGGAAGAATGCTCATTCATGTTGCAAAAGCAAGATCAATTAGTAAGTCAAATGGTTGGTAATATGTATGTTCATGACAACATTCCCTAGGAGAAAAGGCGGAATCAAAACACCACAAAACACATCAAAACTGCTTGGAAACTTGCCTTGAGTCTTGAGATGTGGTCTGAGATACTCTACAAAGAATTTGACACTGAAAATCCAGCTGAAAAGGCAGGTATTAGGTAGCTCCGAGCTTGAATTTTGTCCCAAAAATGAAATGAAAATTCATTAAACAGGCACTTTGTCTTATCTCTTGTTAATCTTATCTTTACAAGAAAAAAATATGCAAACAAAATTAATACCGACCCCCACCAAACACGATTTTGCAGCACTGTAAGGACGCCTGCTGGGCGTGAAGTTTTCCCTTCACCATAGGGTTTACACACAAACTGGTCAAAGTTTGAGCCAGGATATACTAGTCTAAAAATGCAAAAAACGAACAAATTTTGGCATCAATATATTCAGCATTTCATCGTGTGCCTCAAACCGTCCATCATTTGGCCTCAAAGGAGGTAAAAATTGTTCAAAATCGAAGTTGAAAAGATGCTTTCTGAGCACATAATCTGGTAGCAATCACGTGACCTGCTATAAGCAGCTTAGCGATAATTTACAAACATAATTATTAATATGCTGCTTTAAACAACATAAATCATACATTTTGAGCTTTCAGTACTTCAACCCGCGCGGGGCTGGGGGGGGGGTAAATTTTACCCCCCCTCGCGAATTTTTGCGATATCTCAAAAACGGCGGCGCGCAGCGCCGCCAAACTTTCAGTACCTTTTCTTACATCAATTTGACACGTTCCCTGAAAATTTGAGCGAAATCCGTCGGAAAATTTTTGAGAAATTGACGTTTTAGTGACGTCATGTTCGCCATTTTCGCCTCAAAAACGGCAAAAGTTCAAACGCCGCTAACATCTTCATTTTTAAAGGAATCAAGACGTGACAAAAAAGGTTATACGTAATTTTACTTTGTCTATCAAATGGCTATCTCGGTTTTTTGAAAATTTTGGATTTTGGCCTAAATTTTTTCAAAAAACTGACTTTTTTGGGAAAATCATTATAAAATCCAAAATTTTGAGTCTAGCGAAAAAACCGGAATATATGTCAGAGAAGTGGTCTATGTGCACCTACATACCAAATTTTAGAAGAATCGGTTCAAAAATGTGGGAGTTATTCAAAATTTTATGACGTCACGACACACAAAATTTTTGAAAAATGACTTTTTTGGAAGTTCTAGACCTCGTACGGAAACAAAAATAGCACCATTCGATTCGCCGTGAAAAACTGCATCAGATAGACACCTTTTTAGGCCTTAACAACCAACTTCAAAATTTGACCTCACTTGACCTGACCTTGACCTGACCTCGACCTGAAATTCATCCAGAGGTGGTCCATATCACTTATTGAGTGTGCCTATTGAATTCTATGAGTAAAATGACCCATAAAACATGTGTCGCACATGCCCTTTTCTATATTTTGTTTTTTGGTGACCTGACCTGACCTGACCTGACCTTGACCTTGACCTCTGAATGATATTGTATGCAACGAATATTGTCTTGGTAGCCTAAGAACACGTTTTGGGCGATCAGTCTCAGTCCATGACTCCATTCTTCGGCAACTACGGTGCAAGGCCGATACTGTAGAAACTTGCAATTTGTACCCTTGACCTGACCTTGACCTTGACCTCAAACTTTAAATTAAGTACATGTTTTTAGTAGTTCGTGATGAGAGCTTTCGATTGGCGTTTGAATTTTCCAAATCGGACCATTAGTTTGGGAGATAACAGGGGGGGGGGGGTAAAATTTACCCCCCCCCCCCAGCCCCGCGCGTTCGGCTGGAGACCCCAGCCCCGCGCGGGTTAAATAAGGTCAAAACATCGCAAAACACAAAAGTTAATACAATAGTCACGTGGGTGTCAGGAAATGTCACAGGTGCGTCAAATTTGTGACTGGGGCTTTACTTTCAAACATCGGATCTACCTGTTTCTTATAGGTATCTTGATTAATACAGTGGCGCAAAAAGTAATAGAAGAACCAAGGATTGACTTTTAAGATCCTCTCTTCCCTAACGAAAGGATGTATGATGATGACGTAATATTTATTTATATGCCCTTTTGGTCGAATTATTGAGGGGAAATTAATTTTCCTGTAGTGAATTACACTCACAATGTTGATTTCATTAGAATTCAATATCGTGTTGGATCATTTACATCAATAAAATAATTCACGAGGCAGCATGTAACGATCCAAAACTTTTTTTTGCAGCAACTTACCCCGCGTTCGATGTCTCTCGGACGGCGAAGATTCTACGCCGTCCGGCCAATCACGTTCCATAACCGCAGCCGAGCCCCCGCTAACCTTGAACGGGATTGGTCGGACGACGTAGAATCTTCGTCGTCCGAGAGACATCGAACGCGGGGTTAATCAGCTGGTTTAAAGTCTCTGTTATGGCGCATCTGTTTCGAAATCCTTCCTTGTGTTTGGAATGTGGAGAAGATTCCAGAAATCGGACATGGGCCGAATATGTAGTTTTTGTCAAGATTCCTATGTTTGTAATGTATGTTGTGGTCATCTAGATTTCAAACATTTGGTTGGTACCTGCAATATTTAAGGAGAATGTGGAATAGTAGAACACCTGTGAAATGTAAATGTGATCACTGCTAAGTGCAAAGTACTAACTGTCCAGTCTTCAGAAACACATTTCAGTAATTCAAGTTATTTTTGTCCTTGCATTTTTGATGACTGTATGATGATTTTTTTGTAGGCAATACTTCTTTGATTACAGGTGAAATTTTAACAGTTAGACTGGAATAGAGTTTCAAAATTGTGTGTACTTGTGAGGTCAACTGAGACCTGAGTCAAAATCAGCCTGCTTGGCTGCTTGTAGTTGTGGTTGGACAATGGGTGGCTGCTGCCTGCTGGGCAGGGCTGCGGAGTCGATGGATTTACGGTGACTCCGACTCCGACTCCGACTCCGGCTTTCAAAAACCAACTCCGACTCCGACTCCGACTCCGGGCAGAAATGTCGACTCCGATCGACTCCAACTCCGGACTCCGACTCCGCACACCTGGCAGGGCTGCGGAGTCGACAGATTTTCGGTGACTCCGACTCCGACTCCGGCTGGGGTTTCCAATATCGACTCCGACTCCGACTCCGGTCACAACTGTCGACTCCGACCGACTCCGACTCCGACTCCGACTCCGACTCCGCAGCCCTGCTGCTGGGTGGGATGGCTAATGAAGATGCCAAAATGTGGCATTTGGCATCTGGGGGAATTTTTGCAACTTTATCGTTAACATCCCAATAAATTTCATTTTAACTAGACAAAACTGGAATACTCTCTCTTTTAGAAAATGGTTTCACTGGCAGGGTGACCGAAAGTGTCCGATTTTTGGGGGGCCTGACCGACCGATTACCAAATCGGTCAGCATATATTTTCGGTAACCGAAATTTTCGGTAACCGATTGACACCACTAGTAAATATCCAAGGCCATTACAATTGATATTTCGCTTCCCATCGCTTCCGCAGGCTGTTGAATATTTTTATACTTTTGTTTATCTCAGTTTATTTTATCAAATATTTCTTTCAATAGATCAAGATTGAAATACCTTTACCTAACCAAGCTACATGTGTCAGTATCATCTTTCATTGTTTATCAATCAATTGTGGTAGCTGGAAACTGGAAAGCCTCATGGTTGTCTAATGCAAGATCAATGAGATTGTCTTATCAATATCATTATGTAGATTCTAACATGAATTGTGATGTGGTAGGTACCTAGTTATGTATTGTTCATTAGTCATTACTTTGACTTACCTCTATGTTAATTGTTAATGCAAACTTTTCTGTTGGTATGTGAACTGTGAACAATCTTCATGTCACTCAATTCTCTCAAGTTGTGACCGTCATGAGCCTTCTTTATTTTGTATTATGTATAATGTAACTGGATGCCTTTACTAATATGGTCTTTGTATAAGATTGTTTGTTTCTAACCATACTTTGGTATTCATAACTTCTTATGAAAGAAAGTTGTTAACATTTTGGGCACCTATGAGCTATGATCCCAATGGATCTCACGACAAAATTGGGGAGCCAGATCTATGATCCGAGTGGATCTAGCGACAAAATTGAAGGGTCAGATCTATGATCCCAGTAGATCTCTCGACAAAATTGAGGGGTTGGATCTATGATCTGAATGGATCTCGGATCGGGATCCATGGGATCCGATCTCAGATCCATTTTTCCGGATCCAAGCACATGTCTGCTGCGTTTACCTATCCTCTGATGCTGCGTACGGAGGGAAGATATTTAGTCTACCGACCGTGGGTCCCACTTGGTTCTGCCACATCACCATCGGGAATTATGCCAAAGATCGCCGGACTGACTCGCGCTATAGGCTTCCTGTCAATATGGATGGCGGCCGCTATGCCACCTCTGTCTAGCCTGCTCGACTGCATGATAACAGTTCCCTTTAGACCGACTCGAGTCGGAGACTATGAGACCCGTTGAACGTCTTTGTTGGTGACACAGGTACAGTCCACAGCAGAAGTAATGTGGGGTTTCAGTCATGGGTATGTTCTGCTTCTGAAGCTTAGGAACGATTAGCCAGACTACAATGAAACTTTGAATGTAGCTTATAGGTATCGTCACCCTTGCAGCTGCAACTTCAGCTATTGACATCTTCTTTTAAATCACTCCGCATTAAACAATCGTCAGTCAAAGCCAACCGTTGAGATTGGTAAAACCCTACATTACTTTAGCGGTGGGCTGTACCTGTGGTCAGCTTATCAATGCATCTTTAGTTATATGGAAAGCTTTGGGCAGTCTGTCAGACAAAGGATTCTGATATCTCTCGTAAGTCGTAAGGCCCGACTGGGGTTGTGCTCTGAAGGTTGAATGCAGCTGTTCGTTGTATCGAGGTATGGCGAGTACTATCAGACGCCGCTCCGCGCCGGCGCACGTGTGTGCTGTATGGACCCTGCCCCCTTGTGCCAGGAGGGTTGAGACGGGACGGGTCCCACTCCCGGCCGTTCCCGTGAGGGCTCGAACGACGCTGCGCTGCCCCCGAACGACGCAGCGTCAACAGCGCTCGATCGAGACCAGGCGGAGGCTCAGCCAGCATTATGAAGAATATATCCAATTATTTTTGCTATTAAACTTCATTCCGAACATTTCCTGTAGGCTCTCTTGCAAGTGCCGACGAACGATCGATCGGACATTATGATCCTTCTGATCTCGCGGAGCGCAACTAAACGAACAATTATAACGAACATGGGGTATCATTACCAGTCCTTTTCCAGGCAAATTGTCACCTCATTTGAATTGATGAAGTTGAGCTTTGTTTCTTTTCATTGCGACTTACTGCAACAAAGGCAGTCTCGGTGTCTCAGCGACGTGAAACTCGCCTGATTTTTTTTCTAGCGAGGTCATTGATGATATCTAGTTTGATTGCTGTAAGGTCGGCTTTGCTTCACTAATTCAGCAGAATGTCTCGTGTTTTGAACCGGCAAAACTGAAAAGCTTAATCTTTTTCCTTGACTTTGCAGGAACAGGAAAGAGCAGTGCCTGATACCAAAATTTAATGTGCGCTTTTGGTGTCTGGTTTCTTACAAACCATGTATCTTTTCCTAACGTTTTTTTTTTTTTTTGTGTGGTGAACTGGCGTCAGCCGGTCCTGCATTCGGCCATTGTGCGGGCTTTCGTATTGCGTCACCTTTGATCATTATTATCGCTTGCCATACCAGTTGGAACGTCTAGCGTGCGCACAAAGAGCAAGCTTAATTTAATATTAACAATTGCAGATATGTCTGCAATAAGCTTTTCAAGATTCCCATATTTGTCTGGTCGAAGGGACTGGGCGCTGGCGCTCCTTCGACGCTTTGTCTGCTCTTTATATCATTTGTTATTTTGTGATGATGGATATCGTGCCTAAATGTTTCTTCATTGATGACTTCACCTCGATTGATTTTTTTTTTCGGAGTAATATATTAGCTAAATTATTAAATAAATTATATGTAATATATGTATCCATGTACTTGTATCCATGTACATATATAAATACTTCACTCCAGTACTGGATTTGATGGGTCAGTGTGATGCTGCCGGCGTGTTCTGGACGCGGCGCGGCGCGGTCACTGCCGGATGGCCGGGGCATTAGCGCCTCGGCCGGGCAGCCGATCCCCAAACCTGTACTGCGCCGCCGGCCGCGTCGCGCGCTACATCCGGCTACACAAAGTTTGCGGCAAACACCACTTCCTGTGGGGCTTCGTTACAGCGACATGCTCTTTTATGTTAACGCCTTTTATCAAAGGCACACTTGAATATTTTTTTTCCCATTATGCCTATTTAGGAAAGCTAAGGTAAAACGTGATTCCGTTATAGGTAGTGCTCTTAGAGTGGGTCCTTTTGTCACTGTCGAGCTTGTAATTGTGGGGTGCTCCGACTGACTCGGAATGTGGCTGATATGTGGTATCGTCCCGTGGCACTCGTTGACCGCCGTTTGGTAGCCTGTGTGCTGTGGCCGGAGTCCTGCTGTGCCCGGGGTCAGCCAATACCAGCCACAGAGGCCGCAGCGAGCAGCCAGACCCCGCCGCTCCGCCCTAGACAGGCAAACGAACACCAAAAGTGGTTCGCACTATCAAGGCTATGTCTGTGTGGTGATCTTTTATCTCGATATCCTATAATTTCTGTCCAGGAAAATGTCACTTTACGACTAAGCTGGACTATATGCATGCCAGTTTCTGAATCAGGAAAATCTTTATTTCACACAGCGCTGTGCTGTGCATGGAAGTGGTAATGGCAAATAATGTAGGCGCCATAAATCAGTCATAAATTTGAATTAGCAGAATCGTGTTTGTCCTTGTCGAGCTCGAATTCGATATCTCCATCCGGGTGATAGGCTGCACTTCTTTTGTGGATGCCGCTCCAAATTCGCGTAATTTTCTAACCAATTGTCTTCTGCCAGGAGCAGCTATAGGCTAACAGCAAGGGCAAGAGCAGCAGCAGTGTTTTGGCTTACTTGCGCTCAAACCTCATAGTCGGGTGAAAATCGCCGGCTGCAGCTATTTTTGGCCTGAAAATCAGCCAGGAGTTTCATCTCCCACGCGAAAAATAACCGCCGGCGTAAAGAAAATACCAGCCGAGAAAACGGCCCACGACTTGTGATTTATAAAATGTGGCACACAGGGAGGGCCGGTTTGCCTTTGCGCCAATGTGTGTTTTTTTTTTAAAGAAATAATCCCAAAAAATGAACTGGCCTGCATCATGCAGGTGCATGCCTATATTTAAATAGCAATATAGGAAAGTGGGCTTGCTTCATAGTCGCTTTTTAGCCTTTGGATCTCCATATTGGTGTGTTAAGTAGTAAGTACGTAAAAGTAATACATGCTCTTTTTTATGAAGTACCGAATAGCTTGAGTTTAGCACCAAGAAAGATGGCATATTGTTCATAGGCGGCGGAACGGGGAGGGCACGGGGGCACCGTGCCCCTTGATTTAAGCATTTTAACATTAGCCCTATGGGCGTTGCATGGAAAGAATGGGACCAAAAGTCGGCAGTGCCCCCCCCCCCCTTAATTGAAGGTGTTCCGCCGCTACTGATATTGTTGAAGTTGAAGTTCTAAGACCCCTTCTTTGCGTGACTGCCATACCAAAATTAAAGCGAACCGACAAGGACTGGTGTTTAATCTTCATTGTTGCGGTGTTTGAAGGGGAAGGGGTTTGAAGGTAACAATTGGGTAATATGTTACTGGTCATAAATCAAAACAACCTGTGGATAAAGGCAGTGTATTTGATATTGGTCATACCTTTCATACCATGCAATCTTTTTCTTGCATGAGAGTGGAAAAGAGAATAGTACAAGGTCCTCTGGGGAGGTGCTTATCCCAAGGACAACCTCTGGTAGTGGCCAGTGTGAATTCAAGTCGTGGAAATGACTGCCTGAAGGAGAGAGGGACACGGCGTAGGAGCCGAAACGTCAGTTCAGTCGGATAGTCCTTTGAAGCATACATACAATCACATATGTCTGACGATTGTACATCAGACATACCTATGTGATTAAAGGCTCTCCCTCGGGGGCGCTCTGAAGTTCGACCTACTTCAGAGCGAGCTAGAAGACCTGCGTGACCGTCCGATAGCGATACTCACGATCTGTGTGCACTATGCGGGGCTGAATTATTGGCTCATTGCTTAACGGTTTTCTCGCAAGATTTTTCTCATAAATTAGTTTCTTGTATGACTTATGATGTTTGGAATGTTGTTTTCGTATATCTTATTTGCCATTTTTTTCTTCTGATTAAACTAAAAAATGCTGCGCCTATTGTGTCTTTTTTGTTATGAAGCAAAGAATAAAGAATGAGCCGAAGTTGGCCTCTGGATAATTCAAACACTAACTCATTTTTACTCGTATGAAAAAGAAACAGTCCAGTCAGTCAATAAAAGCGAGATAAAGCGAGAAGTGCAACAGCAGGGTTTCTGAGACGCTTGTGTGCTAGAAACGTTGTGAACACTGTTCAAGGCTATATCGACCTTCATTAGACGTACTGATGTCTGACGCGACGTGATCCGATCTTATGCACAGTCATTTGTTGCTTGCAACAGATGCACCACTTAGTTAAGGTTACTGACTGCTATTTACGTTCTGTTCTATTTCGGAAATATTTTTGCTGCGACATATAACCAACGGAGTCCGTGCTCAGTTTCTTGTTTGTCATATTGCCTGTTGACAAGTTTTGCAATGTGCACTGGCTGCACCGACAACGAATTCCATCTCTGTCTGTCTGTCTGTCTGTCTGTCTGTCTGTCTGTCTGTCTGTCTGTCTGTCTGTCTGTCTGTCTGTCTGTCTGTCTGTCTGTCTGTCTGTCTGTCTGTCTGTATGTATGTATGTATGTATGTATGTATGTATGTATGTCTATCTGTCTGCCTGCCTGTCTGTCTGTCTGTCTGTTTGTCTGTCTGTCTGTCTGTCTGTCTGTCCGTCTGTCTGTCTGTCTGTCTATGTCTTTGTCTATGTCTATGCCTATGTCTATATAGCTTTTATATTTGTGTATGTGACTGAACTGAATGCGATGTGGGTCGCTTCGCCCCACGTCTGACGCCGCCCGCCTCGCGCCGTCCGCAGCTGGTTCTGTCCGCCTGCAGCTCCTACTTCGAGCACCTCTTCACCATGCACCCGGACAAGGCGCCGCTGGTCATCCTCAAGGATATCAAATATGAGGACATCAAGGCCATTGTGGAGTTCATGTACCAGGGCGAGATCAACATATCCCAGGTGGGTCAACATACTGCCGGCGGCCGGCGAGGCGCCGGACTCGCCCCGGCCCTTTCCTGTGTTACTTCGTTTGACGATGCAATTCAATCCCTTTTCTCTTTGTCGGCTGATGCCTGATACACCCAATTTATTAAGTTCGAACTTTTCTGACTGTCCTTCAGCTTTGCTGGGTACCTTCCTGTCTCCGACGGTTGGCCCATCCTGCTGTGCCTTCGTTGGCTGAGCCGGAAAGACAGCCCCTTTCATGTCGCTCCGTGAGCTGAGCTGAGCTGAGCTGTGTCCGTTCTTGTCTCTCCCCTGGCTGACCCATCCCGGCTCCTTTCTGTGCCCGCCGGCCGGCCGCCGCCGACTCTCCGTCGGGCACCCGGCCCTGCACGAAGTCGCCTCCCCAGGCTTTTTTGACGCTAGGAATGGAGCCGCGCCGTAAAATGTTGCACGACTTTATGAAGCGCCGTAAGTGGCGTCTGCATCATCTAATATGCGGTCGTTGTGCCGGGCCGATTTTCGTGATTATTCCGCGGCTGATGCAAATCGAGCGTTGCGCTGGTTTGGCGGGGTGCAATTTTGGCGCGGTGCCAGCGAGTTTGCACTGGGCGGCCGGCCTGGCTGGCGGGCGCGGCGGCTGACCTGCCGGCCGGCCGGCCGTACCTCCGCGACGGCGGGCCGCGCCGCCGAGCCGCCGATTTGGACGGAAAATGATGATCGGCTAGGGCGGCGGTGGCGCTGGCGGCGCGGCGGCCGGCCGGCCCGCCATCGCGGCGCCGCAAATTGATTTAGAAGTTTTGGCGGAGAGGCTGAAGGTCGGCGGGGCGGCCGTTGCCCCGCCGCTCGGCTGCAGAAATAATGTATTTGGCCGCCGCCGTCGGCCATTGTGGGGTAAAGCTGCGCGGCTCGAGAAAGTTCTCTGGGCGGCGACCCGATGGACGGGTAACTTTATTTTCCTTATCTAGTTTCTTGGAGCGGAAATACCTGACTGTTGTTTTCTTTTTTTCTCGGCATTTGGCAAGTGGCACCGAATTGATGAGGAAGTGTTTTCTTTTTTACAGACTTGGGCCGATAGACCCGTTTGCCGCTCAAATGGCAGCCATTTTGGTATCAACTCGTTGGAGTGATGTTTTCGTATTTTTGTATGACGCATCGCGACTGCAGCCTTGAAACCGTCATGTGAAAACTCTGCAACATAAATGGCTCCTCGATAATTATCTGTCGTTACAATCTGAAGAAAATAGATTTTCCTTGTTTTAATATTTTTAATCCTCCAATATTCCCGTTTATCAATGCAGGAATAAAAGTGACATGAATTCCAAGAGCAATATTAATTTGAAAACGTATAGAATGGTAACACATAAGGTAACTGATGCTAATACGATTTTTCCTTTCTCTTATCTGGAACTCATTGCAAGTTTTGTTAGGTAGGTATGTCACGGTTGAAATATCTATCATGATATGCTTGGCTGTCGGCCATGAGCAAAATTACCTCAGCTACTGCGCAGTAACTGAGCACTGGCAGCCGAAACGGCGGGTCGTAACCTCATGAATCCAAACTTATGTTTGTCGTAACTGGGCCTATGAACTTTAGATGAAGCTATATAATAGTACAATAACGTGACTTTGGAGGGCGATATGAGTTTTGAACGGCCCGACACCATTATCAGAAGCCCGACATGATGCTGAGCGGCCCGAGCGTAGCGAGGGACGCTAAGTATCATGAAGGGCTTCTGATAATGGTGAAGGGCCGTTCAAAACTCATATCGCCCGACAAAAGTCACGTTATTTGTATTATTGTCACTTATCTAGTTCATAATTAACCATTTTCTCAATAGCTTGCTGTAGTCGCTGTAGTCAAATCTTCTGGAGGTCGGTCAGCAAGTTCGTAGTGCGCGAGAATGTAAAATACTGTTATTGTTAAGCACGTGACTTTTCGGGAATTTAGGGCGAGCACTCACCACTAGAGTATATAAGGCAGGTCAGAGCGAACGGTGCATCATTTTCGGTTTAGCTTCTGAGGTAATAATAGCTCTGTCTCCTTTGCGCGTGGAAACGCCAGATGGATAGCGAAATAACGGAGCGTGAATTAATAGAGCTGGAAAGAAGTGTTGTACCTGACAACACATCGAAGGCCACTCAGTATGGGATGAAGAAATTTAACCCGCGCACCGACGGGGGGGGCGGATATCCGCCCCCCCCTGAGGTTTTTCGCAAATAGCGGAAAAACCGCGGCGCGTAGCGCCGCGAAATTTGGTATGACTATTCCCTTATCAATTTTACACATGGTGTGCAAGTTTGAACCTCCTACCTTTCAAGGTCAGGTCACCAGGTCACTTTGAATGACCCAACCTCAAGTCACTTTTTTGCAACTTTGTCACCGTGCCAGAGCTACAGTAGATGTCGGAGGCCTTTGAAAGTCGCAGGATGTTATTAGGTCATTAGTAGCTACAATTTGTATATCTCGGAATTTTGATATCGGTGACCTAAGGTCAGGTCAATTTCGCGACCTCCCCATTATAAGTCAATGGGGGAAAAATCAACTCCCTGTTTTTACCACTAAAACGGGTCGGAATGGCCCCATATACCATACATGACTTCATATACGATCAACCTTCACTACCTTGAGGTCTGTTTTGCTGTTGGGCAGCTGTGAGGTCATGTGACGTCATCAAAGGTCACCAAAGGTTTTTGGCCAATAACTCCGTACAGGAACAAGATACAGACGCGTGGATGGTCTCATTGTGTTCAGCTCGTCAAGACGCATCGAATGATATACATGATGACCTCGAGGTCACGTGACCTGAGGTCAACTTTTGACCTTGACCTTTCGAGGTCAACATATATATCATTCGATGCGGATTGACGAGAGGATCACGATGATGCCCTTAGTTCGTTCCTATCTTGACTAATTCTAAAGTTATTCGGGAAAAACTCTCTCCATATTTAGCGCCGCCATTTTGACTTTTTCGACCCCTGTGACGTCATCTTTGACCTGACCTGAAAATGACCTTAGTAAAAATTGTAGATCTTGACCGTGCGTATCCGATGCCGTTTACCGCTTGTCGCTATCTTGCTTCGTTCTCGAGATCTCAGGGGGGGGGCGGTCATCCGCCCCCCCCCCCCGTCGGTACTAAGTTGGCGCAGACCCCCGTCGGTGCGCGGGTTAATGAATGGCTTGCATTGAGAGACCGTGCATGCGATTTTGGAACAGTTACTCATGAAGAACTGTGTAGTTTACTAAGAAGGTTCTACGCTGAAGTGAAGGCGAAGAAAGCGGGGGAAACTCTAACGCCCAGTACACTGACCTGCATTCGTGCGGCCATCCATCGCTGCCTGACCAGCGCTCCACATAGCAGACCGATCAACATCATAACCGATAGAGAGTTTATTGCAGCAAACAACATTTTTGACGCTCGCTGCAAACTGTACGTAAAGGCAGGCAACCCCAAGCCTCAGCATAAGGCTGCTATCACAGAGGACGATATGAAGCGCTTGGGTGACTACCTCTCGGATTTCGCGTCAAATCCAACCATCCTCCTGCAGGCTACATGGTTCTATCTCTGCTTTTTCTTCGGGAGAAGAGGTCGAGAAGGTTGGGCTCAGATGAGGAAAGATCATTTCGTCGTCAGAGAAGACCCAGACGGAAAGGAATATGTCACTATTTCGAAAACTGAAGCAACAAAAAACCATCAGGGTGGAAGCAAGCAGGGAGATGTAGACTTTTCTGATCAGAGGATGTACGGGCCTGGTGTAGAAGTTTTCAAGATGTACCAGCAAAAGATCAATCATGATAGTGATAGGCTGTTCCAAACACCAAAGAGAGCATGGACGCAAGATGAATGTTGGTTCAGAAACGAAGCAATGGGGAAGAACAGCCTGTCAACAATCATGCAGAGGATAGCTGATAGCGCTAAGCTATCACAACGCTATACATGTCATAGCGTTCGTGCCACCACCGTCACGACATTGCATCAAGCTGGAGTGGCAGCTGAAGATATCGTTAAAGTAACAAAACACAAAAGGACCGCAAGCCTTTCACATTACATTGACGACATGACAGTTCCTCAAAAAAGGCGTTGCTCTGAGATATTGGCACAAACGATGACTAGGCAATCCGACACAGCCGCAAGTGTAGTCCCAGGGTGCAGCGCCACGGTGATACAGAACGGAGGGCCTGCTACCTCACGACGGTTGTGCGAAGAAAAGCCCAACTTTAATCTGACCATCGGTGGGATGGAAGTGGATGACTGGTTGAACATGAACGAACAGGAACATCGGGTGCCTGACCCATCGGAAGTACGTCAAAGCCAGCAACTGGTAACGGCGAGAACAGCTCTGTCGTCACTGCTCCCGAATGCAACGTTCAACGGGTCTTGCGTTATCAATGTGAACTTTCACGCGTAAGGATAGGTACGCCGTACGATTACATAGGGGCATTCCACGTCAAGTGAGACAAAAAATGACCATTTTGAACCTCACCTCCTCCGATTTTTGCGAAACTTTGTGAAACTACTCATCTATATGTGAAAAGAAAGGAGACATGTTTTTGTCAAGATATGACGTCACGTTTCCGAGATACACGTCATCAAACATTGACTTAGAGAAGGCACATTATCATCTTTAAAGCGTCATAACCATTGAATTTTTAGACATATCACCATGAGACAAAGTGTGAAATGGAGGGAATAGATCAGGCTTTAATTTGAGGATAACGATATTGACGTAATTAGCTAATTAATGAACTAAATTAAAATTCAAAATATAAATTTTGATTTTCTGAAAAATGGGTACCCTTCGATTTTGCTGATTTTTACATATTTTATTCTCCTATACATTAGCTACATCATATAAAAAATCTAGAATGGGCCGACGTCTACGTATCTGTCTTTTGGACTTCGTAATGTCTGGCACTCGCGTGTTTCGTTTTAGCAACCAAGGAGAGGCGCTACTCGGAGATGCTTCTTTCTGCCCCAAACCAAAGCAAACCTAGCCTGACCTGACGTGACCTGACCTAATCTAACACGCGTAAATATGTACAGCCCTCACGGCAGTTGCCGACTGGCCAAATGCTACTTAGATACGAACATTTGCCCTCACATTTGCCGGCTGGCCAGATGCTACTTAAAAAACGAATGCGTGTTAAATCATTTGAGGCTGACGGGCCACGAGCCAGCCACCTTTAGATTACGAGGTGGGTACACTCGGCACACTAACTACTACGCCACGAAGATAGCTGGTCATCGCGGAGATGTAAGCCAGTTTTTTTTTTTAATGATGCAATTGTGCATTCTCCGGGCAGCGCCTCTCTTTGGTTGCAAAAAGGAAATACGCCTGACTCTCCCAGCGCTAGGGGAGAAAGGCCCGGTTTAGCCAAAAAAAGGTATAAAAAAACGGAATTTGAATTGTAGGTGGGCGGTTGGGATTGGAACTTTATCGTGTGCCAATTTCATGACCCTAGATCAATATCTTCAAGATCAAATGAGGTTAATCGTGATGAAATTTGCTATAGTGACTATTTTGCGTTTATACGCCCCTAGCTCTAAGAGTTACTGGCCGATTTTCCTATTTCT
Organism: Amphibalanus amphitrite; assembly: GCF_019059575.1. Taxonomy (NCBI): domain Eukaryota; kingdom Metazoa; phylum Arthropoda; class Thecostraca; order Balanomorpha; family Balanidae; genus Amphibalanus; species Amphibalanus amphitrite. The sequence continues at coordinate 693,113 of NW_024881639.1, forward strand.
TCCTTTATACGACATTTGTAGTGTTATGAGAATCTCTGTTTAATCTAACCATAAATTTGGCAGTTAGTGGCCTGCTAAGAGTAAGATGTCGCCGGCAAAGGCGGCGATCGGCCGACGCGGGAAACGTTTCAGTCACAGATTGTGTTTGCACCCTAATAATTCAATTTTTACCAGTTGATTTTCGTATTTATTTGACTATTAGATTGCCTGTACATTTTTAAGCCTTAACACAAAATTTGACACGAATCGAGCATAGCGGTAAGAAAAAGTCTTCCGCAGTGCAAAGACGGAACCGTCCCGCGCCGGCTCAGTCTACCATTCAGGCGGCAACGGCCGGCGCCGGCCCAGTCGGGGAAACTATGGTAAAATCTGCTATTTTTAGCAGTCTGCTATTTTTAGCAGAAATCTGCTAAAAATGGGTACGCATGTGACGTCATCGTACCCAAATATAGCAGATTTGGGTACGGCCCCATACAAAAGCAGATCTGCACCCTAATTGAAGCAAATGCGCATCAAATGCCTGGCAGATTCATGATGAGAATAGTGCTGAGAGTGTTCTCTGCTATTTTTGTTCAGATCCGACTATTTTCAAATTCATTATTTGAAAATAGTCGGATCTGAACAAAAATATCAGAGGACATTCTCAGCACTATTCTCATCATGAATCTGCCAGGCATTTGATGCGCATTTCACTGTAAAAAAATGTCACGAGCCAATTCTATGACAAGGGGTGGGTTACACGGTCGTCCATTGTACCTTGCTGTTATATATAGGGACATTATCAGCCTGAGGGTTGTTAGTTAAAGAGTGGCCTCGTGAAACAATTGGTTACAAACGGTAACCTAATAACTTAAATGCTTCCCTAACACCCCTTCCTGCTTATCAACAGATTTCGCGCTGTGTCGGAAAACTACGCATAGTCTCATAATTAAATCCGCCAGAAGCTTGTTGCATGCTAGTTACATGCGTGTTTCATTATCGTGTCATATTATTATTATGTCGGCTAATGAGGCACCGCCCTGCACGTGCTTTAAATATAATCCTGCGCACACGCCACCTAGTCGGAAACTCATCATCGGACTAGTCCTGGTAGGGTTTTCGTGTTGCCGAATGAGGCGAAACGACTTTGATTCGGTAGTGCCTCATAAATCCCTGCTACGGTGAGCAGCGACGAGTCTGAGACTGCTTCTAAAACGCGTCCTTCACTTCCGGCGCGGGGCCGTCATTTCCGGCCGCCATTGTTCAGTTCTGCGGCTGCCGGCGGTTGGTGCGGTTGTGTTGTGGCACGGTGCGTTGTGAAGTTCTCGGGCTGGGATATTTCGAAGGTACGTTATATTGTATGATATTTACGTAGCAATGGGGGACATTTTATTTATTTTGTAATATTCTGAACACATGTTGCGTCATAGAATTCACCCCTTGACCGTTGTGGGCCACTGTTTCGTTTGAATTCCGACTGTTGGAAGACGGACTTTCTTTCAGTTGCTGTCTAGCCTTTTTTTCCAAATGTGTAAGCTACACATATTGCCTCACATTGATTTATCTTATACAAAAGTCAGTTGATATAGATAATAAAGCCATCCTCACTGATATTTTAAAATCAGCAGTTAATTTTCTTTTCTGTTTGCAGAGTTGCTTAAAGTTGTGGGAGACTGAGGCATGAAGGTATACCGGAAGCCAGCGATATTTCTGTTGGTAAGCCTCGCCCAGAAAAAAAAACTTGCTTGAATCTGCAAAGTATGGCAAATATTTGATGGACTGCACAGTGCACAATGTACCTGACATGGCAGGATCAACTTGCTCACTCGCCTGTTGTAAGTGCCGTTGCGTCAAAGCCCGTGGAAGTGCCCGATCGTGTCTCATGCAACCGTATTATTTTGTGAATGTTATTGGTGGTGACTCGAATCAGCTTTTGCACCACTCCGCTATGATATTGTAATATGTATATCTTTAGATATTTTGTATCGTATGCTAATAAGTAATAAACGTTATTTTTGTGTATGTTTTTTTTTTTTTGTAACGTGGCTGGCACGCTGTCGTGGCTGTCGTTGGCCGGGTCGTCCACCAGTCGGAGGGGCGGCTGGGGAGAAGGAGGGGGAGGAAGGGGGTGACGCAATTGAGCTAGTATTACTACTGGGCAGCAATAGCAGGCGCTAGCTGGTTGGGTTACCAGGCGAGTCCTGCTAAGGAGCCTAATCGGCATACCGATCTGCTGGTTTTGCCCTCGTTTTCAAACGAGGTACCGAATAACGAAACGAGGGGCTGACACGGGGGCGCTCGGTTTATGAGGCGTGGGCTTGTCATTTACTAACGAAACAAGCTTGTACCCTCTTACTAGCTAAATATGAGGCGATTTTTACACGTCGCTGCATGCTCATTTTTGCGCCAGCGGTTTTCCTACAAGGGGCTTGTAAGATTTTTTTTACAGTGTTGCTTCAATTAGGGTGCAGATCTGCTTTTGTCGGGGGCCGTACCCAAATCTGCTATATTTGGGTACGATGACGTCACATGCGTACCCATTTTTAGCAGATTTCTGCTAAAAATAGCAGACTGCTAAAAATAGCAGATTTTACCATAGTTTCCCCGACTGGGCCGCCGCGCCGCTCCGGCCAGCTCCGGCAAGATGTTTGACTTTACACCGCTATTACTAGAAAAGTTGTGGACCGATTTACCTATTGTTTGCACGGGAGGATTTGCAATTCAATTCTGGACAGATGCTGAAAGTTTGACGTTAATATAATAATTATGGCGTGAGTTATTGGCGAAAAACAGGTGGGGTTTGCGAAATCCGCCCCTTCCATCGCCCGTGCTACGTTGCACTACTTGTTGCTATATCATCCAAAGTTATCGTTGGCCCACTCTAATTTTCTCAGCACGTATGCCTTACGTGTGGTGGAAGATAATATCTAAATTTGAGCAAAATCGAAGGGTACCCATTTTTCAGAAATTAGATTTTAAGAAATTAATTCAAAATAAAATAAATTCAGAATCAACAAAAAATGTTAAAACTGCCGAATTTAAATAGCATAACTCCTTATGTACACGTTTCAGTTTGTTTGAAATTAATAGCTTCAAAAATGTTGAAGCTATAGATCTTTCAAGATTGCAATACACGTCCAATTCTGCTAAAAAAGCAGAAGTTTAGCGGCTTGTATCTCTGTAGCCCGAGGGCATATGACAAAATCCTTTGACCCTCAGAGGTTTTACCCAATAGCCAACAAGTATACCAAGTTTGAACAAAATCAAAGAGGTGGCCGATTTTGGCTGTCCCGGTTGACATGGAATGCCCCCATAGCTAAAACGCATCAAATGTGCAATCGGTCGTGCATCGGTCTATGACAAGTATTGTAAATAAAATATAAATCAACAACTGTTTGTACAGAACCGCCTACTTCTTTCAGTTGCAATAACCGCAATTTTCATTAAAATAATTTGTGGTATTCGTATGAGAATATATATTCAAGGGCGGCGCCACCGTGGGGGCAGTGGGGGCAGACTGCCCCCACTGACAGGAGGCCGTGGGGGCAAGACTATGGTTTTGCCCTCACAAAACTTGGCTGAAGTTGGAAAGGGAACAAGACCTGTGCAATATTCCCGATAGGATAGGATGTGATGATGCAAACAAGGCTACAAAACTCCAATGCAAAGCGGTGGTGATGTGATGATGGCAATGAAATTCCTTTATTTGCCATAAATTTTCCTTCATCTGGACAATTTTGGATGTCAACGGCTAGGGGCAAGGTGCTCCTGAATTCTGCAGATCGGGGTGTTATACAACAGTAGTCACCTCAAGCTTGCCCCCACTGGCGAAAATTCGTGGCGCCGCCACTGTATATATTTGAACATATTTGAGCTGTCGGGCGCTAATGACCTGTCGGGCGGATAATGACCATTATTGGCCCGACAGCTTTAATTTTGAGGGCAATACAGAGTTTGAGCCGCCCTCCTAAATGACGGTAATCGCCTAGTGATCGGCCCGTGCAAGTGACAATAATAAATGATGGCCCGCTGTTATTGGTGGATATGCCCAAGATTACTAGAACATATATATATGCCATGTATCCTGAGGATGCCTTTGTTCTTTGTCTTGGTTGGTTCGCCAAAAATCTTGATGCATTGAGCTTTGGTCTTTTGGTTCAGCCCAACTGGCTTAAGAAAGCTCCAAAAGGATTGCTGGATCGCTGCCGGTGCGGATCACTCCTTTTGGTGTTGACTGAGCTCATCTAACTATGTAATGTAGGCACCGTGGCCGTAGGGTCATTTTAGGTCAGCGCCGGATGGGAACGTTTTAAACCCACCTATGTCGATATAACGGGTTTAGTCGTATTTCCGCCGGGGGGCTTTGCATACAACCATGCCTTTCTACGTCTTTTGTTTGTGTAGGTCTAATAGCGCGCTGTAAAGTGACGGAGTGGCTAGACGGAGGCTTTGGTTGGACTCATCAGGGTGACACTCCGGCTTACGCCGGAGTTTTGACGGCCGAGGGCGCTCACAGTGATGATCAGTGTGCCGTGCCATGGTGCGTGCGTGTGTGTGCGTATGAGGTCTGACGCCGGCCTCCGGTGCCCGCGTCCCCAGGAGCAGCTGCCCTCGCTGATCCGCACCGCCGAGACGCTGAAGGTGAAGGGCCTGGCTGAGGTGAGCACCGGCTCGGAGGGCCAGGCGCCGCCGGTGCCGCAGGGCCCGCCCGTGCAGCCGCCGCAGCCGGCGCCGCCGCAGCCGCAGCCACCCCAGCCGCACCCGCAGTTCGCGCAGCACCCGGCCGGCGCCGCCGTGCCCCAGTCGATCCCGCTCTCGATGGTGGCGCCAACTATAGCCGACTCGTCCGAACTACAGAAGCAGGTCAGTGCCGCGCCGCCGCCGGCCCCAACAGGACGGGATGCGACGCGCTTTTTGTGGTGTTTGGAACGTCTGAATCGAGCCCGATCGCCCTCCATACATGGCCATGGCCCCGGCCGCCATGTGACGCTCCTTGTGGGTCGGGTCAGACCACGGGGTGCGGAAAAACAAGGCATAAAAGTGTTCCACGCCAACCATTGCGGGAGGCCGCCAACCTGATATGATGCGATGGCAGTCTACACTTTAGATGTGAACCGTCAATCCTAGGCTAAAAAAAAAAAATGAGCAACCTTAAGGCCACTGAACAAGGCCTATCATTATAGTCGGGACCGTGGATTCGGATTCGGAGTTATTCGGAGTCGATAGTTCAGCCTTGAACATGAGTCGGTGTCTCCAAAATCTTACGTACTCCGACTCGGAAGTCAGAGTTAATATTGCATGGAGCAAAATATTGCTGTACGCCTGTTTGCTTGGAGATATTGCGTTCCTTCACCCTTCAAAGACATATTTTGTCGACGCTAATACCATGCTCCTGTTTTGGACGAGCACTTTGAGCGTAAACAGAAGACTAGGGCTGGGCCAGAACCTGCTTCTAGTTCACTTTGTTATTTATAAAGTATATTTGCAATGTAAGGTCTTTGGGCGTACAAGGGATTGTTTTAGGCAACTGACAAGAGAAAAAGCATCTTCGACGTGAACGTAACTATCATGATGTGGATTTAAAGAGATGCCCTTAGTCGGAAATGGAGTGGGAGCTGGGTCGATTTTTAGAAGCCGGAGTCTGAGTGCGAGTCGGAGTCACCGAAAATCCATCGACTCGGCAGCCTTGAATGATTGTGTTCCCATACCTGAGACGGCGCTACTCGATAAAATGGCGCACTTCGCTGTGTTAAAAGCTTTGCTCTCTGCCTGTCTTGCATCCGCTCGATGCCTCTTAGCTTTATTTAGTTTGGATCGTGACTGGAAGCTGAAAATACGAAGGTAAAAAGAAAATGCATCAGTCATATTGGCTGTAGGTGGCCACAAGGCACGGTGCTATTGATCTCGGCAGCGGTTTATTTTATTTTGTTTATCAAATGGTCGGCGGGGATGCCACAGTTTTTATGAAAAATAGTTGATATGTAGGAGGCTGGGTAGTGGATGCTGGGTAGGCCAGCCGCGGGCTGCGGCCGTCGCCATATTGTGCGGGAAACCCGTGTGGAAATTGCTAAGGACGCGTTGCTATAATGTACGCAGATGAGTAAACAGACTGTGTTCATTTGGATAGTTTCCCCTGGTCGGAGGTACCCCAGCTCTGGCGGTGTTTACTCTGTGCGCGCCCGCCGCCGAGAGTCTCGTCCTGCTCAGATCTGTCCGGCATGCTGCCGGAATTCTCGTCGGGCGATGTATGGCCGACGAGAATCAGGTCCTGAGCAGTGGGCCTCACCAGCCAGCCAATCGCGAATAAAATTGACTTTTATTTGAATAGAATTTTCGCGTGGCTTAGAACGCCACATTGCTAGCAGCTTAAGCGCAGGCGAATAAGCCCTTATCCGGCTGCCGCATTGTTTGATTAGTTTGCTATATTTGGTTATATATTTATTCTTTGGTCATTTAGGTATAACATTACAGTGTCATAACATTTTGCTGCTGTTAGTGTACGCAGTGGGTTGGTCGCTGGCGTGTTGTGCTTCTAAGAGTGCTGCTCGATCCTTGACTGTTTGTCTGTGTGCTGGCTAGGTGCGGCAGCGGGCCATCGTGCCGCAGCCCATGATGGCCATGATCGGCTCGCCGCTGGCCATGCCCAAGACCTGGGGCGGCCAGATGCTGGAGACGCGGCCGGCGCCCGACTTCAACCCCGTCATCTCGTGCGTGGCCGGCAACGCTGGTCTGGACGACGGCAACAGCAACGGCGGCGCGTCCAGCGGCGGCTCCAGCGGCCGCGGCGAGCACAAGGAGGTGCCCGGTGAGTGGTCGCCCAGCGACCGACGGCCGCGGCCGAGCGGGGCCCCGCGCCGCGAGATACCGACCGGCCGCGCCGCCTATGTCGTTCCTATTTGGTCTCAAAGACTGCAGGCTGAAAATGTACCGCACTGCAGCTGGCCGTTGACGGCTCTGAATTCGCCCGTGACCGCTGTCCAGTCCCTGCTCATCTGACCGGCGCTTCCCACATTGTGCGCGTTACAGAAGGCTTCGAGAACATTCCCAAGCTGGAGGAGTTTATGCTCACCTCGCCGATCAAGGACAGCTTCTGGAAACAGGACACGACCAAGTACGTGCTGATGTCGATCCGCGACCGCAAGATCGACCTGAAGACGGGCGCCGAGCTGCTGGGCGTGTCGTACAACACCATCTACGGGCGCTACCGGGAGGCGCACGGCCTGCTCTCGGACTCGCCGATGGCGCGCGCCCAGGCGCAGGGCGCGGCCGCCGCCGCCGCGCAGAGCACGCCGCCGACCGGGGCGCCCGCCGCCGGCGAGCAGCAGCTGGTCGGCACGCCGGCCACGCCCGTCAAGGGCCGCGCCGGCGGCGACGCCCGCCTCTCCGAGAAGGTGAGCTGGCCGGGGGCAAACTGAGGTTCTGGGAGTGTATCCAATAACCGGAATGTGTTGTCTGGCTGCTGCTGCTGCTGCAATGTTGTCACTATGGTTTCATGTGTGACTGAGACAAGTGAAAGTAATCTGAGCGGTGCTTGAGCGGTGCACGCTATATTTTGCTAGGATGGACGAAATTCTGTATCTGTTGTCAGTTCTTAATCTGGTGGGCCTTGTGAACGCGAAAAACTTCACATCTCTTCAACTCTCCCCGACAGGACTTTTCAGCGCCTTCCTGCACTGCCCGGCCAACGGGCCGAGCCGTTCATTCCGACCTGACCTGACCTGACGTTTGCTCGTGTTTGCGTGTGTTCTGCAGGCGTCCGAGTTCGGTAACATTGTGCAGATGAACGAGTACGTCAACAGCGGCGGCTCGCGGCCCTCGTTCTGGGAGCTGGACGCCACTAAGTCCGTGATGGAGGCCATCCGAGACAAGTCGATCGAGATGAAGTTCGGCGCAGAGCTGCTGGGCGTGTCGTACGGCACGCTGTACGGCCGCTACCGCGAAAACTACGGCTATCTCAAGGCCAACTGGAAACAGAGGTGAGTGCCGCCGCGGACTGTGGTCGCCTGTTAACCTTCAGTGCTAGAATCCCAGATTGATTCCTTTGGGTTTTATATGATGGACCTGTCGATTTTGATGCTGAATAACGCCAGCCCATGATTGTTTAAACGCTAGCCCATAATTGTTTTTTATGTTCCTTTCTTTTTGGATCCATGTTTTCGACCAGGCTACCGGTCTTGCTTTTTTAAACAGAAATATTTATGATACCCTGAATCCTCTTCATTCATGCACGCCGTCTCAGATAATTTTAACGTGGTATGTTTGAATGATTGAGTCAGTGGAGGCTACATACCATCAATCTCTCCTCTTTCAGTTCCAATTCCTCGAGCCCAGCCCAGTCTCCTGTACCTTCTCCTCCATCGAGCCCCGAACCAGCGAGTGAGCAGCCGGCGACCACGATCGACCAGCGCTGACAGCCGGTAGATAACCTGGGGAGCTACTTCCATCCCACGGCCATATTACCCCTCCTACGATATGAGGTTATGCCAAACTTTCGCGAGAGTTAATTAAAGAAGCCTCCCAACCTAAGAGTTATGGGATCTAAATACTGGTTAAGCAAGTCCTGAGATCTCTGTCCTTTGTCGCTGTGTTGATAAGAGGGTCTTTGGGCCTTTTTATGTTGCTGGCTGATCTTGAAAGTCTATTTGCGTAGTGCTATAAATCATGTAAATGTAATAAACGTTTCCTTCAGGACGTATTTTGCGCGGACATTATTTTGCCATTTGCTGCATTTCGCCCGTGCCTGTCGTGTAGCCGGCCACACGTTAGCCCACGCCGCCCCCTGACTGTGTGTCGCTCTGCACACAGCCGCCGCATCGGCGCCGGTAGTCTGTGGGAGGAGCCGCAGACCATGGAGCTGCTGCGGCGCGTCAACGGCGGCGAGGTCTCCATCAACGAGGCGGCCGAGAAGCTCGGCGTCGACTACTACGTGCTGCAGTACCAGCTGAACCTGATGGACATGCACGGCGCCGTCAACAGCTCGTCGGTGGCCAGCACGGGGCTGGAGGACGGGCCGCCGTCCGGCCTGCTCACCAAGCGGCCCAGCCTGGACGCCCCCGCCGCCGAGCCCAGTGACAAGCGCGCGCGGGTCGAGAACGGCAGCGGCGACTCGACGCCGGCCGAGGCGGAGCCGGCGGCGGCCGAGCAGCCGGCGGCGGCGCCGGCCGGCACCGAGCCGCCGCCGCCGGCCGGCCAGGACGCCGCCACGGCGCCGGCCAACGGCAGCTCAGAGGCCGGCGCCGAGTAGGCCGCCCGCCGCCGCGCCACACGGCCCAGGCGCCCCAACATATTCCACTTTGGTACACGTTTTTAAGATAGCTTGGTATATTTTTATGTTGCTTCCAGTCTCGGTAGGAATGGAGGGCTGCCTCCCCGGGCTTTTGATCGCCGTTTATTTGACACGCGTGTTGCTGGTGGACTGGAGAGACTGGAGAGAGGTTGGCCGAAAGTCGGCCCGCGGATCCGACGCGGAACGATAACCGATTGTACATAGGCATTCGGACGCTATCACCTTTTGTACATAGAACTGCACGCCCGCTTCTACCGCCATGCACCTGTGACTGGGATTGTGTGGGCGAGGGTGGGCGGTGTCTGTCGTCGGCACGTACCGCGACTGGCAGACACTGCCAGAGGCGGGTGGACGGGCGGGCGGACGGGCGCGGCGCCGGCGACCTGCCAGCCGCCGCCGTCAGACCCCTAGTGCCTTACTGTCGTGTCTTGGGCCACGGAGGCCGCCGGCGGGCCGGCCGGCCGGCCGCCTCCCGTCCGCCCGCCCGGGCCGGCCGCCGCCGCCCCTCGACCGGCCGGCGAGGGGGCGGCGGCCCGCCTCTGTCCGCCTCGCCCCCTGTATTTATATTCACAATTCTACTCTGTCAAACAGTATTAATGTCGATCGGTGCGTTAAGGTTCGTTGGGCTAGCTGTTCTCGCGTACACTGTTATTCTGGCTGTCCGGCCTCTAGGTAGACGTCTGATATTTTGGTTGAGTTCACTCGGCCGCGCGTCGTCCACAAAGCCGAGCAGTTCGTTATTTACACCCGTATATACTCCTGATTGCTTTCAAACGAACCACCGGCCTTTGTTTTGTACGATCCATGTGTGGCGGCGGTCTGTGTTTGGTGTGTGACCGGCCGCTGAGGGCCGAGAACCTGTTGTACAGTGTTGTGTTCGGCGGTAGCCCGGACCGGCGGGCCTTCTCCCGGGTCCGGCGCAGTGAGCGTGTGGGAAACTTTGTGACTGTGGTGAGAGCGTGCGTGAGATGGACTGGGAGAAGTGAGCGGAGGCCTCGATCAAATCGTGCACGGCTCTGCGCGCACCGCCGGCCGCCGGTTGGCTCGGCGATACCCACGGTCGACCTAAGTTAAGTATGAAATACATGACGGTATCTATAGATGGTGTCTGGTCGGGCACACTATGCTTGTCGGGGATTGGGACAGGGAAAGGGTCGTCTGTTTCCTCCCCTCCTCCCTCGAAATGCGCCGCTATCGCGTTAGGGTGGAGGGAGCGGGGAGTAGGTCACTGTTTTCGCTGACACTGAAGTCATTTGCGTTATTTTTGTGCTAAGAGGAACTACGAGCCGCTCGGCACTGCCGGCTAATGAGTTCGTGGGCTGGACGTCAGCAGGGACGGGTCTAAATAGTGTACTTCTGCGGAACTAAACTAACAGGAATGTGCTGGTCAAGGGCTGTCCAGGAACTATCAAAAACAGTTGCAACGCGTCATCCGCAGTTGCGTTTAGCGGAAACAATCTATGACTGCATCGTTGACCAGTAAAACCGTTGCTTGCTATTCACAGCAGCTACAAATTCAAAACAGTGATTTTGAGGGTCGACATCTTCTCTACGGTCTATATCAACGGTAGTTCATCGGTTGAAATAAGCAGTTTTTTCGTTAAATACCGACCATTTTGGTTGACGGGTCGGTGATGGTCTGATGATAGCGGTCGACATTACATGGCAGACGCCATTCTGTTGAGTGTGGTCGAAAAGGACCTGACATTTATTTAACGTCAAAGCGAGTCAGCGCATACACGTCATAAGATTTTATACACGTAGAAGACGTACACTCCCCGGGCGATAAGCTCCTTGGGATGGACAACATTTGCAGTCACGTCTCTTTTGCAAGAAGCGCGTGATGTATCGCACCGCACAGTTGAGTTATTCAACCTCCTTGGATGCTGGCTTCGAACGTCATCAATCATGGATGCTTCCAAGAAACATGGAAAGAACACCTCCAAAAGTCTGGTTCCTCCAGCCAGCAGCCTTCGCTGGAACACGCTCAGGAACACCGGAATGATGGACAGCACAACATGCCTCCAGCAGCATCGTTGGAGTGACAGAGTCACTGGACTTTGGCGCCGCACCGATCAAAAACCCGTCCCACAAACACTGCACGCTGTATCGTCTAGCGTTCGGGACGGCTACACCTTCATCACCTTGTCCACCATGAACTGGTACATGCTCGCGTTGACGTCCTCGCAGGCGGCGATCTGTCTGCGCAGCTGTTCGATGGTGTCGTCCCGGTCAGCTCGGCCGCCGTCATCCTCACCGTCGGCGGGCGACTCCAGCAGTGCCGGACGGTCGCGCAGCACCAGCTCCAGCTCCAGCGGCCCCGAGTCCGGCTGGGCGCGCTGCAGCTGGCCCACGTGCAGCGGCGGCGGCGCGGCGCCGGCGTCTCGCAGCGCGGCCGGCCACCCGACCAGCGCCACGTTGGTGACGGCGCCGCGCTGCGGCAGCGTGCGCACACACTGGCCGCTGGCCACGTGCCACAGCCGCACAGTCTGGTCGTCCGAGCCCGACACGAGCGTGCGGCCGTCACGCGTCACGGCCAGGCACGTGACGCGGCCCGTGTGGCCCGTCAGTGCCGCCGCCGCTGCTGTCGGCACGTGCTGCTCCAGCGAGCGCGGCGGCTCGGTCAGCGAGAACGAGAGCACGGCGCCGCCGGCGGTGCCACAGAACACACGTGTCTCGGCCGGTCCGAGCGCCACCGAAGTCAGGCCGACATCGAACGATACGGAGAGCAGCAGCTCGCCGCTCGACAGCTGGTACACCTTGCACGTCTGGTCCCGAGAGCAGGTGAGCACGCGCGCGCGCGGTCCGCCGCCGCCCACGTGCAGGCCGGTAATGGGCAGCGAGTGGTGGGCCCAGACGTGCAGCGGCTGGCCATGGCGCGCCGACTCCGGGTCCGCGCAGCCGGCCACCGGCCACACGGCCGCCAGACCGTCGTCGGCCGCCGACACAAAGTGCGAGCCGTCGTCAGTGAACCGGAGCGCGGTGACCGTCTGGTAGTGGCGGCTCAGCACCGCCAGCAGCCGGCCGCTCGACAGCTCGTACACGAACACGCGCTCGGCCACGGCCAGCGCCAGCCACGTGGCGGCCGGGTCGGCGGCCAGGGCGGTCACGGGGCCGGGTGTGCTGAGCCGCTGGTGGACGGCGTCGCGGCGCGCCAGCCGCCACAGCTGGACGCCGGGCCGGCCGCGCTCGGCGGCTGCCAGCGAGTGGCCCGCCAGCGAACAGAGGGTGCCGGCAGCGGCGTGGCCGCCGCGGAACGCCGCCACTTGGGTGCCGGTGGCCGGGTCCCAGGCGACCGTGTTGTGCGCCGGCGACTCGGCATCGGCCGTGAGCAGCAGCTCCAGCTGCGACATGACGGGGCGCAGAGGGCGCGGCTCAGAAGGCAGCGGTCCGATCCGTCCTCAGCACCGACTGGCAGCACTCTGAGGGCTGGGAGAGAAGAGAAACTTTATCAGCTGATAAAACATGTCATCTTTCTTTCCAACAACTATTTGCATGAGTTTTGAACAGTTGCTCCCATGTGGAAAAAGACTTACTTAGAGTGTAAGTTACTACATCTTACCAACTCAGTCGGGCACACTGTGGTATTTCCGATCCATTTATGGAAACGTTTCCATTTTTGGAACAATGTTCCAAAAATGGATACGCCGTTTCCAAAAATAGAAACGATCTGTTCCATAAATGGAGACGCTGTGTGCATCGCTACCTTTAAAGCAAACTGGGCATTGATTGGTGCAATTTGGCATGCGCAGGATGCCACCAATCGACAGCCAGCATTCTAGTTTATGTTCCTGTTCTCCGACTTTCCGATCAGAAAACCGAAAGTTGACGAACGAGGCGATGCTTATAACATGTTGACGTGATAAAAAATTCACACGTTTTTCTAATCGAAAATAATAACATTTATGAATGTTTTGAACAAAAAATAACGTTTTTAACAGACTACTGAAAGACTGACCCATTGATTGGAACAACCAGATCACCGGGAACTTCATTTTTTCATTCATTTTCACGCTGCGTTTTCCGGTGTACCAGCGGCCTGGTGGTCGTCAATCTTTGATTAAATCGCATGAAAGTTGTTGCAAAGCCCTATTTGGAGACTTAAGTGGGCATTTTATGATATTTCAAATGTGCTGAGTATGATCGTAGGCTTGGATCAACGTAAATCTCCGTGCAAATACGTAAAAAGCAGGATGGAAATAAGGTCTGCACCGTCGTCACACCAAATACCGTTGTATTCTGACGATGAATTTTTTCATTCTAGCTCATGTGTAACATTGATATTAATTTTATATATTGAAATGATATCTACGCTTTATGTATTGCCCACTTTGGACCACATCTGTCCAGTAGTTTCTGGGAAATCTTAGTTTTAGTTGACTTTTGAATGTGCTCAAGTTGCGGCGCGTAAGGTATTATTATCGATCCCGACGTCCAAGGTAACTGCCGAGAGCCGAGATGCTAAACCAGTCCCAAAACATCAAATTTTTAGTTGCATGTGAATTTTAAGAACACATTTAAGCTAAGTTTGCACACATTTGAACTTCAGCGTTTCTATTTTTGGAACATCGGCGTTTCCATTTTTGGAAACTAAGTCTCCATAAATGGATACGATTCAGGAGCATTTTAAAGACGTGAATTTTAATGCATACGACAGCTTTCCATGCAAGAAGACAAGTGCTTTTGGTGTATCTGAGCTTGTTTTACGCGAAACAGTTGTTATACATCGAATCCAGCCACCCTTGGCAAGAAAATATGAGCGGAGATGTTAGCGTTTCTATTTATGGAACGAGCGTTTCCATTTTTGGAACAGAAGAGTAGTCAAAATTGGAAACGTTTCCAATAATAGAAACGTCTCCATAAATGAATCGGAGATACCACAGTGCGCCCGACTGAACTATTGTGATTTGTGATTTCTTGAAAAGGTTACAAAATGCTCTTCAATCTTCACAGATGAAATTAATGTATGAATGTAAAACAATTCAGCCCTAAAGACTAAGCTACTTGGTTTCATTGACAGTACCTGAGCCCAGTACTAGTACCTGCTGAGTAAAACTCTCACCTTTTAAAGAATGATATTAGATTCATGTATAATTTGAAAGAGCACTTCATTGTGAACATTTATTGGTGTCATCCTTCAAGGAACTAGGAAGGCTTCGTGCGAAAGCAAAGCAGGTTTCGCAAGTTCAATTGAGAGGGAATCAGGACAAGGAGAGTTGGCTACATTGCAAGTAAAATCTATTCAGTCAAGGATATTAAGATAACAGACACATTCAGTCCATGTCCATGAACCCACCACTTGCTACCTAATTGCCAAGCTAGCATACACAATCCTGGGAACGGGGAATCACAAACTTCACATATCAAGATATCTCAGAAACACAAAAAAGATCAGTTAAGTCCCACAAGAAATCTGAGTCTCAGTCTTGTATCCCATGTCACTTAGAGGAGAAAATAAAGGAAAAACAAACAAAAGATCAAAACATCAAAGCAAAAACAATTCATGGCCACTCATTCTTCGCTCCACTGATCTCACCTGACTCGGTTCAGGCTTCAGCATTCAGATAAAAAACTACAAATTTTAAATCTAATTGCTAATACTGTTCAGCAAATGTAAGTCACGACTCATTGAGCCCATTAAAAAATAACTGCATCCGAACCGACATAAAACGACCCACGTGTACTACGCATTCACCGCATTCGCACAAATATTGCATTCCTTTTTCCTCACAATGGATGAAACTTTCTTATATGTATTCTTTTTTCGCTTGTGGGCGCTCTTAGCCACCAACTGTGCAATCAACTACGCTGCTTTAAGTCATCTCTCCAAAAATAAGCAGCAAAAAACGCTTTCAAACATAAATAGCTGCTTCGTGAATGTCATAGCTGCGCAGGTAGCATCTTATCTTTTTTTTAATACGAAGTAGCTAATTTGTAATTGTGAAGTTTACATGTAAGGAATGTTGCAAAATATAACGAATTGCAAGATAATTATGAGTCAAATAAATTTTCTGGGCAGTATAACACAGGTATTTTTGGAAGTTTTTTCAACAAGATTTGCTACAATAGCAGTTGTCGTTGTCCCGGCTGTGTTTTTATCAACCGGGTGCAGATGGGCAGAGAGTAGTAAGACCATCTTATTACTATTGTTGCCTATTGGTTTTGTCTACCGCTCACCACTGTGAATTGTGATACACCGACGAGCACCAATCCTCGGTGCCAGTGAAGTTTGTGCGCTCTTAGCCCTTTCGGCCCATTTAAACTGCGTGGTTTCACTGGCTGACTTCGATTGAGCCAATGTAGCGCATCCTGCACATTCGGCGCTGAAGGATGCAGCTTGTTGTCGTCCTTTGGTAGCTGTGACACCACTCCAGTGTCACTCGCTGTGCCCTGCTCGTGCAGGCTGCACGCCCCCGAGGTACGTAAGATCGCTGATTACAATAGTTGTGCCTTCGCGCTTAGTGGTTGTCTGAAAAATCGATTATTTGATAGCGAGAGTGCTGACTGCTGCGTTTCCTCGAGTTGTAAGCTCTAATGTTCGTAAACTAACAGCTCTGTCTGAGTAAGTAACCAGGTAAGGTAAGTAGCCAGATAAGCTTGGTAAGTAACCAGCAGTCCTTTGCGTAGCGTCCGTCTGATGCTAAGCGCAAAACCCCTGATGCGCCGGTTCATGTCCGTCTCCAGTGCCGCCCAGTGCAGGTAACCGTGCGGCTCTCCGGACAGGTGCGGCGGCCGGCGCGGGGCGGCGCAGGCGCAGAGCATGGACTTCCTCTACAGCAGCCTGCTGCACTCGGCGCTGGTCGCCGTCCCGGCCCGGCGGCGGTCCGTGCTGCGGACCGACAGCAGTGGCCGCCGGTACCGCCGTCTGCCGGGGCCGGCGCCGCCGGCCGCCGTGCCGCCACCTCTCGCCACCCTGTGGCCTGGAGACGGCCTGCCCTACCTGACTTGACCACCCCTTCCTTCGACCAACCCGGTCCCCGCCCTCCGAGAGCCACCGGGTGCGTCCGAGTGTGAAAAGGTTGAATCGATAAGCTGAACTTTCGGGAACGTGCAGCCGCCCGGCCGGGTTTCGGTAATGATTGAAGTTCGCCACCGTCTCGTAATTTCGGGGAGGTCAAAGTTCAGTGTCCCGGTCGCTGGGCTAAAAGCCTACCTACTGTCCGCATCAGGAAGTAGGCACCTTATGAGCGTAGGGAGGCATAAGCCTTGGTCACATATACACTGACCTCAACTCGAGCCAGTAGCCACAACCTTATTCACTCCACCTGTCTTTCAACGATAACAAATGCATTTTCTCCGGACCACTTTCTGCATTACGCAACTCTGCCGCTAGAGTGACAACGATTTTGTAATACAGTGGGGTTATCTGTAAAACCGATGTATTTGTTGGTACATAGGAAACATCTGTAAAAATATTCATAGAAACTTTTAAGTACACATTTACAAACCCGGTAAAACCAGTGAAAAATATCGCTCTAACAAGCAGCTGGAATACCATCTCCTTGAACAGGTGACGGGCGAGGCCGACTCGCGCGCCGGCACCTCGCAGCGGAATACGATGGACGGCAAAGTTACCATGGAATGCTGAGCATCGGAAACGAACGGAAGCTCGCAGCGCACCACACTTTAAGTTATCGTACATATCATACATACACAAGACGAGCTTACATAAATCGGCTTAAATCGCGCATGATATTCACATTCTTTACAGTCCTGCGCTGGTAAGTCAACGATCCCGACATACGAATCACGAGAAAGGTTACTGTACGGTTGCTCTATCGGCCAGTCACTACATGTTGTCACTACCGGGGAATCATCCATCTTATGATCACATTTGTAACGCTGCTTTGTAAAAATACCAGTGTAAATACATTATAGAACTTCCAGTACAACACTTGTACTCGATTACTTGTAGCCAATTAATAAAAATACGTTGTACGAACCCGAATCAGATCATGGACTGTTCGTTTCGGGCCGTCTGATGACCCCACCGTCAAGATGAGTATGATTGGGGCGTGAACAGGCCGATGGCCGCGGGCCCCGCCACGGCTGACGGGGATCTCGCTGAAAGTGACGCTCCACCAAATAGAGGGTTACTCCGTCTAGCGACAGTCACCAAATCCAGAGGCTAGTCCGTCACTAGGCGATCCCGACACAAATGCCGCCGACTATCGAGCACTTTTCCAGCCAGCCAGCGCTGGCGGCACTGTACCCAGTCGGGCGCAGGTGGCGTCAGTCAGTCCACCCCGTTCACGTCACCGCAGGGCGCACGGCGCGGCGTACACGGGAGCTGCGGTCCGTGCGACCGGCTCACACACAGCGTTCGCACCGCACTGTGCCGACATTAGCGCCCGGCACCGACACCACCGTCCGGTGACAGGTCCATGGGCCACTGCTGGACTGGATAGTGGCGGCGACACTAAGCTGAGTGGTCCGAGCGTCCCCCACAGCCGCTCGGACGGTCCTCGGCGACACGCGCTCTGTCCACTGACACAGCCAGTCAGCCGGACGGCAGCCTTTCAGCAGTTCGTGTGTGGCAGCGCGGAGCGGTTCCCGGTATACCCGTCCGTCTCAAACACTGAGACTCTGCCGCCGGGTGACATCCGCTGAACTCCGGCTGACGATGGTGGGTGCGCCACCTACATGATGGCGTCCAGCCACTTGTCGGCCGGCGCCAGCACCACCATGCACACCAGCAGCGCCACGAACAGCATGTTGATGACGATGTAGATGCCGAGCACGGTGCGGCGCAGCGTGGAGCCCTGCGGCAGGACGAGAGGTCACATCAGTAGACGAACAGAGACGCTGTCAGACAAGCGGAGACACAGGGTTACGCTATCAGACGAACAGAGACACGGACGGAGACACGGATACGGAGTTGCTATAAGTCGAACATAAGATATTATGTGGGACTGCCCGGCTTCGAATGCAACAGAGGTGAACAAACCCGTGAGAATGGCAATAACACGTGGGAACGCAATGCAAAACGTTCCTT
Source organism: Amphibalanus amphitrite (assembly GCF_019059575.1). Taxonomy (NCBI): domain Eukaryota; kingdom Metazoa; phylum Arthropoda; class Thecostraca; order Balanomorpha; family Balanidae; genus Amphibalanus; species Amphibalanus amphitrite. The sequence continues at coordinate 711,373 of NW_024881639.1, forward strand.
ATGTTACGTGCCGTCAAGTGTCAACAATTCCACCTACTGTAGCGTTTACGAGCAGAGAATATCGCTTGGCGCCGGAAATGTCTCTGAAACTCCGCGAAACTGGAGTTGGTGCCGTATAACTGTCACAGCACATACTGCTACTGGACTAGCCACGGCACACCCAGCGCTTTGTGAATATGGCCAAACTCAATATTCACCCAGCTTTGACCCTTTCCACCCCGAACCATCGCGCAAGATTATAGAGCATGGCCACGTTAAGCCCAGACCCTTTAACGGTATCGCTAATGCGGTAAACTGAACTGAGGCGGCATCGTAGCCCCTAGACCCCTATATCACCCATCAGTGATATGATTTCGGAATACAACATCCTACACTTGTGCTGTGGCGTCAGCCAGGTTCACTCACGGGTGCCTCCTGCGGCCGGTCGGCCTGGTAGACGTGGTAGCTGTTCATGCCCATGTCGCGCATATTGTACGCCTCTCCGCCGCGACCCTTGTCGCTCCTCATCGCGCGGTCCGAGCAGCACTGCGCCAGCTGGAAAACAGAGGGTTAAATTAGACGTCATGAGTGACCCCAGACAAATCAGCAGGAAACACAAGATGGGCCATCATTAGCTGATGCAGTCCTTTCACACTATTTGTGCGACAGCTTTTACGCAGATCAGCGGCTAAGACAATCCCCCTGATGAAATGATTAGACATAGCACGTAACTGGTGACTCCCAGTGCGCCCGTCGCACCGCCCACTCATCTCTGTCCACTCCGTCTACTCACCGAGAGGATGAAGTGGGTGAGCACGTGGAACACCACGAAGGCGGCCAGCACCCAGTAGGTCCAGTCGGGCAGCTTGGCGGCCGGCAGCTCGACGGCAAAGAACACGGCCGCCACGCCGAGGATGTGCGCCGCCGAGCCGACCATCCAGTGCAGCCAGTTGAAGATGGCGCGGCGCGGCGCGCCCGGGTGGCACCGGCACATGGCCATCAGCGGCTGCAGCAGCGCCAGCGCCACGCACAACACGCCCAGCAGCGGGTGCGGGCTGGCGCCGGGCGCGCCCAGCAGCGGCGTGCTCGTCCAGCCGCCCAGCTGCAGCACGATGCACACCAGGCCGCCGATGGCCAGCAGCACGGTCAGCATCATCAGCGTCCGGTGGCCCTGGAACCACAGGTCCAGGCCGGCCAGCTTGCGGCCCGCCCACGTCTGTTTGTAGTAGCGCGCCAGCAGCATGCCCGTGCTGGCGGTGCCGATCCAGGCGCCGATCATGAGCGCTCCGTGGAGCCGGAACAGCAGGCTGCTCTGGCCGGCGGCGGCCGCCCGCGACTGCAGCTGCACCGGGCCGCCGCTGGCCCGGCGCACAGAGTGGTAGCCCGGACCGCCCGCGTGCGCTGCGGAGGGACACGACACGGCAGGGGTTAGAGACGGGCACACCAACACTCAACGGGACCTGCAGCCGAGGCATAACAGGCGAATGTGATTCGGGTGCAGACGTGACTAAAACAGGTCTGCTTTTAGCACTCACGAAAACACCTTGTCCATAATCAAAGCATAAGGGTCCTGACAGAGGAGTTCGTAAACCGCTTGCCAACACCAGATGATGAAGGCGTGGAAAAGGACGGCAGCAGAGATCACCCACAGGCCACTCCGGTACTGACCTAACCGCGCTAACTCTCCCCGTACTGACCCAGCCCGCACTGACCACCCTGCTATAACTGACCTGGTCCGCTGGTCGCTCCGATACTGACCCAGCCCGCACCGACTTACTAGCCTGGACCGCTGGTCGCTCCAGTACTGATCCAGCCTGCGCCAACTCTCCCCGTACTGACCTGGCCCGCTGGCCACCATCAGGTGCAGGTCCGAGGAGGACAGATCCACCGGCCGGCGGTCCACCGTGAACCGCGCCGCGTGGGAGAACTCGCAGCGCAGGAAGCCGTCACGGTACTCGGTGCGCACGTCAGACACCAGGTCGCCCTCCTGAAGAATGGGCGAGAGTTTAATAACATGAAAAATCGGCCCGACACGGGGCAAGCACGCATAAATTTCACGAACAACAAATTCACAATCCTAATGAATGCAGTGAACGAGTTGAGCGTTTCACCATTGAGCCACCGCCGAAATGCCGTAGGCTATACTGTCGCCCCAAGCCCGTGGCGCGCTCGGACAAAAGCTCACCTCGGACTCCGGTTCGACGACCACGGCCCGCTTCGGCACGGCGTTGTTGTAGGCGTGTTTGACCGCGAAGCCGCCCGCGCCGTCGTCGGAGCAGTAGATCACATCATCGTCTCCCTGACGAGGGGAGAGAAAATAGGGCGAGGTCAAAGGCAGCTCACGACGTCGGTACCTGCGGCGGATAGCCGTCAGTATCATCGTACTTAGAATGCCATGAAACCACACGGAGGTAACATGGGAGCCAGATGGCATCTTCATCTCATCCCCGCGATAACTGCAGTAAATTAGCCAGGATGGTAATGGCAAACCCCCAATTCCTGTACCACAGACCGCAGATATACACCGGTATTCTGCCGCCTGCCCGCCAGTCCCCGCCAGCACTGAGCTTGCTCTGTCCGCCGTCAGATGTCGGTGCGGGCGCGCTCACCATGAACTGGTCTGTGGAGAAGCCGACAGCCAGGTAGCCGGGCGCCTGGTGGCCGCCGTACAGCTGCAGCTGGTAGCGGCCGTCCGGGCGCAGCGCGTACGTCACCAGCACCTCGCAGCTGCGCGACTCCACGCAGCCGTCAGCGTCGGCGAAACAGCCGACCGAGCGGCCGCAGCCGTCGTACACGGACGCCAGAGCGCCGCCGTCCCCGTCAGCCGCGGCGCCGTCACAGTCCTGCGCAGGAAAATAGCAGCGGGAGTTACATAACAGCGGATCTTCAGTGCACGGGGATTTTAAAAAGGGCCACAGACTCACAATGTTGTTAGGGGCTGATGGGACACGGCAAGCATTCCAACTCGCAGCCAGTACCGATCAGCGGATAATCCTCTGCTATGTGCATTTTTATGTTCGTTGATTTACCTACTCACTCAATTTATGCTTGTCAGTATTGTGCAGTGTCGAATTTCATAATTATTTATGTTGTGTCGTGAATTTAGTTGCGCTGTTCAGTGTTCGTATCAGCTGCGCCAGAATTGTGCGAGGTTGCTTTGTTATTTTTAGGGAAGACCCAAGTCGTGTCAGCTGATTGCAAATTCCGAACCGGCGCCAATGTGATTTGTAAAATGTAGACGTTTCATGCCCACGCGTTGTAGTCGTGCTTAGTTTCTTATTTGATAGGCACTATAATTGTAAGAATGCTCACCGCCCTCTCGTCTTGTGTTTAGTCACGGCATCGGCCCACTACTAAGTCCGGGGTGGACTTCCGGTAATGGCGGCGTAGGCGTTGGTCACGTGGGTTTTTGGCATCTTGTTGTGCGGCGGCCAGAATACATGTCCGGCAGTTCCGGTGATTGTTTTCGGCCGCCCGCCTCTCACGAGGCCACAGTGAAGAGGCAACACAACAAAGTGGCGACTGAGGACTTCGAACAGTGATTTTTCACCATGGATTTCGCGGCGGCTCCCGCGCCGTTTTTGCCCACCGCTGGAGCTGAGCCGGCGATTCCCTGGCCTCGGTGGGTCAGGATGTTTGAGAACTTTTTGTGTGCGGTCGGAGGTGACGCTTTCCCTCCCGCACGTCGCCAAGCTGTCCTCCTGACTTGTCTAGGGACGGAGGGGCAGCGGGTGTTTGAGAATCTGCCACCCATGGAGAAGCTGGAAAGCGAGGACGACTTCCAATGGTGCCTGCGCCGCCTCGAGGCCCATTTCGCTCCCAAACAGAATGTTTGTGTTGAGCGCTACCGCTTTCGCAGCCGGGGGCAGCAACCAGGTGAGACCACCAGCCAGTGGGTCTCCGTGCTGCGCCAGTTGGCCAGCACGTGTGAGTACGGTGCCCAGATGGACGAGTTTATCAGGGACCAGGTGATTGAGAAGACCGTGAGCTCTAAGCTGAGGCAGCGGCTTCTCATGGAAGGGTCAGGTCTGACTCTGGAGAAGACCCTGACTCTGGCCGACACCCTGGAGTCTGCTGAACGAGAAGCAAGGGTGATCGAGGGACCAGCCGTGCCTGTGCCTGTCCAGGCCCTGCAGCCACAGAAGTTTCAGCGAGGGGGGTCCAGACGCCGACGCTCCGGCCCGGTCCCAGCCCAGCAGCAGGAAGGACGGCAGCAGCTTCCGCAGGGGAGGCAGCAGCAGCCGAGACGGCAGCAACCACAGCAGCAGACAGCAGGCCCTGAGTGCTGGGGCTGCGGGCGCCCTGGACATCGCAGAGGTGACCGCAGCTGCCCAGCGTTCGGTAGGAAGTGCTCCAAGTGCGGTAAGACCAACCACTTTGCCCAGCACTGCGGTGCTAGTGTGGTTTCTAGTGTCCAGGTGCTAGCTGTTGGGGCTAGTGCCGTGCCGCTGACCCTTGATGCTGAGGTAGAGGGGCTCAAGGTAACTTTCACTGTGGACTCAGGGTCTCCAGTTTCCATCCTGCCGAGGGACTCGGTGCAGGGTGATCTCGGGGCAGCCGAGGAGAGCCTTTGTGCCTACGGGGGGAGCGTGCTAAATGTGCTGGGGGTGAAAAGTGTTCATGTGTCATGCCGGGGGAAAACCGAGTTGGTCAAAGTGTATGTTGTGCCGTCAGGACGCGCTCTGATGGGCCTTGACCTGATGGAAGTGTTTGATGTTTGTATTGTGGGCAACCGTGTGTGCAGTGTGTCCACCAACCCCACCTGTGTGTCCTCTCCTGAGCCTGCCCAACCCACCAGCCCTCCTGACGAGCTACCAGCCTCTCCGGGGGCCCAACCCGCTATCCTTGGGTACCAGCACCGAGTGACAGTTGACCCAGGGGTACCACCAGTGCGCCAGCCACTGCGCCGCCTGCCTTTGGCTGTGCTGGACGCAGTGAGTGCCCGGATTGATGAGCTGGAGGCCCAGGGCGTGATTGAGAAGGTGAGCGCGTCTCCCTGGATCTCACCACTGGTCGTTGGCAGGAAACGGGACGGTGCCATCCGCCTCTGCGTTGACATGAGGAGGGTGAACCAGGCGGTCATCACGGATGGTCATCCTCTCCCGAGGATTGAGGACGTTCTCGATCGGCTCCGTGGTTCGCTGATGTTCTCCAGGCTGGACCTGAAGGACGCGTACCACCAGCTGGAGCTGCATCCCGACAGCCAGAACCTGACCACGTTTGTCAGCCACAAGGGTTTGTACCGGTTCCGCCGGGTAAACTTTGGTCTGGCGAGTGCCGGCCCTTGTTTTCAGAGGGTGATGACGTCGATGCTGGAGGGCATCCCCGGGGTGGAGGTGTACCTCGACGACATCATCATCCACGCACCGTCCCAGGCGGAGCATGACGCTCGCCTGAAGCAGGTGCTGCGGCGGTTGGAGGACCACCGTGTGAAAGTGAACTGGTCCAAGAGTGCCACCGGCTGCCGTGACATTGATTTCCTCGGTTACAGGATCTCAGCGGCCGGTGTGCAGATCGACCCAGGGCGGATCAGTCCGCTGCTGGAGGCTCCAGAGCCACAGGACGAGAAGGGCCTCCGCGCCTTCCTGGGAGCCACGGGCTACCACGCCCGTTTCATGCCGCGGTACTCGGACCTGGTCGAGCCGCTGCGAGCTGCGCTGCGCGCTGACAAGTTCGAGTGGTCGCCGGCGCTGTCCAGCGCCGTCCAGCGCGTCAAGGACGCCATCCGTCAGTCACCGGCGCTGGGTATGTTCGACCCCGCGCTCGCCACGGTGCTGACGACCGACGCCAGCGACGTCGGAGCAGGCGCGTGTGTGACGCAGATCGACGCCTCGGGGTCGCCCAGGGTCATCGCGTACGCGTCTAAGTCGTTCTCTCCGGCCGAGCGTAACTACTCCACTGTGGAGAAGGAGGCGCTGGCCGTGGTGTGGGCCTGTGAGAAGTTTCGCCACTATCTCTGGGGGCGGAAATTCACTCTGCGCACGGATCATCAGGCTCTGTGTACCATTTTCGGTCCCAAGGGTTCCACGCGCGTCGGCCGGCGTGTCGCGCGGTGGGAGGCCCGCCTGCTCGAGTTTTCTTTCGACGTTGAGTACGTCCGCTCGGAGCGGAACACCGTGGCCGACGGCCTGTCACGGCTGCCGGTAGCCGAGACCTGGTGGCCGGATGATGACGATCTCCAGATTGCAGCTCTGACGGTGGCAGCAGCCATCTCTGAGGAGGAGCTCAGTGACGCCTCGGCGGCCGACGAGTGTCTCAGCGTCGTCCGTGGGTACGTGTCCGGGCAGTGGCCCCGCCAGAGGGACGTTGACCCCCGAGCAGCTGGTTTCTTTCAGGTACGGGACGAGCTGTCCGTACACGGCCAGCTGCTGCTCCGCGGTGACCGGCTGGTGGTGCCAGCGGCGCTGCGCGAGCGCGTTCTGACTAACGCGCACGCGGGCCACCAGGGGGTGGTCCGCACAAAACAGCGGCTTCGTGAGCGTTTCTGGTGGCCGCGCCTGGACCGGCAGGTGCGTGACCTGCTGAAGAGCTGTGAGGTCTGCTCTCAGCACGATGGGCACGTGCGGAGGGAGAGGCCGCCCCTCCAGCCCATCCCACTCCCAGATGGACCGTGGCAGCGCCTCATGGTGGACGTGATCGGTCCCATGAGAGGTTCGTCGTCTGAGCGCTACGGCATTGTGCTCGTCGATATGTACAGCCGGTGGCCGGAGGTCGCGCTCTGCCAGGACGCGACGGCAGACAGTATCTGCCAGTTCCTGGAGACAGTGTTCGCTCGCGAAGGTGTGCCGCTGGAGCTACTGTCAGATAACGGCCCTGCGTTCCGGTCGGGCCGACTCGCCGAGTTTTTGGGTCGCATGGACGTCAAACAGACGTTTAGTTCGCCCTATTCGCCGCAGACCAACGGCATGGTCGAGCGGCTGAACCGGACGGTTAAGGAAGCCATCCAGTCGGCTCGCTTGGCGAGGGAGCCGCGCTCGACGTTTGTCAGAAAGTTCCTGGGTGAGTACCGGGTCACGGTCCACCCGGCGACCGGAGTGTCGCCCTTTGTTTTGATGAGGGGGCGGGAGGCGCGGACGATTCTCGATGTGACCCCGTCCGATGTGACCCCGTCCGGCCGTGCTGCCGAGGATCGAGCTGTCCGGCAGCATCACCAGTCGTACCAGGAGACCTACAGGGCCCGGTATGACCGCACCGCCACGGCCGCCCCGCGATGGGAAGCTGGCGACTGGGTGCGAGTACGGAAGCCCGGGACGGGCCGGGTCGAGGGGCAGCGCTCTGTGCAGGTGAGCCGCAGGACCGGTCCGGTCAGCTACAGGCTGGCCACAGGTGAGCGGGTGCATGCCAGGCGCCTGGTACCGGGCCGCCCGGGGGAAGCTGATCGCGAGGTGCCGGTGACCTTTTACCCAGTCGGGGGCGAGCCCGAGCCTACTGACCCAGCCCCTGTGACCGTGGACCCCGCTCCTACCGATGATGTGTGTCCCGAGCCGCCCAGGGGTACCAGTCCTGTCCCAGCGGCGCCAGTCGGTGCCGCCTCTGACGAGCATGCGGCCCCGCGCCGCAGCCGTAGGGTGCGTAGGCCGCGGAAGCGTTTCTCGCCGTAGGTTAGGCGAGTTTGCGCGTGTACAGTTTAGCTCAGCACCGTACCTGTGCCTGGGTGTTTTCATAGGGTGTGTTTTCCCTCAAAGAGAGGGGTGGTGTTGTGTCGTGAATTTAGTTGCGCTGTTCAGTGTTCGTATCAGCTGCGCCAGAATTGTGCGAGGTTGCTTTGTTATTTTTAGGGAAGACCCAAGTCGTGTCAGCTGATTGCAAATTCCGAACCGGCGCCAATGTGATTTGTAAAATGTAGACGTTTCATGCCCACGCGTTGTAGTCGTGCTTAGTTTCTTATTTGATAGGCACTATAATTGTAAGAATGCTCACCGCCCTCTCGTCTTGTGTTTAGTCACGGCATCGGCCCACTACTAAGTCCGGGGTGGACTTCCGGTAATGGCGGCGTAGGCGTTGGTCACGTGGGTTTTTGGCATCTTGTTGTGCGGCGGCCAGAATACATGTCCGGCAGTTCCGGTGATTGTTTTCGGCCGCCCGCCTCTCACGAGGCCACAGTGAAGAGGCAACACAACAATTTAGAACAGTCACTTGACTGGGACAACAAATTTGCCCGGAGTTTGAAAATCAGCCTACGATCGCCGACACGCCATCCTGCAGGGCTTTGGAGACCCCGGGCTTTGGAGACCCCGGGCTTTGGAGACCCCGGGCTTTGGAGACCCCGGGCTTTGGAGACCCCGGGCTTTGGAGACCCCGGGCGGCCGAGGTGTCCGCAGTCGGCGCGCGTTGGCGGCTGTTACGGTCAGGTGCCGGTGGTCGGCTGCCGCCGTGACCGCAGCTCGAGTAGGAGGTGGGGCTGCCTAACGGCACGTGCCAGGTCATGGACATTGGACTGCCCGGCCGCGGTGCATAGTCGGACGTGCACATTGCACAGGGAGTGGGCACGGAAAATGTCCGACCATCAAACATGGTGTGAGGTGTGACGTATTTTCTTTGGGCCCGTCACTGGGCAACAAAACACATAGTGAAGTTCAGGTTCCAGTAAAAAAAAAAGGATCTAGCGTTTGCACTTAGCAGGGTGCCTTATCCGAAACTGGAATAGCAACTACACTTGACCATCAAACATGGTGTAGGTACTTTTTAAGAAAAAAGTAAGGATATTTTGTGAGCGGCCCTCTCGGCGCAGTGCGGGCCGGAAGCAGTCGGGACCCGGGAGGGGGCAGTGGCCGGGACGGTGACACAGCTCCGGTGTCCGGTAGACAGAACGGGAGCGTGCAGCATGCCACTGACACGACATGGCACGGCGTGACACGCCGAGACATGACACGTCAGGGGGAGCAGCAGAGCGAGACGCCGGCGTCCGAACGCTGATAGCTCTACCAGCACGGACACAATTACCAGCGCACGGACAGCACACAGTCGCACACCAGACGCACCGATACAGCACACTCGGTTCACAGCTACAACATTGGAGTGACGCAGGCGCCTGTCGGGACATCAGCAGCTCCCAGTCGGCTGCCCCTGGTGTGAGCGGGACGTACCTCAGTGCAGGGCGCGGACGTGTTCTCTTCAGCGGGTTCGGCGGGCACGGTGGGCACAGCGGCCGACTCCTCCACCCTCTGAAAGGTCGGTGCACGTCAGGGAGTGTCCAAAAGAACACGGACGTAGTGAAAACAGACAGTCCGCGAATGTACTATATCGGAGAAAACAGCAGTCCATAAATGACGTAAATCGGAGAAACCAGACATTCTTCTGGCGTCGAAAAATAGTTATGTAGCAATAACATAACACGAAACACGGTAAAAGAAACACGACATGATCAACATGACAAAGCAAACCGGTTCGTAAGCCGCCGGTGATTGTGAGCACGCAAGTTGATTCACATTCATTTTCTCGTCGTCGCTTTGTAGAAAACTACAAAGGATGACTCATCGGACATTCTCATTCAGTGTGAATCACGCAAGGCGGGGATCTAAGGGCGGGCACGTATAACATTATCCCACTGGCAGACACGAACCATACAGCCCGCGGCTAGCTCAGGTGAAGCCCCACCAACAGAACTAACATCCCGTCGGCAGAGATCAGTGAAGTCAGACATGGTCTATGACGTCACCGGCCACCACTCACCCGGTCCTCCTGCTGCAGGTCCTGTTCTGGCGCGGTGGGGGCCGGGGCCGGCGGCGCGGTGGGGGCCGGCTCGGTCGGTGTCGGCGCCGGCTGGGTCGGTGCCGGGACAGGACTCCGGGTCGGCACGGGCGGCACCTCGACCGCCGGCTCCTCGGGCCGCGCCTCGCGCAGCACACGGATCACCGGCGTGTCGTGTCCCACCCAGAACGTGCTGTACTCCTGGACGACGGAGACGCGGAACAGGACGTCCCGGTCCAGATCGGGCGGCGAGAGCCACAGCAGCGTCACCGACTCCTTCACCTTGTTGTCCGCGTGGCTGATGCCGTTCTGCGGGCACGAACGAAAAGAGCACCGGTGTGAGCACACTTAAGACTCGGGTGAACGGTCAAAGGGAAGGGGTGGCGAGACGGATGGAATGCGTGAGCAAAGCCCGTCCAAATGCCCACGTAGTCTTCCACAATTTGACGCAAGAAGTTACCTGGTGTGGCGAGAGGGAAAGGCAGGCGGGAATTCGGATTGTAAAGGCCGAGGTCAGTGATAGCGACATTTACAAACGATTCGAACAAGACAGAAACGCGGGAACCAGAGAACAACAGAGCTTCATGGTCCGGCAGTGGGGAATGACGGGAGTGACATTTTAAAGAGAGACCAGGAAATGGCGGACCATTTAGAAGATAACAGAACGCCCAGGAGGCGTGCTAGGCTCGTTAACCTGACGAAAGGTCGCACCCAGCCGTGAAAGTGAATCCTTCTTACAAGGCTGCTGCCCCCCATCCCCGAAAACTTTTACACCGTTCAGCTCCACATCGACTATCAGCTTTACGATCAGATCAGGGAGCGCTCCCGGATACCAAGTACTTACATCCTGACCTGCAACCTGCAGTGCGTTTTTATCATGTACTGAGCGCGCTCGGACAACACGTAACACATAGTCTGTCTGTCTGTCTGACCTGCCATTGCGGTGCATTTTTGTCATGTACTGAGCGCGCTCGGACAACACGTAACACATCAATCTGTCTGTCGTTTGACGCATTTTTACTCTGTCACCGCACAGCGAGCACCACAGCCTAGTCGTGCCAGCACTGCTACTTACAGGACCGCAGTCATGCCATCAGTACTGGCCCTCAGACCAGCCCTCAGCCCGGCCCGCAGTCCGTCCCTCAATGCCGTCCCTAAGTACCGTCCCTCAGCCCCGAGTCCTCGCAGGCCGCGGTCGGCGGCTCACCTCCTCGCCGGGCTGGCAGCTGACGGTGGTGTGCTGCCGGGTCATGAACCGACCCAGCGCCGGCGACGAGTCCGGATCGTCGGCGTAGCGCACCTGCGCGAAGAACCCCTTGAACGGCAGCTGGTTACCGCGGCTGATCGTGATCGTCATCCTGGAACACGCGGAGACAAACGGCGAGTCAGACACGAGTAACGACAGGTGGACGCGGCCAGAACGGGTGTTCTCAGTTCAGAGCAAGATGATGAGACGCCGAGATGTCTTCCTGTCCAACCAATAAATTCCAGCGTAGTTTTCGACATGTACAGTGAATGGCAGCTTTCGATTGCAAACGGAAACATTCAGTGGCTAATCCCCTGACTGAGCCAGTGGCTGATTTTGCGGTCCGAATGACCACGCCGCGGGCTGCGTCTTGCGACCTGCCGGATGTTGCCTCCCCTGCCGTGAAAGGCTCATGATCACACGAGCCAGCCATTAGTGCTGCCCGGCTGCGTCCACTCTCACTGCAGCGCGCAACACTCGCCTTGAGTTAATCGGTCATCAGAGTCGCCATTCACTCTCCACCAGCTCGACATGGCCCCCGGGATATCCATCCACTCTCTACCCAGCTCAGATGAGCGCAGTCGCCCAATCTCGCACTAACCGTCACTGAATCTCGCAGTCGGATCTCAAAGGACCTCACAGATACAATCAGACGCGGCATCGAGGCATGACACACTTATCAGGCACTGCTGCAATATTTTGATAGTTTTAAGTGTCTTATTCGGTACTGGTTGGGGCACCGGGCCTGGGAACCATGATGGTTTCGCCACTGTCACTGACCGTATCGTCCTATGCACTCTCACGTTGCGTGACTATGCACCGAACATTATGAACATGATATCACACTTTTCCCTACAGCATGGCCGTGACCAATTCAGACTTTTAGGCCCGGGTGCGCGTAAAGCACCGCACGCGAGCTGAACTAGATCACCGAACTGCGTGCTTCCACGGCGACCAATCGATCAGGCGACATAGCCGTCTTCGTAAAAAAAAACAGGGGTTCTGCACACAGTTAGACAAAGTAAGTGACAGGAACAGATGTCAACATTCGCCTAGCGGTAGCACCGCCGACGCGAGGCGGGAAAACATTGACATCGCCATCGAGTGCCGCTACGAGCAGCGGTGACCCGCCGATCGCTGCCACAATCGCCCTCGTGACCGCTGATCAGCGCCAATTGTCCATTGTTCAATTATTCGTGGTTCACGAGAAAACTCGGCCGCACTGCGTCACACCAGGACAAACAGGCGTTCGCTCGGTCCCGTAAGTGCCGTGAGAGCAGACCGGGCCGTGACGCGGCCACCCACCACCTCCAGATCTCTCAGCTTTACCCTGTTCTCCGAACTCGCTCAACCACGAGAAAAATCCACTCTTTAAACGGACGGAATCCAGCCATGGCTAAGGAATGATCGGATCGCGCTGTTAAAATTTCAAAGCTCCAGCCTGTCATAACCCGGTCAGTTTACCTAACCACATGGCTAGGCTCGGTTCATTGTGCAAACTGCAAAACATAGCGAAACCAGCGGCGCACAGGCATAGCCAGTGGGAGCGGCCTGACATCAGCGCATTTTATACCGTGGACGATCTGAGTGAACTCGGTGCGGCCGGCCTGGCGCGGCGTCTGGACGTGCGCTACAGACGGCGTGTGGCGGCACGGGCAGCAGCCACGGCTGCCCTATTTATACAGAGAACAGACGGGCCCGGCGTCACGTGCTGGTGACCACAGTCGTGTGACCAGCCGAGTCCAGACCGACCACAAGTGCAGACACTAGACAGACCGGCGATCTCATTCCAGACCAGGCGACGAGGACTGATCGAGCCACCAGACCAGACTATTGGCCTGCAACTGCAAAACCGAACCGAGCCATGGGTTCGAACCGGGTATTGGTTCAGACGGGTTAGGTGTCCACTACGAAATAACTAGTCCAGGCGCACCGTGAGCGAAGAACGGACCGCGAGTCCAACCGAGACACGACTCCAAACCGGCTCTATTCGCACATGTATCACTCGACGGTGTGCGCCAGTGCCGCGGCAGATGAACCCACCCCGAGCGGCCGCTATTAGGTGACCCGTTCTGGTAACGGCGCTCGGTGGCACGTGATCCGTCCGAGCGCATCTGATGAATACATTACGGGGGCACCACGGTGTCCGTCTCAGGCGACCTGACCCAGATGGTACAGGGACGGCCATTACGCGCGTGGACTCATCTCTACCGACTGACATCCTAAGGCGGAGTGGACCAAGTTTTCCAGTGTCCACCGTCAGGCTGTATAGACATTGCCTCTGAGTGGGTAGTGGTACTGAGCGCCGCTATTGGGGCAGGGGGGTACGCTCCGGCTGTTTAGCATTACGAAAAATGGTGACAGACGTTTGTGGAGGATTGTCGACGAACTCTTGTTCCGCGAGCAGTACTTACACGCTAGCGGAAAATTCACCAATCAGCGCTCGGCAGTACTCGACGCTGATTGGTCCGACGCTCGTGACGAAATTGCGGGGGACCGCAGTTATTCTCTATGGACCCGAATAGGCTTTTGGATTTCGGAGGAGTTTCTTTAAAATTATATGCTGTTTGGAGCTGTTTTCGAGTTGAAATATATTTCTTATGACTGTTAGCTATATAATGACACCATAAAATCATGATTTTAATAAATATTACCGATGTAATATCGGCCGAAAAGACATGCTGTCATGGCACGGACTGCCCTGCGGCTGATGTGGGGCCCCTAGTGCCAGCGTATGGTAATAATGGGTTGACGAAGGGTTATTGGAGAAACTTAGAGCCCCTTTAGCATTCAGTATAGGGTCATCAGAGGCCGGGAATGTACATCAGGGGTCTGAGTAGGCCTGTCATAGGGGCATACATGACACATCATGGCCCATGGGTCAATGTAGATCCATTAGGGGCCGTTGAAGGGCCATCATTGTTCAGCGTGGGCTCGCAATTACCTCTGATGGGCATATGCCGTGCCCCGATGGACTAACGCTGGCCCCTGATGAACCATCACCAGCCCCTGATAGGTCTACAAAGCCCTCTGCTGGGTCCAAATTGGTCACTGATATGCCCAAATGGGCCACTGAGAAACCCGTACAACATCCCCTGACTGCACCTGCTGGACCAATGCCGTCCCCTCATGGGCCCACCACAGCTCTTGAATGACCTTTTCAAGTCCCCTGAAGTGCCTTTATTGGCCTAAATGGCCCCTGATTGACTGATGTGGTCCCTATTGGTCCTATATGGTCCCCATGAGCCCTCAACGTCGGCCTAGACAGCCTTACATTATATGCCACTGGGCCCTGTTGGGTCAGCACCGGCCCCCGATAGGCTTGCACACTGGACCCACCGGGCCTATACCGACCCATGAAGGGTCTATGTCGAACCCTCACGGACCTCCGATGACCACACGCCGACATGTGTGGCCCCATCAGCAGTGGTCCGTCTATCCCATGTACTTACGGTCTTTTTGGCCGATGTGACACCGGTAGTATATAGAATGTCATGATTAAATGTCGTTATTACACAGTCAAAAGTCACAGAAAGAATATCCAAGCTCAAAAATGGCCTCAAACCCAACAAAAACTGGTATAAATCCCCTTCAAAAGCCGTAAGTCTATTAAACGCCATAGGGGAATAGCTACAGTCCCCCGCAATTTCGTCACGAGCATCGGGCCAATCAGCGTCGAGTATTGCCGAACGCCGATTGGTCGATTTCCGCTAGCCTGTAAATGCTGCTTGCGGATATAGTTTTGAACAAGTGAGGGTCGCGGCTACTAATTATCGCTTGTCACCACTTTTTCGTCGGGAACGTTCTACCTGGTTTATATAGCCTTGTATTGGGGGCAGTAAAACCCGACATTGGGCGGCAGCAGCTCGCCAGGTGGCGTCAGCGCCGCTCACGTCACCACCACAAATCGGCCGCTGCCGTCACCGCCCGGCACAGCCGGCGAGTCACCGGCAGCCAAGGCTACCTGAGATGTCAGACGAACCGCGGCGGGGATAACAGTACCGGTGAGTCGGCTTTGGTGGGCGCCACAGCCATCAGCAGACCGCCGACAGACTCTGACACACCTCAGTAAGCGGGCTGAGAGTTAGGTCCGAACACGGCCAGCCGCCCATTCGACGCCCACATTCCCTGAGCGGTCTCCGAGCTGAGACCGGGTTCACTGTCGGCCATTATGGAGAGTTGATACCGGATGTGAGGTATTACTGAGCGGAGACCGCTCCAAACCGACACGCCGGGCAACGCTCCCTCTTACCAGCGACTGACGGCACTGGGTAGGAGGCAAGATTACTTTACTTATAGGTAGGAGGGACCCACGGCTCTTTCCTGGCCTCAACACATTGCAGAGGTCACGTAACAATGTAGTAAGCATGCCAGGTATTTCGTTCGGCTGCCGCTACAGACGCTCAGTTGTCGTCACACACAGTGCAGCTGTCCGTAGCGCGCACCGCGCTGCAGTAGCAGAGCAACGGCCATTCGACCTAAAGCCGCACGGATGGGGTGGGCCGGTGCCGACCTACCGGCCAGTCCGCCGCTGCGGCTTTCGCCAGTCCGCCGTCACGGATTCCGCCGACCTGCGAGACAGAAGCCGGGCTCCGCCGGCAGTGTTTCACGCATCGGCGACCCTGACCCGCTTCAGACCCCGGGCCGGCCCGGCCGCAGCCCGCTGTGACCCGGGTTCATTGGCTCCGACCTTGTCCCATCTGGGGGAGACGGGCCAGACCGGCCGGCCGCGCCCGCCACCGGGCGGCTACCATAATCAGCAGCTCTGGGAGCGTGCCGCGCCGTCAACGGCCCGTGCGACCACGCCGTGACGGCCGGTCACGCGGTACCTCGGCCGTCATCAGCGCTCAGCGGGCCGTCATCAGCGCTCAGCGGGCGCCGGCTGCCCGGGATGAGTGGCGCCGGAGAGCGTGTCAACCGTGACCCTGTGTCGGTGCGCCCTCTCCGCCCCCGCCGACAAACGACCTCGACACGGGCAGAGCGTGGGACTCAAGTTCACAGCACGCTCCTGTGCATTGTGCGCTGGCAAAGGTATGCAGTGCCGTGAAGGTATGCGCCTAACGTACCGTTATGCACACCCAGATAAGATTGAAGTCCGCAACTTAAGATTGCATCTATTATATAAACAGCCAATTTATCGGTATCTCGGCTTCCATTGGAAGGTCAATAAAAGCAGCCGCCGCAGGACACTGCTGCACCGTGCATTCTTTTATCAGCTATCGCGTCATCCACTATCAGGCGCCCGAAAACGGTAAGCTAGACAGCACTGCATGCTTAAGCTCCACAATCAGATATTCTTGATAGAAAGAGGGAAAGCTACCCGGCCACATCGAGCTTCCCGACAATAACACAGTGCAGCTAGCCAAAAATCGGCGGCTGCCCGGCCGCTCGGCGGTACGGCGGCCCCGACCGCTCAAGCGTAGCAGCAGCAAGGAAAACCGGCGGTTGGCGTGGGCCGCACCGTCGTGTCGCGCGCGCAGCGGCGGCGGCAGTGGCGGCAATGGCGGCCTTTCACCTTGCCGTCGCGGCGGCCGCCGGCACTGGGCACCGGCTCAGCTCGGAATGGGGACGCGGCGGAGCGACATCCATTACACACACACTCACGGCGCTGGGAGCGGCAGCGGAGGCAGCGGCAGCGACCTACCTACACGGCCGTAATCACACCGAGCCGCCACGAGGCGCTCTTGATTCTCCCACGGATAGGTACGCATTACAGGAAAAACAGCAGGTAAATCAATTAATCCGAGGGGTAGTGTTACAACTAGTGCATGCCATAGAAGTGGAAAAGTTAGGCGGAAAATCAGTTGTGCGTGTGGACGCTGCCATTCCTTACACCATCAAGAATGTGTCACGGATAAATTAGTCACAGATACATTATAAATACGCATACAAATAAGTAGTTACCACCAAATGAGACGTTGCACAGGACATTTTGCAAGGTTAACACAAAACCCAACACAAACACGTATACCGTGTCCTGGCTGCCAAACACAGCCGGAGTCGCACGCCGCAGTTCCCAAACACGAATAGCGCGGGGTCGGCCGCATGACTCACCTCCTTCCCGCCTTGATGACCGTGCTGGAGAGTGTGATGTTGTAGGGCATGGGCGTCGGCTGGGCGGGCGGGCCGTGGCCCGGGGTCATCTCGCCGCAGGCGGTGGACGGCGCCCCGCGCTGGTAGGCGCCGCAGACGGCCAGCGCCGCCGCCAGCGCCAGAAGGCGCGCCACTCGGCCGCGCATGGTCGGTGCTGGCCGCGCTCTCCGCAGGCTCTGTGTGGGGCGGTCAGTGGCCGGGTGGGGTGCGCCGCGCGCCGCTGCTCACCCGGACCGCGAGAGGCGCTCCCTCTCCGTCAGAGTCGGCACCGGCACCGTCTGCCAACTGCGCCGCTGGAGAGCCGGTGACGAGCTAACCTCCGAGGCAGACCTGAGAACGGGGCGTGACGGGTCAGAGGTCGGACGACGACTGTACAGATGAACACACCCACCCACACAGCATACCTGACGCGGCATCGGCAGACAGCTGCGCAGTGAGCATGCAAACAAGCAAAAGGGTCAACCTATTGGCGGTAAGGGGCCCGAATATCGCGAGCGATGGATGACCAGCGCGGTGCGGGTGGATGGAGAGGGATGGGGAACCGGATGTCTGTTCTCTGCTGCCCCAAGACCAGTATAGCCGACCGATCTGACACAAGAGAACAGATAGCCGAGAGCAGTCACCCGACTGAGTCCATGGCCTGTCACCGTGCCGCACTAAGCGCCGGCCCCAGCGATCCCTATCTCCGGTATTCAGGAAAACGGCGGCGACTCGGCAGGCAGGTACGGCGCACGGCCGGCCGGCCGGTACCGCCGGCCGGACCACAGCGCGGCTGGCCTAGATCGCGTCCCGTGTGCGCCCGACTACTAGCCACTGTCAGCCGGCAGTGCTGGTTCCCATCGGGCCCAGACGCTGTCGTGCTGTCCAGTGTCCACACGTCCGGCCCGAGCAGCCCAAGATTACTCGAGCAGCCGGCACGCGACCGGATACTCACCAGCCGCCGACGGCACGAGATAGGACGACGGACCAGGGGACAATTTGACAAAGGAGCCTGAGCAGTGAATATCGGGCAACAGGGAGTGCACACGCCCAGGCGACAGGACGACCGGCAGACCGGACATCGCAGACAGGACACTGAAGAAGGGTGATAAAACACTGGAAACCGGTAACCGGACGAGGGGATCCTTTGTAGCGATCAAAGGATCAGGCACTGCCATATAACATGAACCTAATGAAGCCATCGTAACTGAAGGAGCACTACTCACTGCGCAGTGCACTTTACCACACCACGTCCATGGGCACACAGTACTCTCAGCAGTGTAAAATCACCACCCAACTCTACTGAATACACACACAAACGTACACACCAAGGTCATCGGTCTGGCAAAATAAACGGCATGGACAGTCGGCACCTAACACTACACAGCTATGGCAAAGTCGCAGGTCACGATTACGGGACAGATGGACGACAGTCACACAGCTTGCAGCTCCGTGGTGGCCGGTATTACGACTGCTAGCTCTAACGGATACAGGCTCCAGAAAAGCCAACGGGGAGACCCGGGCGAAAAAAAGGCTAGCGAGAGAATGGCGTCGGCTAAATTATTGTTTTGGCATTTATCGATTCCGCAGCCTCCAGGGCGTAACATCGCACGGATCACGTAACAATCGCAGTGTGACATTACGGTTTCGGATATACCTACTGCACAAGAGGACATGCACGCTGTGAAGTCGTGGGTCATACTTACAAACGCTTCAAACGTCACGAATATTCTTAGCCAACAGTTCCTGCCAATGTCGTAAACCGGCAGCAGCCGAAGGCGGAAAAGTTAAGCAGCCCCCGAGCCGCGCCAGACAGATCGCTGTTTCCCCGGCGTGCAGGCCACACAAAGGCGGAAATGACGCGAGAGTCGACTCTCCGGAGAGAGAGTGACTAGAGGATATTACGGCGAACTAACGAAACCAGTGAGTGCACTCCAGATTGCAGAGAAATTTCTGAAATCGGATTAGACGGTCGGAAGCGTGACTGTCATTACCGCGGACAGTGCCACGGCGACGAGGAAATGTTTTATTGCAGCACGGGGCCGGATCTGACGGTCCGGAACCACCGTCTCCAGACCGGCCTTCTGCATCTGTCTCCGCTCGAGCAGCCGACCTTCACTGGCCACCGACAGCGGAAGTCGGCCGAGCCGGCACCGGAAACCTGAAGTCGGCGGCACAGACTCAGTCACAGTTCGCCAGGCGGCAGGTGGTGGTTCAATGCCGGCTTCAGAGCCGAACCAAGCGCTGAACCAACAATAGAAATGTTGGCCTCAACCGATATCACGCCCTCAGACTCAAGGAACCTCGAACACTTGTAACAGTTGTAACAATGCCAGAACACTCGATTGAACCGGTATAGCTAACGGGTTACGTTTGCCGATAAAGGCGAAACGTGTGCTATTTTATCGGCTGCGAATGGACCCGTCACGTCGTTGGATGTCTCCCCGCCGCCGACCGGTGCGGTACGGGCAGGTAGGCAGGCCACCGGACCGTGGATGAGCGCCCATCTGGCGGTCGGTCACGCCATCTGCCGGTGTTTGTTCGACGATCCGACCGCGGCGCCGCAAACCCCGCGGCGAAACAGCCGCAGGACCAACGGGATCGCCCCGAGGGCCAGCTGGACGAGACATCTTCGTGACGCCGCAGCACGATTCAGAGAAGAGCATGCAAGAGAAGAAAAAACACCACAATTCTCGATGCAGATAAATTGACAATAAGTTGGAAAGTTCTACGACCGATCTTAGAACCCGTTGGCTTGCACCACTTCACGTATGAGCGATATCTGTCTGTATAGAGCGATTAGCAGCTGAGTTCAGGACATGTCCATTGCGAGTCACTGGCTTCACCCAACACGTCTCCGGTCCAGGCTTCTCAAACGCCCTCGGCGGCCGGTGGCCGGCACAAATCCCGCCCTCGGCGGACGCCTGCTGCACGGGCGGCGGCGTTCAGCCCCGCCGCGCCGGCCGAGGGTCGGAGAAAGCCTCCTCTCTGACCGGGCAGCGGGGCCGGGGGCGGCGGATCACGCGCCGCTCAGCGGCCGGTGCCGCCCCCGCCAGGCCGGCGACACACTCTCACTGGCCGGGAGCCGCTCAGGACGTACTCCGGAAGGCGGGATGGCCACCGGGCGTCCGTCTCTCAGACGCGCCCACCTGGGGCTCCAATAGGTGCGCTGAATGTAGTCGACCGCCGCGGGGGCCGCCCACCGCAGCGATGGACGATTCACAGCAGAGCAACACGTGCCTGATGGCTACGGACATCGGCGGCGGACTTCGGATGAGTGTTCCCGTCAAAACTGCGAATTCCCGCTGTACATAATTAAGCATGCCTGTCATACTGTGTTTGTTTGTTTGTTAATTGGGGCTTTAGGACGCGCCGACTACTTAGGTCATTTTGCGCCCATAGCGTCGTTTTAATAAAACAAGTGTGTCAAAAGAGAGAACCTTCTAGATACGAGTACTAAAAAGCAAAACTGTGTCATAGGCAGTGGACGAAAACGTTAAGCTTTATTAACACCTTCCGTTTTCTTTCAAAAAGCACGCGGAGCAAATCAAGTGCATCGTCATAGCTGGTTGGCGTAACAATGCCCGCAAAGGTTAACGAGCGCAGGTTAATGCCCAAACCGAGAAAATAAGCCCTCAGCCGATGCGAGGCCGCATAAATAGCGCCAGCGTCCGTGAGTGGGAGCGCAAGGTGGAACCAAGGACGCACCACGCGCCTCCAAGGCTCTCCCTCTTTCTCCGCTCTCTGGGCGTCATGTTGACTCAGCAAACCATGACTCAGGTGATGTGCGTCACGGTGATAACACAGACAGCAGCGCCGCAGCCTCGTCTCGAGTCCAGAAGAAGAAAAACTCCGCCATGCTGACTCACGTTTGCCTTCACCCAAACTCCAAAACCTGCGGCGCGGAAGTAGGGCCCGGCGCTCGGGCAGCCCCGCGGATGTGTGTCTGCGATAGGCGCTGGCCGAGTCCTGCCGCGGCGGCGCGCCGGAATCCGGGCCGGAGAAACTCGCGGCGAGTGAGTCAGCCCGAGCGGCGGCGCAGCGCTGGACTGTCCTGGTCCGCCGGCGCGGCGCGGCGCACTTCCGATCGACCGACGCACACGGCCGCCGTCCAGCTGCACCGAGCTGTAGGCGACCAAGGGAGGAACGGGAAACTGGTGGAGCCGCAAGAGAAGAGAAACGTCGCTGAGCCTTCCCTGGCTGGAATAAGTCTAGGAGGCACAAAAAATATGCACTCGGTGTGCTAAGGCTTGGAGGCAAATCTACGCCTGCAGGCCTTAATGACCCCGAACCGGAACTTTAGCGAATGGAGAGATCTCAAATGCTTTTGATTGGGTTGGCGACGCTGAGATAGTTCGTAGCACCTCTCGGCCTTCTTTCCTTTTTTCTTTTCTTTCTCGGCTCAATCAGAGGGCAGAAATCTGAGCGAAGCAGAGCCACATACACCACCAATCGTATGAGCTGTTCATAATGCCAAGAATTGTCATACGCTATGAGTCATAGGGAGTTTTGACCGCTACTTTGGTACCGCACCTCGCGAGACAGCCGAATCATCTCGATGGAGATGAGTCAACATCCAGGCAATGTCGCCTATCTGCCGGTAACGAAAAATAAGTATTCACATCTTTCAACGGCGTTGAGTTCGGACGTGAAAAGAGGACACGCTGCAGCCCGGCAGCCGGGGGCGGCCCCAGGTGGCAGGGCCGCGGCCGAACGCCCGCCGAGCCACGATCCACGACTCGAGGGGACGCCACCACGCGCCGCATTCCTGCGTGTGACCTTGAAGAGGATTCGCCGAGGTATGAGAGTGGGACGCAGCAAAAAAGTCCGCGCCAGAAGGTGTAAAACAATTCATACCGTTGAGGGATCTATCTAAGATATAGATGAATGCTCGGCCACTACCAACTATGAGCAACTAACACCAACCATCCGGCAAACTTTGGACCATAATCGCAGATAGCTCGCCAGAAATCATCCCACTCGGCCCTACAATTACCACAAACAGCTGGACCATCCTTACACACCAGCTGTTTAGAAGCCGGCACTCCCGTGGCGGTGCCGGTGGAGGCCATCTTCCAGCCGGGCTGAGGTCGGGGCCCGGCCAGGCGGCTCAAACCAGTCGGGCCGCTTTCTCCCACATTCCACACTCACCTCTGCTTCTCCGTGCACTCCTTGCTCCTGCTCCAGTGGCGTCCGGTCGCAGATTCCGCTACCGACGTCTTCGTTGCACAGCGCACTCTCGTCTGAACGCTGACCCGGTACCACCAACGGGTAACCAAGTTCACTTCCGAGCACCGCGAGCGCGTCCTCCCCTCGCGACGACCGGCTCCGTTCTGCGCGCGGTGGCCGAGACGACGCGGCCGGCGGCTCCAGGCGGCTCCAGGCGCGGGCCGCGCGGAGGCGGGGCCGGCCGGCCGCCGCCGCTCCGCGAGAGTGCGCCACGCAGCCGCCTCGCAGCAGCTGGTACGCGCCGCCAGGATGACTGGACGCCGTGCCAGTCGGTAAGGACGTAAGGACCCCACGGCAACACTGGGGAACAAATGAGCACCGCGTTAGGAGCTAGGATATAAGCACCAGTAGCGTAGGCACCTGACTTAAACTGAGGTCAGGGAGGGGTCGATACATTTGAGCTTAAAAAAGATATGTATAGGAAACATCTGTGCAGGCGACCGTTTCAGTAACAAGACATGCGTTGAAATCAAACAAACGAGACAGTATTGTCGGAGGGGATTCCCAGATATGGATAACGGTTTCAATAAAAAAAACAAATTCATACAAAGGAGACGTCAACAGACGACAGGCGATAGCGCTTACCAGTAAACAGGTGACTTCTGGGACAACTGTCAACAGGTGACATCGGTCGTCAACCTACAGGTGATTTAACGTCAACTATTCCACAGGCGGCCTCGGGCGTCAACCGTCAACAGGTGGCATTAGCGTCAACCGACAACAATTTATACCGGGCGTCAAATGACAGTGATATCAGGCGTCAACAGGGGTAACGCCGGCCCTGGGTGTCAAATGTGACACATGTGTACTCAAGAGGCTGTCACCGATTCGTTGGTCGACACCGCGTGGTTACGCCGAGGCTAGGCATCCGACTCTCAATCGAAATCAGCATACAAGTCGCTGTCAGCTCATCTGGCCAAGATATTGTGCCGCACGGGGACCCGAAATAAAAGGTTAACCATAAAAAACGTCTTGTAGCCTGACAGCAGCTTCGGATTATAGTATGGTCTTCTGAGCGTCTACACAAGGCGCAGTAGGACATCACTTACCCGTTGGCAAAATCGCCATGCTGAATGCCGCCAGGAACACATGAGACTAATGGCTTCCTAAGGCGGGTTTCTGTTACAACAGCCCCGGCGTTCGGCACTTCCGCTTGCATAGTGATCTACGATTGGGATAGAGTGCACATATGGATAACGCACTACGTATCAGATTTAAGATAATACCGTCGCATAGTATACATTTTGATATATTTGACATCTAATATTGGAATATAGTGCATGCTAAGCGATATCTCTTATCACCCAGTTACAATAAATACATAACTGATCGCAGCAAAATACAGCATGTAAACGAAACAAACTCCTTCAGCATGCTAAACAAATGTTCAAGAAGTAATACACAATACAGCTGTATAAGCAAAGTTCGCACATTTTTTAGCCCTCAACAACCGAAACAGTCTTGGACATAATGTTACCTACGTTCAGATCGTGTTTGAATAAGGTCATGGAACCGAAACGTTAGGACATGCAAGGTGGATTCACAACAAAAAACGGACGTAGCAAGCAGCACATTTCCCAACCATTTAATGGACTCAGGTGACTGCAACTTCACGGACACCCATCACGCCCTGCATCTGCAACACGGGTTTCGCATCAAAACAACCGGCCGATACCACCCATTCTCTGTCCTCCACACACTGCCAACGGCGCTAGAGCCGGCTGGCAGCACCGTCTCCCACAGCATCTGCCGATCGCCGGGCGGCTCAGTTCTTCTTGTACTCGATACGCTCGACCTTGACCTCGTCACCGACCATCTGGTAGACGTAGGTGACCACAGTGCCCGACTGGATGTCCATCAGCACAAAACACGACTCCACGCTGCTGTCGAGCGGGTGCCACGCGCCCGTCGCCGAGCCCGGGTTGATGTAGAACTTGTTCTCATGCTCGAACGCCTCGAACTTGTGCGTGTGCCCCGATATGAGAATGTCGACGTCGAGCTGACGCTGCACCTGGGCCAGCGCCTCCGTGTCGCCCCAGGGCACCACCTGGTGGCCGTGGCAGAGACCGATGCGGAACTGGCCCACGTTCACCACCTTCTGCTCCGGGTACGAGATGTTGTCGTCGAAGTCGCCTCGCACGATGTGCACGTCGGTCGAGAGCGTCTTCAGGTAGTCGAGTGTCTCCTTGGTGCACAGGTTGCCTGTGCAGAGGATGTGCTGGATCCGACCGGGAACCAGCAGCTTCTTGAACTTGGCCGGCAGTCCGTTGGAGCGGTGGGGGATGTGCAGGTCACCCAGTACCAGGACGAGCATCGTGAGAGATGGTTGCGGCGACGCCGAGCGCTGCAGGAATACAAACTGTCATATCACTCTACTCGGTGCCCTGTGCAGCCCGAGTCAATACTTGCATGTGTGTTCAGCTTGTTTCAGATGTGCATTAGTTTTGTGTGGCATTGTCTAAAATTTTATGGATTCTTCAGCCAAAATTGACACAAAAAAGTAGTGGTTAATGAAAATGTTCTGATTTAACCCTCGCCCCGTTGGGGGGGGGCCATTTTGGCCCCCCCTGTGGTTTTTCCTGAATAGCAAGAAAACGGCGGCGCGCAGCGCCGCCAAATATTCAGTACCTTCCCGGGCATCAATTTGACACCTTCACACCAAATTTCAAGTCTTAGGTCACCTTAGGTCAGGAGTTATTGAGGTCAAACTGAGGTCATGTTCGAGCAAAAATGAGCAAAAAACATGCAATCTTGAAACGCTCACCAAATCTACAGTTATCAAGCAATTTCAAAGTTCTTTACATGGTCTAGTAGACAAAAAGCGGCGCTACAAAACTGCTATCTCGGATTTTCAAAATTTTTGGTTTTTGACCAAAAAAAAAATTCAAAAATTGATTTTTTTAGAAAAACTTTGAAAAAATCCAATATTTTTCCGAATTTCGAAAAAAACCGGAATATATGTGATAGTACCGGCGCTCTTCTATATACATACCAAATTTCAGATCGATATCTCGTTTTTTGGCCAAGTTATAGCGAAAAAACTGTTCAAAAATGATGACGTCAAATTTTTGAATTCAATTTTTAGCAATTCTAGACCACGTACGGCAAAACAAAGACCACCATTGAACTCCCCGTGACGAGCTGCATCGATTCGATACCCATTTTATGCAAAAATATTAACTTTAAAATTTGACCTAATTTGACCTGACCTTGACCTGACCTTGACCTGACCTTGACCAAAACGTGATCTAAGCTGGCCCCAAAGGCTGCCTGACACATATAATCGCATTTGTCATGTAAAATGGACCATAAAACATGTATCACACGACACTTTCATATTGTGACCCCCCCGTGACCTGACCTCTGTGACCTGACCTGGTATCAGTGACCTCAAATAGCAAAATATGTGTTTGAAGAGCATTTCCCCATCGATGATTTTCAATGAAATGCATTTTACTCGATTTTACAACGCATTTCTTGAAGTGCCTGTAAACGGTGAAAATTGGACCTTTGACCTGACCTGTGACGTCATCGGTTTGACCTAGGTCAATAAAATTGGGTCACAAGGTAGTTCCCCGTTGGGGCTATCCAACGCCGTTTACCGCTTGTCGCTATGTTGCGTGGTTCTCGAGATCTTAGGGGGGGGGGGGGCCAAAATGGCCCCCCCCCCCAACCGGGCGCGTTGCTCGGCAGAGCCCAACGGGGCGCGGGTTAAGTGTAGATAAATCAAGGCATAGGTATACCTTAGATTGTTATGACCATTGAACCTGCTGCAAAGTGCAATGGCTGCAAGTCATGATGATGATAATGATGATTATGCAATGATGCAAATGCTTCTGAGCTTGGGGCTGGACTATTTAGGTCATCAGCACCTCATATTAAAATAGGAAATAGGAAATAAAATAGGATTCCAGTAGGGTTTCCCTCGAGTTACAGGACAAACCTTCGTCGCTGACAAATTATTGTATGACAATTTTTAAACCAGAAAAAGGAAATGAACATAACATAGCTGAACCTAACCTAACCTAGCCATACCTAATCTGACATGTCATAGCTAGAGATAGTGTAGGAGTGGCTATGATAGCTATGATAGCAAGATAGAACTACTGCTACGATAACTGTAGTTCCACCCCAACCCTATTGTGGAAATTTTAAATTTTACAACAGCAAGGATAAAGGGCAAAGATTTGCATTAGCGAAGTACCTAGGCAGTATGATATAAATAAGCCTGGCGTCCCAGGAAGATGCCAGATACCGTTGTAGGTCAATGGTATCTGGCAACGGTAATCAACGGTAATATGACTGTAATCAACGGTATCTGGAACATAATGATTTATGATACCAGTAAAACGCATTTTGGGCGACCAACGGAGCGAGCGAGAGGATGGGCCTTGCACGTGCGAAATTGCGAGGGGGTACCTCCAACTAACTTGTGCACTGCACCCTACCAACCGGTCTTTAGCGATGTGCCAAATTTCAGCGCAATCGGCCTAGCCGTTCTCGAGATCTGGAAGCGGCACACTGCACGTGCACACGTGCAAGCGGGGTCCAAACTGACTTTTGCACGGCACCCTACTAACTGGTCCCCAACCGTGTACCAAATTTGAGCGCAATCGGCCCAGCCGTTCTCGAGATCTGGGAGCGCCCCCTGCACGTGCGCACGTGCTGTAGCACCCCACCCTTAACACATGCAGATGAATTATCTGATGGAGACCTAACTGTGTACCGAGTTTCAATTCAATCGGCCCAACCGTTGTGCCGTTATTGAGGTTGCAATTTTGGGGGTTCTTAAAAAATGTCCAACTTTACCACGCGCCACGTGCGGTGGTTGGCAAGAACGCATGGTGGCCATCACACCACAGAACTTTTACGTCCAAGTGACATTCAGTAAAGAAGACCGCTTGTCAATAGGATGTCCCGTTCCTAAGATATTAGCTTTTGAAGAGCGTCCCCACGGCCGGCCGGCCGGCCGGCCGCTCATACTCAGGATTTTCTCATCATACTCAGACCAGTATAGCGCCTTTTGCGGCGACTAACGGAGCGAGCGAGAGGGCGAGCCTTGCACGTGCGAAATTTCGAGGGGTACCTCCAACCGACTTGTGCACGGCACCCTACTAACGGGTCTCTAGCGATGTGCCAAATTTGAGCACAATCGGCCCAGCCGTTCTCGAGATCTGGAAGCGGCACCCTGCACGTGCGCACGTGCAGAATGGGTCCCAACTGACTTGTGCACGGCACCCTACTAACTGGTCCCTAACCGTGTACCAAATTTGAGCGCCATCGGTCCAGCCGTTCTCGAGATCTGGAAACGACCCCTGCACGTGCAGCAGCACCCCAACTCTGGCACATGGATATGCAGTGCCTAGAGGGTGCCTACTAGTGGTGCCAATTTCATGAAATTTCAATTCCAATTCCGATCCAATTCCAAGAAATTGCCAAGTAAATTTCCAATTTTGTCCAAAGCGGGGGCTATTCCAATTTTTAGCGTTTTTTGCATTTTTTGCGTAAATTTTAAAAGTGTTTAAAAGCGTTTTAAAGGCCTCCGTTTTAAAATTTTAAATTTTAAAGGCCTTGTGTTCCGATTAATTTCCAAAAAATGTTAAGAATTCCGTCCAAATTCCAAATTGGAATTGGACAAAAATTGGAATTCCAAGAAAAGAAATTCCGATTGGCACCAATAGTGCCTACCTACATGCCAACTTTCAGCGCAATCGGCCAAGTAGTTACCGAGATATTGCAACAATTGCAAAACTGACACCTCTTCGTTTTGCGCGTGGCACGTGCATAAGGGGTCACCCACATGCATCGGGAATAGTCCAATACTTGGTAGAAGGAATGAAGCTACCCTACAAAAATTACCCCGTGTAAATCGGTCAAGTGGTTGCTGAGATATAAGCCTCGCAAAAGCGTCCGCACGGCCGGCCGGCCGGCCGCTCATACTCAGAAATTTCCGTTAAAGGGACCCTCCCACCTTAACATTAGATTTGAGTTGAGATAGCCAAAATGGGGTCCCTGGCTCACAATTACCGGTTTCGGCACTCACAACATCGAGAAATGCCTTAAATCGGAAATATTGAATTTCAAAATTGCAGCATTTTGATTCAGAGGGGCTAATGCTTAGGAATACCCCTCTGAATGTGTGACGTCAGCGCAAATATCTAACGATTTTCAAATGTTTGACTAAAACGTTTTGTAGCACGCGGTGGTATATGCTATTTGCGCGCAACATCTGCCGCAAACGCCGCACTTCTAAAATAAAATCGCTAGAAACAGCGGAGATCCCAAAAAAGTAAACAAAAGTAAAAGTCTAATATCTTGAAAACCGGTGAATATTTTTCGGTGAAATTTGGTAGATATTCGTTTTCGCTCTTTCTGAACCGAGCGACATCACTTTCATGCCAATTCATAAGCTTTTTTGAAGGTGGGAGGGTCCCTTTAATCTAAGGAAAGACTACGCTCGCTTCGCTCGCTCCGTAATGAGAGGCTCATACTCAGTATGAGACTCCGCTCGCTTCGCTCGCTCCGTAATGAGGTTGTAGGTTTGTAGGTTTGTATAGGTTTGTAGGGTAGCTTGTAGGTTTGTAGGTTTGTAGGTTGTACAGCATGTCCCAAAATTGACCGAACACTGTTACTCAGCGCATAAGATAAGGGGAAAAATAATTTCACTTTTTTTCTTTTAATCGTCCGATATAGCCAATAAGGGTAGCTTCGAAATGGCACATGCAATAGACACGAGCTAGCTACAACATTAGCCGACAATTGTAGCTAAATGCCAGACGATGCTGGCTTCAGTTGTTTTACGGGTCTCCCGAACTGGTTGTAAGACGGTTTTCATTGACCTCTTGCCGGTGGACACTATAAATATTTTCGATTAACTTTGCATCCAAACTGTTCCCAGGCAATAAGGCATTCTCTCCCAAAACCAAAAATTCTGCCTACACCTCTGTTGCGCTGTTTTTTTACATCTGAAGTGGAGAACCTCCATGCCTGAACATGGCGTGACCTTTGGCTTCCAACAGATTTGGTTTCCAGAACAAACCCGTTTATGGCCATTCAGTTCACGACAACCAGTTTTTGTAATGCTTGAATATTACCGCAGTAGCAATCTGTGTTAAAGGTCGTCTTTGAGGCATCACGTGAAGCTGAAGGAGCGCACCGTGGCTCAAAATGTCTCACACTTTGATTTTCGACGAGTGTCTGGCCGTCTCGGCTGTTGGGGCGTTGTCAACATCTGACGTCCACACACAACTTTTTTTTGTGTCGCTTCAAAGGGCAGAATACCTTCGTAAGACCACAAAGTGGGTTTCCATTCAGTTTTTTTTTTGTTGCATATGTTATGATTTATGGCTGCTTTGTAGCGATTTGCGCTGTCATTCCGTTAGTTTTGGCATATTTTTCAGATGAGGGGCCCCGACTTCCAAAATTTTGTCGAAGATAGTGGTCAAAAGTAGACTGATGTTTCGTAGCTAACCCTGATCTGTCGTTTAGCTTGTTTTTGGGTAGATGGGTGGCGTTTGTTGTCCATGATATGGCAACAACCCGCTTGACGACTGGTGCATGCTCCTTTTTGGTCTCACCCAGGCTTGTCAATCAGGTTATCTCTTGCTCTCTCTGGCTTCGCTCACTGATGTAACTGCGGTTTGCTCACCCCTGCCTGCTTGCAAATGAGCTACTGGAGCTCTCTAGCGAACTCCATGCCGAAGGTCTGTTTACAAACTTCAGAATTGCACTTTATTCACCATCATAGGCGTCGCCAGAGATTTTCGGTTGGGGGGGGGGGGGGCAAAATCAACTTTTGTGTTAAAACTTGCCTTTCCCCAGCCTTTACTCACTCGTTTTACATATCATTCGATGCGCAATGGTGCGAGGAATCCGATGGTGACAAAGGTTTCCTCCTAGCTATGACATGTAATTTTTTTACAGAAAAATTCGAAATTTTGAAATTTCATGACAAAAACGACTGGTAGAATTATAGTATATAGTGGCTGCGATTGCCGACGCACTGCAGAGGGCCCCTGACCCTGTGCAGACGCTCGACGCTCATGATCATTACCCAGAAAAAGGTGAAAAATGCTCCATTTAATCGGATCACCCTGCTAAAACCTCCATTCACGCATGCATGCAGAGGTTTTACGTAAAATGCATAGGACTTATCCCAGCCGCCGATCGTAGCTAAGTTGGGCATTCGGCGGAGAGTGAATGTCGGAAGTGTGAATCGGAAGAAATTCATCTTTGCTCCAGTGAGAGGAAGTGTTTTGTTCACTCGAGTGTGAACAAAAGTTTCTCGTTTTTCGTGTGAAGGGAAGCGCTGCAAATGCGAACAAAAACTGTTCTACGGAACCAAAAGTTACGCACGGCATAGCGGCAAGGGATCCCTTAGAGATAGGTTTGGGACTTCCAGGCCATTTCAGGCCACTCAGGGTCAGTGCTGACTCTCAGAAGCATGCTTAGGATCCCGGAGATCGGCGTGGGTCACCTCAAATATTTACGTGTACGTGGTGCTTTAGGGCTTTCCGAGCCCAAGGTGGGGCCCTCAGAAGCCAGTGTGGGCGGCGGGCGCTAAGAGACTAGGCCCAGGGTGAGCCTGGAGCCCTCAGATAACAGTGTTAACCCTTGGGGTCTGTGTCGAATCCCTAAGGACCCTACGTAGGGACATAATAAACATGTGTTGCGGACCTCAAAGGGACACGTGAGCTGTGACCCCTCAGATGCCGGCTTGGGGTTAGCAAAGTCTGTCGCCTCAAAAGTTTGGCTGAACTATCAGAGGCCAGTTAAGGTTCTCATAAATGTTTGAACGCTCAAAGATCCCTGTATGGGCCCTCAGAGAACATGGACACCAGTGGGACTTTCAGAGGCCGGTTTGGGCCCTCTGAAAGCTTCTTTAGGGCTCAGTGGAGCTCCTTAGGAGCCTTAGTTTAAAGCAACCTCATGAGCCCTGCGACACTTGTACGGTACTTGAGCCTGTCGCAGACATTTGACGAGAGTTGAGAAAGGCCCCGAAGAGTTCGTTTCACGCTTTGAACGAAAATTGTGTCAGCATTCCAAAACTTATGAAAATCAGCTGTAAAATGTAATAAAGAACGAACTAGGAACATGGAATGAATCACAGCATTGACATTTCCGAGTCTGGACTCGGAGTCTTGAAGATTTTGGCGACTGTGAGTCAGACTCTGGTTTGAACTGCACGCTTCAACCGAGTCTGACCTCACAGGCATTCTCAGAAAGGTACCCCCATTTTTCCCCGACTCCAAAATCTCATCGGATCTGTATCGATCTCAGGGGGTGCCCGGTCCGAGGTTGGGGGGGGGGCAAGCTGCCCCGCTTGCCCCCCCCCCCGTGGCGACGCTAATGTTCACCATGATTGCATTTTGTTTGCTGAGGCTGAAAACGAAAAGGGACTACTCTTTCATGACTCTGGATAATAATTGACTCGAGTTGTGACCGGTCACCAAAAACACAGTCTCAAAGCTCGATAGCCAAGGTATGTCTTATAAAAGTATAATGCTTGTATCTAACTAAAATCGAGCGCAATCATACTTTTAGCCAGGAAATAAATATTCGCTCAATTCTGGGACACCCTGTAGGTAAGGTTGTCAGGTCAGGTTAGGTTTGTTTTGGTCTATATATCTCCATCGTCCCAATCTGGCATCTTCCTGGGACCCCAGGCTTACCAATACCGGCAGTATTGCCCAATGCAAGCCAACAAAAATTGGTCAAAATTCTACTGAAATAAATTAAAATAGCCACTAATTACAAGCGAACAGGTTGAAAATTCTAATTGTGACATGAATAAATCAAAAGTTAGGGCCAACATTAGCTCCAAAACATGACAATACGGAAAATCTTCGTGTGACGCTACACTACAAACAACAAGAAGTGCAATAATAAAATGAAATGGGTGTACCATCCGTGCTAAGGTACCTAACATCCTGTCCCAGCACTTATTCGTGAATTCGAGAAAAAAACTTTATACCTATACATACGAAATATCCAGAAATGCTATCACCTGCGATTTGAATTACCTCCTATAAGTAAGGCCTTGCTAAGTAATCCCAAAAACCAGCCTTGAGTAATGAAATCCCAAGGCTATAGAACTCCAGGTAAGGACACCAGCCGTTTGACCTTGAACGCCGCCGGCCGGCCGATGACGTCATTGGAGGCAAGCCGGCTCGGCGGACACACAGGGCGAATGCATAACGGAGGGGCGTTGGAACGTTGCGGGAGCCAGGGAGATATTTTAAAGTGGTTGCATACCACCATTGTTTGTTGATTGATCTACAGACTGCATCCTTTTAAACCTCGATGCATCCTAGGCCTGGATGGTGCGTACATTCGTGGAACGATCACCCCGTCCGACGTCCGTGGTCGAAGCTGTCGCCTGTCATAGTATTTAAGACACTAAGACTGGTGCAATAACGGCGATCCGATCCCGTTTCTGGCGAATTTAGAGGGGTCGTAAGGACCCAGGCCGAATCTGACCGTCTATTTTTAGGGAAACGGGGTGGGTGAATTGACAACCGATGGCTTAAGAGATGATGAGAAGGGATCCCGTCGTCGATTGTTGTTTGACAGACAACACATGTTGTACTGGGCTTTTGACCATCAGAGGTAATGCCTGAACGTAGGCAAGCATAATTGGTCTGTCATATTGTTTAGGAATATAAAATGGTAATGGAGATCATTGAGGATATGATCTTTACATTACGGGAATTCACTAATTACTACGGCCCATAGGGGCACCGCCGGAGCTGTTGTTTTGCCATCGGTCCCAGGCAACTCCAGGGAGCTGCAGTACCCGGCGGCCAAAGCGGCCACCTCGTCGACTCGCAGGTCCTCTGGGATTCCGTGATGCTTTAGTGCTTCACCCACAGAAGCACGGGCATAACAGTAGGATGTGGGGCTAGGTGTCTGTCCACCTCTTCATTCAAAGAACAACGTGTACAGCGCCTGGTCCCGCCGAAGCTCGGTATCGACCGTGACTTATTCACAACTGGCGGATCCAGGAAGCGGTATTGGACACTGCGGGGGCTTACCCCATAAAGGTTTCTCGGAATTAATTTAAAAAACTCGGATTTCGATTCCTTGCGCACTGCTTTGCGGTGTGATTAACCAACATTTCCTCAGAAAAGTTTTGAAGTTTTCATTTATTCTCGAAAATCGATTTCGGGCGCTGCCCTGGTTGTTGGGGAAGACATTTGCCCCAAATGCCTTCCCCTGGATCCGCCAGTGGCCGTTGCCCCACTCCGAGCTTGATTAAAGACGTCTTCAAACCTCACCAGAAACCGATGGTAAGGTGAATTTAAATCCAATAACTCATCTCTGTCTGCCCGCCTAAATATACTACACATGGTACAGCACCCGGCCCTGTCGGAGCTATGAGCCGATCGTGATATTTTCGGCTTTCCCCATCCCAAGCTCGATTAGAAACGTTCTCCTTCCCCACCCGATTGCTGATGTCAATTCAAATTCAATGCCTCATCTCTGTCTGCCCGACCATAACCCATTCATTGCACACCGTTCATCGCCCGGCCCCGCCAGAAGTATCCTAGCGCGCTGAGCAGTTGCCTCCAGCCGCGTCATCGCGAGGCCCCGCGCGGCCCATAAATGAATACATTGCGCGAATAGCCGTGTCGCCATGTAACGGAAGTTAGCAGGGATTCAGCAGGGGTTCAGCAGGGATTCAGCAGGGATCGACGGCCCCTACGATTTCGCTGAATTTTGGTGGAGAGGTGCAGAATGGTGTCCTCTATCGAAAATCCTAGTGCCAAAATGCGGGGAATCCATCAGGGGGGCCACAAATCCCAAAAAACAGTATGCCCTCAGGGCACAATCGACGAACTTTGAAAACCCTACTTCTAGCCGTCAAAACAGCTAAAAAAGCACGTCATTCGAAAGAGGACAAAATTTTACGTACAACGGTGCCAAATTTAGGGGGCTAGCGCCCCCCTGAACCGAACAAAACAACTTCAAATATATGGGCCCGGGAGTATGCCCTCGGGACATAAATAAACGTTTTCAACAATTCCAGGCCTATAATATCGACAAAATCCAGCAATATGCACATCATTGGAAAGAGCGTAATTTCCGAAACAAAAAACCCAAGTACCATTTTTCGATGGGGCCCACCTGGGGCCCACGGGACCCAATTGAAATTTGGGGCCCAATGGGACGGCCCCTACGATTTTCTTCAAAATTTGCACAGACACTCTCCTGGGCCCCCTCTTCAATCTGGCTGAAGAACGCTACCGGGGAATCCAAAGGAAGGGGCCCAAAGAGGGCCCCAAAGAGGCCCTTTCTAAGTATTGCCCCTAATTTCGCGACCAACCCCGGCAAAATGCACATCATTGGAAAGAGCGTAATTTCCCAAACAAAAAACCCAAGTACCATTTTTCGATGGGGCCCACCTGGGGCCCACGGGACCCAATTGAAATTTGGGGCCCAATTAGGCGGCCCCTACGATTTTCTTCAAAATTTGCACAGACACTCTCCTGGGCCCCCTCTTCAATCTGGCTGAAGAAACCTACCGGGGAATCCAAAGGAAGGGGCCCAAAGAGGGCCCCAAAGAGGCCCTTTCTAAGTATTGCCCCTAATTTCGCGACCAACCCCGGCAATATGCACATCATTGGAAAGAGCGTAATTTCCCAAACAAAAAACCCAAGTACCATTTTTCGATGGGGCCCACCTGGGGCCTACGGGACCCAATTGAAATTTGGGGCCCAATGGGGCGGCCCCTACGATTTTCTTCAAAATTTGCACAGACACTCTCCTGGGCCCCCTCTTCAATCTGGCTCAAGAAACCTACCGGGGAATCCAAAGGAAGGGGCCCAAAGAGGGCCCCAAAGAGGCCCTTTCTAAGTATTGCCCCTAATTTCGCAACCAACCCCGGCAATATGCACATCATTGGAAAGAGCGTAATTTCCCAAACAAAAAACCCAAGTAACATTTTTCGATGGGGCCCACCTGGGGCCCACGGGACCCAATTGAAATTTAGGGCCCAATGGGGCGGCCCCTACGATTTTCTTCAAAATTTGCACAGACACTCTCCTGGGCCCCCTCTTCAATCTGGCTGAAGAAACCTACCGGGGAATCCAAAGGAAGGGGCCCAAAGAGGGCCCCAAAGAGGCCCTTTCTAAGTATTGCCCCTAATTTCGCGACCAACCCCGGCAATATGCACATCATTGGAAAGAGCGTAATTTCCCAAACAAAAAACCCAAGTACCATTTTTCGATGGGGCCCACCTGAAGCCCACGGGACCCAATTGAAATTTGGGGCCCAATGGGGCGGCCCCTACGATTTTCTTCAAAATTTGCACAGACACTCTCCTGGGCCCCCTCTTCAATCTGGCTCAAGAAACCTACCGGGGAATCCAAAGGAAGGGGCCCAAAATGGGGCCCCAAAGAGCAGAGGTCGATAAAATGCTTGGAGCTGCTCCAACGAACATCTTAGTCTCATCACTGTCTCCAGCTTAGCCCTCGCCTGGCGGGGGGGATGCAGCCTCCCTAAAGTTTTTTTTTTCGCGAATAGCGTAAAAGGTGGTGTCGCGTAGCGCCGCAAAATTTGGCACAACGTCTGGGAATGAGCCTTTTGCCACATATCCTGAAAATTTCAGGTGTCAGTCATTTCAGGACAGGACACCAGGGCCCGATTTCACCAAGTGAATATATTCTTGGTGTACTTTGGAAAAGTACACCGACAAAGTACGACGATAATACTATTCGGTTTCGCCACAGGAATATATTCAATACGCCCGCTTTACGTACTTTAGGAGCCACCGGCGCGCATGCATATATCTTTTCTTGTCGGAGACATGCAGTCACTATATTTTTCCGTATTTAAAGTCGACGAGCTTAAATGCTCAGATATACAATATTATGGAAAAAATTTCTAGCTACGCTAATAAGAATTAAATTTGCTGATCATACAAGAGGAAGTACCTAAACAAATATTGCTTCTCTTGATTTTTGCTGGGAGCATGACATTCCAAAGCCAAAAATGTAAACAATCGGCAGCAAGCCGCGCGGCACAGTTGACGTTACTGGCGTGTGTGGGTTTTATTGGATTTTGAATTGATATTAATTTTTTCCTCCAAGTTACTTCTCATTAGATATTGCTTCAATATTTGTTCACATCTTCTACGCAATTCTGGAGTGGTTCAAAGCAAATACCTATAAATAAAGTCGAACAAGAAATGGCATTACTTGAGGCACCTATCTTATGTCTAACTACCGATCACTGACGATAACAAGGAGCACGGCCGACTAGCCGACAAGTTATCTGAAATATAACTTGAATCAAGTTTTTAAATAATCGAAGGGTCTACCGACGACTTCAAATATGGAGAATATTTCGGAATCATTCGGCAGACTGAACCTGAACGGAAGCGGGAAGCCGGTGATAAA
Organism: Amphibalanus amphitrite; assembly: GCF_019059575.1. Taxonomy (NCBI): domain Eukaryota; kingdom Metazoa; phylum Arthropoda; class Thecostraca; order Balanomorpha; family Balanidae; genus Amphibalanus; species Amphibalanus amphitrite. The sequence goes on from NW_024881639.1 coordinate 747,988, forward strand.
TTGAATCATTTGGCCACAACACACACAAAAAAAAATATGGACATTGGACAGCATATGGGTACTGCAAAGAAATAGCAAAAGTGGGCGATGAAAACGAATGTAAACGAATGCGTTGTGACTTGTGATGCAACATGCTGGGCATGTCAATCAAGGCGTTGCTGGACTGGACTTCAGTCCTTCCTCTCGCCCTCGCCAGTTATTTACTTCCTCTTCGGTAAAACGCTGTATAAAGAGCACGGTGTAATAATCACGGTGAGAAAGATTTGAAACGCTTTTGGCTTTTGTGTTATCAAAATACAATGTGAACTGTCGTTTTTTTTTAGTGGAAAACTCAATGTAATCGGGAATGCGAATAAAAAAAGGAATTCCCTTTTGTGTTTCTGCATGATGGGGTGATTTTAATCGCAGTGATGCCACGATGAGATAAGCCTTATAAAAATAGCTGTTCTGGGGTTTAATTTCAATATAAGCCCTGACACACGATACCCTATATATCCAGCAAGAAATAACCATTATGACATCAAAAACTTTTTGCGTAGCCTGTGGCATGTTTTTATCATACGTTGTATCGACGAAGTCATTAAATTTGTAACATTATCATACAAAAAAATTGATGTATGCCAAGCTGTTTCTCAAAGTATGCCACAAAAAGTAGCATACTTTCAATGCCAGCAAACTCGGCAAACAGCTGTTGAAAAAGCAGATCGGCGTACCAGAGGTACCTCAAATGTAATAGTATGCCAAAAAACGACGGACTTATGCAGTCATACTTTGTCTTTGTCTTGAATAAGTATCCCTGTACGGAGTTTGGTGAAACTGAATATGTCATAATATGCCAAAAGTGAATATGTACGCCGCCGTAATGGAATATATTCACTTGGTGAAATCGGGCCCAGGTCACAAAAGCCGGTACAAATCGGTACAAGGTCAGGTTAGAATTGGACATACGAGTATTGAGCCGAAACCGAATGAAGAGCTTTTCGACGTGAGTGCCGTGGAACGTAGCGCTACCAAATATCAGACACAATTTGAAGCATTCATTTGACACGTGTCCTGGGAGCACTGAGCTCCTGTGACCTCAGGTCAAATCCCAAGGTAAAAACCGGTACATTGGGTCATTTGGGTCATGGTCATGAAATATTTATGGTATGTGTACAAAATGAATTCACTCGTAGATGTTGTAAGTTTTGTCGCGATCAGCCACTGTTTGCGCGAGTTATTCGCGAAAAAACGAGGGGGGGGGGGGCTTTCGACACGCCCCTCAGGCCCCACCTCTCTAAGTGCGAGGGTTAATTAAGCCGTGACTAATTCCTATATGATGGTGTCGTTTCGACCAAGATATCTACTTGGGTACCGAAACGTTCTGGAGCAGCATACAAACATCAAAACTACACTAACTTGCATAATGTATATGACCACCATTAGAAAACGCAACAATGCAAGAATGCACGTACACAACCAGCGATAATTTAAACGTCGTTCTTACCTGATGGTTGTGTCCCAGACTGATATTGGCCAGTGCCCAACAATGCCGACGCTAGGCGCTAGCATTTTTCTTTCCGAATAGGCCGGTCCTTATGTACCTAATCCTTCCGTGTGTTTCTTCAGGCTCTCTTTGAGACTATGAAAAGTACGACCAGTATTGGTACTCACACCTTTCCAGTTTCCTTTGAATTAGACGAATAAACAGGCGCCATGCCTATAAATTCGCCCAAGCAAATGATATGCTAGATGAACAATGCATGCACAACTGTCTAATCACTGCCATCCGCCGCGTCGGCACACCGGTATCTCCTCACCTTCTCCCCACACGGCCTTGACTCCCAAACTCCCACCATCACACTACTGCATACGGTGACCGGTCACATGGTGGATCTGAATGCCTACGTTTTCATGCCAAAGTCTGAAACAACTAACGATTATCATCAGCGTAGAAATGTTGAAATTTAGCATTTTAAAGCTTTTAATTTGAAAGTTTATATGTGTCCTTTAACGCACTTGTCCTTATTGATTGAGAAAAGAGCACACTTTTGATCGTATTACCTATTATGAAGTAACGCAATTGAAGTGTGATTTCGGTCCACTGTGCGTTTTCAGGCGCGCTCGATAAAACACCCAGGCCTGGAGAAAGTTGGAAGGGTGATTTTCTGATCCTCCTTACCACAAAATGACCCTAAGCGAAAAAATGCCCGCGGGGCGCTGCCAACGCGTGCCAGCGGCCCTGCTAGTAAGGGCGAAAATCAATGTATGTGTATGCGGAGCACACCCTTAGCGCTACGATGGCTCCTTGGAGACACCTGGAGAAACCTCTGCCGGCAGAAGGGTCAGGTCCCTCGCAGACGGCGCGGCACGGCGGGAGCTTAGCGGGTGGCCTAGCCGGAAAGAGGATAAAAATAGCCGACTGGCCCAACCCAGCGAGGGGTGACCGAAGGGTGACCAGGAGTGCCACGCGGTACCGAGCAGCCGATAACAGCACTGGACGATTAGAAAGTCATAAGTCAATGCTGTATTTTAGGCCCGTAAGGAAGCATCCATGTAGACGGGCGGACTGTCTCCAGCTCTTCCAAGCATTGCTAATATCTTGCTCCAACGAGCGTTGGCACGTTGGAAGTTTTATCGACCACTGCCAAAGAGGCCCTTTCTAAGTATTGCCCCTAATTTCGCGACCAACCCCGGCAAAATACACATCATTGGAAAGAGCGTAATTTCCCAAACAAAAAACCCAAGTACCATTTTTCGATGGGGCCCACCTGGGGCCCACGGGACCCAATTGAAATTTGGGGCCCAATGGGGCGGCCCCTACGATTTTCTTCAAAATTTGCACAGACACTCTCCTGGGCCCCCTCTTCAATCTGGCTGAAGAAACCTACCGGGGAATCCAAAGGAAGGGGCCCAAAGAGGGCCCCAAAGAGGCCCTTTCTAAGTATTGCCCCTAATTTCGCGACCAACCCCGGCAATATGCACATCATTAGAAAGAGCGTAATTTCCCAAACAAAAAACCCAAGTACCATTTTTCGATGGGGCCCACCTGGGGCCCACGGGACCCAATTGAAATTTGGGGCCCAATGGGGCGGCCCCTACGATTTTCTTCAAAATTTGCACAGGCACTCTCCTGGGCCCCCTCTTCAATCTGGCTCAAGAAACCTACCGGGAAATCAAAAGGAAGGGGCCCAAAGAGGGCCCCAAAGAGGCCCTTTCTAAGTATTGCCCCTAATTTCGCGACCAACCCCGGCAAAATGCACATCATTGGAAAGAGCGTAATTTCCCAAACAAAAAACCCAAGTACCATTTTTCGATGGGGCCCACCTGGGGCCCACGGGACCCAATTGAAATTTGGGGCCCAATGGGGCGGCCCCTACGATTTTCTTCAAAATTTGCACAGACACTCTCCTGGGCCCCCTCTTCAATCTGGCTGAAGAAACCTACCGGGGAATCCAAAGGAAGGGGCCCAAAGAGGGCCCCAAAGATGCCCTTTCTAAGTATTGCCCCTAATTTCGCGACCAACCCCGGCAATATGCACATCATTGGAAAGAGCGTAATTTCCCAAACAAAAAAGCCAAGTAACATTTTTCGATGGGGCCCACCTGGGGCCAACGGGACCCAATTGAAATTTGGGGCCCAATGGGGCGGCCCCTACGATTTTCTTCAAAATTTGCACAGACACTCTCCTGGGCCCCCTCTTCAATCTGGCTGAAGAAACCTACCGGGGAATCCAAAGGAAGGGGCCCAAAGAGGGCCCCAAAGAGGCCCTTTCTAAGTATTGCCCCTAATTTCGCGACCAACCCCGGCAATATGCACATCATTGGAAAGAGCGTAATTTCCATAACAAAAAAACCCAAGTACTATTTTTCGATGGGGCCCACCTGGGGCCCACGGGACCCAATTGAAATTTGGGGCCAAATGGGGCGGCCCCTACGATTTTCTTCAAAATTTGCACAGACACTCTCCTGGGCCCCTTCTTTAATCTGGCTGAAGAAACCTACCGGGGAATCCAAAGGAAGGGGCCCAAAGAGGGCCCCAAAAGGCCCTTTCTAAGTATTGCCCCTAATTTCGCGACCAACCCCGGCAATATGCACATCATTGGAAAGAGCGTAATTTCCCAAACAAAAAACCCAAGTACCATTTTTCGATTGGGCCCACCTGGGGCCCACGGGACCCAATTGAAATTTGGGGCCCAATGGGGCGGCCCCTACGATTTTCTTCAAAATTTGCACAGACACTCTCCTGGGCCCCCTCTTCAATCTGGCTGAAGAAACCTACCGGGGAATCCAAAGGAAGAGGCCCAAAGAGGGCCCCAAAGAGGCCCTTTCTAAGTATTGCCCCTAATTTCGCGACCAACCCCGGCAATATGCACATCATTGGAAAAAGCGTAATTTCCCAAACAAAAAACCCAAGTACCATTTTTCGATGGGGCCCACCTGGGGCCCACGGGACCCAATTGAAATTTGGGGCCCAATGGGGCGGCCCCTACGATTTTCTTCAAAATTTGCACAGACACTCTCCTGGGCCCCCTTTTCAATCTGGCTGAAGAAACCTACCGGGGAATCCAAAGGAAGGGGCCCAAAGAGGGCCCCAAAGAGGCCCTTTCTAAGTATTGCCCCTAATTTCGCAACCGACCCCGGCAATATGCACATCATTGGAAAGAGCGTAATTTCCCAAACAAAAAACCCAAGTACCATTTTTCGATGGGGCCCACCTGGGGCCCACGGGACCCAATTGAAATTTGGGGCCCAATGGGGCGGCCCCTACGATTTTCTTCAAAATTTGCACAGACACTCTCCTGGGCCCCCTCTTCAATCTGGCTGAAGAAACCTACCGGGGAATCCAAAGGAAGGGGCCCAAAGAGGGCCCCAAAGAGGCCCTTTCTAAGTATTGCCCCTAATTTCGCGACCAACCCCGGCAATATGCACATCATTGGAAAGAGCGTAATTTCCCAAACAAAAAACTTAAGTACTATTTTTCGATTGGGCCCACCTGGGGCCCACGGGACCCAATTGAAATTTGGGGCCCAATTGGGCGGCCCCTACGATTTTCTTCAAAATTTGCACAGACACTCTCCTGGGCCCCCTCTTCAATCTGGCTGAAGAAACCTACCGGGGAATCCAAAGGAAGGGGCCCAAAGAGGGCCCCAAAGAGGCCCTTTCTAAGTATTGCCCCTAATTTCGCGACCAACCCCGGCAATATGCACATCATTGGAAAGAGCGTATTTTCCCAAACAAAAAACCCAAGTAACATTTTTCGATGGGGCCCACCTGGGGCCCACGGGACCCAATTGAAATTTGGGGCCCAATGGGGCGGCCCCTACGATTTTCTTCAAAATTTGCACAGACACTCTCCTGGGCCCCTTCTTTAATCTGGCTGAAGAAACCTACCGGGGAATCCAAAGGAAGGGGCCCAAAGAGGGCCCCAAAGAGAATATGGTCGCGAAATTAGGGGCAATACTTAGAAAGGGCCTTTTTGGGGCCCTCGTTGGGCCCCTTCCTTTGGATTCCCCGGTAGGTTTCTTCAGCCAGATTGAAGAGGGGGCCCAGGAGAGTGTCTGTGCAAATTTTGAAGAAAATCGTAGGGGCCGCCCCATTGGGCCCCAAATTTCAAATGGGTCCCGTGGGCCCCAGGTGGGCCCCATCGAAAAATGGTACTTGGGTTTTTGTTTGGGAAATTACGCTCTTTCCAATGATTTGCATATTGCCGGGGTTGGTCGCGAAATTAGGGGCAATACTTAGAAAGGGCCTCTTTGGGGCCCTCTTTGGGCCCCTTCCTTTGGATTCCCCGGTAGGTTTCTTCAGCCAGATTGAAGAGGGGGCCCAGGAGAGTGTCTGTGCAAATTTTGAAGAAAATCGTAGGGGCCGCCCCATTGGGCCCCAAATTTCAATTGGGTCCCGTGGGCCCCAGGTGGGCCCCATCGAAAAATGGTACTTGGGTTTTTTGTTTGGGAAATTACGCTCTTTCCAATGATGTGCATATTGCCGGGGTTGGTCGCGAAATTAGGGGCAATACTTAGAAAGGGCCTCTTTGGGGCCCTCTTTGGGCCCCTTCCTTTGGATTCCCCGGTAGGTTTCTTCAGCCAGATTGAAGAGGGGGCCCAGGAGAGTGTCTGTGCAAATTTTGAAGAAAATCGTAGGGGCCGCCCCATTGGGCCCCAAATTTCAATTGGGTCCCGTGGGCCCCAGGTGGGCCCCATCGAAAAATGTTACTTGGGTTTTTTGTTTAGGAAATTACGCTCTTTCCAATGATGTGCATATTGCCCGGGTTGGTCGCGAAATTAGGGGCAATACTTAGAAAGGGCCTCTTTGGGGCCCTCTTTGGGCCCCTTCCTTTGGATTCCCCGGTAGGTTTCTTCAGCCAGATTAAAGAAGGGGTCCAGGAGAGTGTCTGTGCAAATTTTGAAGAAAATCGTAGGGGCCGCCCCATTGGGCCCCAAATTTCAATTGGGTCCCGTGGGCCCCAGGTGGGCCCAATCGAAAAATAGTACTTGGGTTTTTTGTTTGGGAAATTACGCTCTTTCCAATGATGTGCATATTGCCGGGGTTGGTCGCGAAATTAGGGGCAATACTTAGAAAGGGCCTCTTTGGGGCCCTCTTTGGGCCCCTTCCTTTGGATTCCCCGGTAGGTTTCTTCAGCCAGATTGAAGAGGGGGCCCAGGAGAGTGTCTGTGCAAATTTTGAAGAAAATCGTAGGGGCCGCCCCATTGGGCCCCAAATTTCAATTGGGTCCCGTGGGCCCCAGTTGGGCCCCATCGAAAAATGTTACTTGGGTTTTTTGTTTGGGAAATTACGCTCTTTCCAATGATGTGCATATTGCCGGGGTTGGTCGCGAAATTAGGGGCAATACTTAGAAAGGGCCTCTTTGGGGCCCTCTTTGGGCCCCTTCCTTTGGATTCCCCGGTAGGTTTCTTCAGCCAGATTGAAGAGGGGGCCCAGGAGAGTGTCTGTGCAAATTTTGAAGAAAATCGTAGGGGCCGCCCCATTGGGCCCCAAATTTCAATTGGGTCCCGTGGGCCCCGGGTGGGCCCCATCGAAAAATGGTATTGGGTTTTTTGTTTGGGAAATTACGCTCTTTCCAATGATGTGCATATTGCCGGGGTTGGTCGCGAAATTAGGGGCAATACTTAGAAAGGGCCTCTTTGGGCCCCTTCCTTTGGATTCCCCGGTAGGTTTCTTCAGCCAGATTGAAGAGGGGGCCCAGGAGAGTGTCTGTGCAAATTTTGAAGAAAATCGTAGGGGCCGCCCTATTGGGCCCCAAATTTCAATTGGGTCCCGTGGGCCCCAGTTGGGCCCCATCGAAAAATGTTACTTGGGTTTTTTGTTTGGGAAATTACGCTCTTTCCAATGATGTGCATATTGCCGGGGTTGGTCGCGAAATTAGGGGCAATACTTAGAAAGGGCCTCTTTGGGGCCCTCTTTGGGCCCCTTCCTTTGGATTCCCCGGTAGGTTTCTTCAGCCAGATTGAAGAGGGGGCCCAGGAGAGTGTCTGTGCAAATTTTGAAGAAAATCGTAGGGGCCGCCCCATTGGGCCCCAAATTTCAATTGGGTCCCGTGGGCCCCAGGTGGGCCCCATCGAAAAATGTTACTTGGTTTTTTTGTTTAGGAAATTACGCTCTTTCCAATGATGTGCATATTGCCGGGGTTGGTCGCGAAATTAGGGGCAATACTTAGAAAGGGCCTCTTTGGGGCCCTCTTTGGGCCCCTTCCTTTGGATTCCCCGGTAGGTTTCTTCAGCCAGATTAAAGAAGGGGTCCAGGAGAGTGTCTGTGCAAATTTTGAAGAAAATCGTAGGGGCCGCCCCATTGGGCCCCAAATTTCAATTGGGTCCCGTGGGCCCCAGGTGGGCCCCATCGAAAAATGTTACTTGGGTTTTTTGTTTGGGAAATTACGCTTTTTCCAATGATGTGCATATTGCCGGGGTTGGTCGCGAAATTAGGGGCAATACTTAGAAAAGGCCTCTTTGGGGCCCTCTTTGGGCCCCTTCCTTTGGATTCCCCGGTAGGTTTCTTCAGCCAGATTGAAGAGGGGGCCCAGGAGAGTGTCTGTGCAAATTTTGAAGAAAATCGTAGGGGCCGCCCCATTGGGCCCCAAATTTCAATTGGGTCCCGTGGGCCCCAGTTGGGCCCCATCGAAAAATGTTACTTGGGTTTTTTATTACGTTCTTTCCAATGATGTGCATATTGCCGGGGTTGGTCGCGAAATTAGGGGCAATACTTAGAAAGGGCCTCTTTGGGGCCCTCTTTGGGCCCCTTCCTTTGGATTCCCCGGTAGGTTTCTTCATCCAGATTGAAGAGGGGGCCCAGGAGAGTGTCTGTGCAAATTTTGAAGAAAATCGTAGGGGCCGCCCCATTGGGCCCCAAATTTCAATTGGGTCCCGTGGGCCCCAGGTGGGCCCCATCGAAAAATGGTACTTGGGTTTTTTGTTTGGGAAATTACGCTCTTTCCAATGATGTGCATATTGCCGGGGTTGGTCGCGAAATTAGGGGCAATACTTAGAAAGGGCCTCTTTGGGGCCCTCTTTGGGCCCCTTCCTTTGGATTCCCCGGTAGGTTTCTTCAGCCAGATTGAAGAGGGGGCCCAGGAGAGTGTCTGTGCAAATTTTGAAGAAAATCGTAGGGGCCGCCCCATTGGGCCCCAAATTTCAATTGGGTCCCGTGGGCCCCAGTTGGGCCCCATCGAAAAATGTTACTTGGGTTTTTTGTTTGGGAAATTACGCTCTTTCCAATGATGTGCATATTGCCGGGGTTGGTCGCGAAATAAGGGGCAATACTTAGAAAGGGCCTCTTTGGGGCCCTCTTTGGGCCCCTTCCTTTGGATTCCCCGGTAGGTTTCTTCAGCCAGATTGAAGAGGGGGGCCAGGAGAGTGTCTGTGCAAATTTTGAAGAAAATCGTAGGGGCCGCCCCATTGGGCCCCAAATTTCAATTGGGTCCCGTGGGCCCCAGGTGGGCACCATCGAAAAATGTTACTTGGGTTTTTTGTTTGGGAAATTACGTTCTTTCCAATGATGTGCATATTGCCGGGGTTGGTCGCGAAATTAGGGGCAATACTTAGAAAGGGCCTACTTGGGGCCCTCTTTGGGCCCCTTCCTTTGGATTCCCCGGTAGGTTTCTTCAGCCAGATTGAAGAGGGGGCCCTGGAGAGTGTCTGTGCAAATTTTGAAGAAAATCGAAGGGGCCGCCCCATTGGGCCCCAAATTTCAATTGGGTCCCATGGGCCCCAGGTGGGCCCTATCGAAAAATGTTACTTGGGTTTTTTGTTTTGGAAATTACGCTCTTTCCAATGATGTGCATATTGCCGGGGTTGGTCGCGAAATTAGGGGCAATACTTAGAAAGGGCCTCTTTGGGGCCCTCTTTGGGCCCCTTCCTTTGGATTCCCCGGTAGGTTTCTTCAGCCAGATTGAAGAGGGGGCCCAGGAGAGTGTCTGTGCAAATTTTGAAGAAAATCGTAGGGGCCGCCCAATTGGGCCCCAAATTTCAATTGGGTCCCGTGGGCCCCAGGTGGGCCCCATCGAAAAATGGTACTTGGGTTTTTTGTTTGGGAAATTACGCTCTTTTTAATGATGTGCATATTGCCGGGGTTGGTCGCGAAATTAGGGGCAATACTTAGAAAGGGCCTCTTTGGGGCCCTCTTTGGGCCCCTTCCTTTGGATTCCCCGGTAGGTTTCTTCAGCCAGATTGAAGAGGGGGCCCAGGAGAGTGTCTGTGCAAATTTTGAAGAAAATCGTAGGGGCCGCCCCATTGGGCCCCAAATTTCAATTGGGTCCCGTGGGCCCCAGATGGGCCCCATCGAAAAATGGTACTTGGGTTTTTTGTTTGGGAAATTACGCTCTTTCCAATGATGTGCATATTGCTGGATTTTGTCGATGTTATAGGCCTGAAATTGTTGAAAACGTTTATTTATGTCCCGAGGGCATACTCCCGGGCCCATATATTTGAAGCTGTTTTGTTCGGTTCAGGGGGGCGCTAGCCCCCTAAATTTGGTACCGTTGTACGTAAAATTTTGTCCTCTTTCGAATGACGTGCATTTTTAGCTGTTTTGACGGCTAGAAGTAGGGTTTTCAAAGTTCGTCGATTGTGCCCTGAGGGCATACTGTTTTTTTGGGATTTGTTGCCCCCCTGATGGATTCCCCGCATTTTGGCACTAGGATTTTCGATAGAGGACACCATTCTGCACCTCTCCACCAAAATTCAGCGAAATCGTAGGGGCCGTCGATCCCTGCTGAATCCCTGCTGAACCCCTGCTGAATCCCTGCTAACTTCCGTTACATCGTGTCGCCCCCCTGTGAAATCCCCTTGCCCTCCGCGCCTATTATTATCATCAAAACAAAACACACGCGCAGGGTTTGCCGCTTTTGCCTCATTTATTTGAGGTGAAGTTTCGATGTATGTCGTCATTCACATTCACCAATAAGAGTGAAGGAAAATATTCTCTTCATTCTATTCTAATCGCATATTTTTTGTGCGACAAAGGCTATTGACTGTTTTTATAATAATGATACCATTTTCAATGCACTCAAAAGTGTTACTGCTTTTCTGCTTTTCTTTCCGTTTCATAATGCAGGAAAAGTTGTGTAAGGATAATGACGTCAACGATTTTCAGACCCATCACGTTGAATGATGTACTTGTTTTTGTGCACTCTTTGTTGCGCTGGAAAGTGGGTGGGCGCGTAGGCGCGTGGCGTTTCGGAGTTTGTACGGTGAGATCAATATTAGCGCTGCGGAGAGGCAGGTATATACTGGGTATATATGCAAATGCGTAACAGTCTGAGAAAAGGAGAATGGAGAATGAGCGTACTAGTGCAAAAACATTCAATTATTGCTGATAACGTAGGTGCAGAACATTGTTTGAACCCTGGCAAGGTGGCCTCAGGGGGTCGCACTCAGGGGGTCGATGCGACCCCCTGAGGTTTTTTTTTGTGGTGGGCGCCGAACCATTAGTCAGATCGTGCTGAAATTTACAATAGCCTATGGGGCATCCTTTGCGCAACTTTTGGTAAAAATTATTTTTGGGTCATGTCAGGTCACCGAGCTATGACGTCATAATTAGTTACAACCTCAAACGGTCTCAATCGTACATTCCGCGTAACTGTGCGTGACCTCATTGACAAGAACAAAACTGTTTCGTGGATTGATGTCAGATTTTGACAGGACATGAATCTTTATATTGAATAGTGACGGAGTGTCCCAAAATTGTATGTTGGCTTGGGTGCCGGAGACGACGGAGGGGAATATTCGTCACTGCAAAGAGGGCTGAGAGTGGAAGATTGCCAGTCAGAAAGGCACTGAAAAGAGTTGAAAATAGGGATCAACAATGAATTTATGAATGTTCGAGGATGCGGGAGCTGCCTTATAAGATGATTGAATCAAATATGGAGGGAGGTAAAACGTACACGCAGTCCGCAGATGCTCTTAATTCACGGAGTGAAAAATCGCCCTGGAAAGTTGGAGGTGAGAGTGGAAAATTATTTTGACTTGGACGTCGTTTCCCACCCTAACTGGCAAATTTTGGGAAAGATCACTAAGTGACCTTTCAAAACTGCAAAAGTCAACCAAGGTCAATGACCTCACATGTTCACACGATGACCTTTGTGATATGAGCTGTGTTTAGTGGGGTTTCTTGAGGTCTTGAATCTGAATCTGTGGTTTAATTTTCACCTAAATGCCTTCAAAACTGTTCCTTGACCTTTACGAGGTCCATCCAGGTCATTTAGGACCGTCCTCGCCGGCGGCGGGTGTGACCCCCGTGTTCCTGCGGACTACATCACGCCAGTAATGACTGAAATGCGGTCAACTATACATCATTTTGCTGCTAATTCGTTGAGAAACACGGTCGTGAAAGTTTCATGTCGCTATCTTTCATAGTTTCACCAATATTGGCTAAGTAACTTGGAAAATTCTAGCTTTTCCCCAAAAATTTGACCTTTGACATGCCATAACTGGGTCAAATATTGACCCAGGGTCAAAAAATTACCACCAATCGTGAGCACTCTTTGAGAGCAATCGACTGGTCTTCGTTGCTAAGCGCTACGACGCTTAGTTCGAAACGCTGGGGGGGTGGGGGGTCGCATCGACCCCTCCCCCCGTGCCAGGCCGCATTATGAAAAATGTCCTGCTAGGGCGAGGGTTAAGCATATAATTGGATGAGTTCTGATTCATCTGCAATGCAATGTAAAGTTGTGAATTATTGATGGTTTATGATAATTTCGACTGTGTAATCATGTGACATTTTCTGCCATTCGTCAGATTTGCTGCTCGGGAACATGTCATACATTCCGGGACTGAACCATCCCCAAGCCAAGGCGAAGTCCAAGGTAAGTCCGATGCATTTTATCCTACGCCTGTTTTGTTACGGCGTTTCGGGCCGCGCTCAACTGTGCTTCTGCAGTCGGTGCCACTGGTACCGTATCCACGTTTGTGGTTACAACACTGCGCACCGTGTCACGTAACCATTATTACCACCCATTGTTAGCGGCTCGGTGGCTCCGTGTGTGTTCCAATGAACGGTCTCGGTGTGTTCCAGCGTGTGTTCCTCATCCAAAACCCGCGTGGCGTGGGGCACCTATCACTTAACTGCGCCACGTTGACGGCGTAGGTGGGGGTGGCTTATTTGGCTTCACCTGGGCATCCGGAAAACGTAGGAAAGACAAACGCATGTGAAGAGCACTCTACAGCACTCTATAGCACTACCTACCGCACTTTACGGAGAGAGTGCTGATAGCACGGCGTAGGTGCGGGTGGCTTATTTGGCTTCACCTGGGCATCCGGAAAACGTAAGGAAGACAAACGCATGTGAAGAGCACTCTACAGCACTCTATAGCACTACCTACCGCACTCTACGGAGAGAGTGCTGATAGCACGGCGTAGGTGGGGGTGGCTTATTTGGCTTCACCTGGGCATCCGGAAAACGTAAGGAAGACAAACGCATGTGAAGAGCACTCTACAGCACTCTATAGCACTACCTACCGCACTCTACGGAGAGTGCTGATAGCACGGCGTAGGTGGGGGTGGCTTATTTGGCTTCACCTGGGCATCCGGAAAACGTAAGGAAGACAAACGCATGTGAAGAGCACTCTACAGCACTCTATAGCACTACCTACCGCACTCTACGGAGAGTGCTGATAGCACGGCGTAGGTGGGGGTGGCTTATTTGGCTTCACCTGGGCATCCGGAAAACGTAAGGAAGACAAACGCATGTGAAGAGCACTCTACAGCACTCTATAGCACTACCTACCGCACTCTACGGATAGAGTGCTGATAGCTCTAACCGACCACTGTTGGAACTTGGAAGTATTCGTGTAATTTTTCATTCAAGTCGGTTCTTTCGGCTTTGGTCACTTAGGGTCATCAAAGATCAAATGTTGAGATTTTGCGACTGAGACCAATATCCAACATGGTGGCCGCCGAACTAAAGGAACTTAGAGGGCGTGAGAAAAGCAATCGACAGCTGATTAAACGTCCTTTCCCTACTTTGCTAGCAGATCAGACATCACATCAGGTCAAGTGTTTTAATCAACAGAGGCTCAAACTGTTAACAGTATAAACAACAATGCAAAATTGACCGATTTATGCAGATGCTGTTTCTCTGCGGCAACTTTTCCAGCTATGGGAAACATTTTACCAGCATCATATTTCTCTCAATGAAGCATGTAGAATGATATGAAATTTTACTTTACGTCGAGCTCACGGCATAATCCAAATGGGCCATGGTGTTGATGAACCAAGTGTTGCACAGTTGTTGGTCCGTTCATTGCATAAAGTTGCGACTTGTGTAGGTATGAAAGCTGCGTTGTGGATTTAAATTAAGTACACTGGTGTATTTGCTGTACGAGTAAGTGGCATCCTGCCCAGGGGCTACGGTACGGAGTCGATAGATTTGTTGGTGACTCCGACTCCGAGTCCGACTTCCAAAATCGACTCCGACTCCAAATTGGGACTCCAGCTCCGACTCCGGACATTGCTCTTAAAGTCCATAAAATGACAAGTAAAGTTCGTGCCGGAGATCTTTCTTTCTTGTCTGAAATGAATCGACGCGTTCCAAGGCCTTCCATTGCAAAATGTATTATGCCTTTCAAATAATATGCAGTAGTAGGTAAATGCAGGCTCCGTCTTCTGCCCTTTCACGGAAAACGCTCGTACAAAACAGGGGTAGGCTTAAGCGTCGACAGAATCTTATTTTGAAAGTTCAACGAACGTAACGTAATATGTTGAGTAGTAATAGACAAATATATGTATTGAGACGGGTTACACAGCACATTGGGTGGACGCGTTTCGTCTAAATGACTTTTTCGACACCCTCTCGGAAATTAAAACAATACAAACACACAAGAATAAAACTAGCACAGCAGTCTCACACTCTGTTGAAATACAGCATGCTAAGAATGCGCATTACTACAAATGATAACCTTCGATAAAAACTATTTGTCGGTACACAGCTACTGTTACATAATCATCGACGAGAATGAAAATAGCACACTTATAACGACTCGAACGGTAAGTTTTTTTAAGTCAAGTTTTTAATGCTAAACACTGCTGCTGATTTAATGCTGATGCTGCTGATTAATTTGATTATGAAGTGGGCAAAATCAGCAGCAGTGTTCAGCATTAAAAACTTGACTTAAAAAACTTACCGTTCGAGTCGTTATAGGTGTGCTATTTTCATTCTCGTCGATGATTATGTAACAGTAGCTGTGTACCGACAAATAGTTTTTATCGAAGGTTATCATTTGTAGTAATGCGCATTCTTAGCATGCTGTATTTCAACAGAGTGTGAGACTGCTGTGCTAGTTTTATTCTTGTGTGTTTGTATTGTTTTAATTTCCGAGAGGGTGTCGAAAAAGTCATTTAGACGAAACGCGTCCACCCAATGTGCTGTGTAACCCGTCTCAATGTAACGTAATATCGTCAAGCAACCGGTCTAGGGCATGAATTTGAGCCATACAGTTTCGACTCCGACTCCGGGGTCCGAGTCGGTAGGATTTTACCGACTCCGACTCCAACTCCGGGCAGAGCCGTCGACTCCGACCGACGCCGACTCTGAATCCACAGCCCTGAATTCCCGCCACTGCCCGAGGTCTGCTTAGCATTTCTGAAGCGTCCGCGCCGCGCCGGCGTGGTGGCAGCGATCTCAGTGCAGCGGGTTTGGGACGAGGCTGTTGTGGATGCTATTGTCTCCCCTGGGGACGGGGCCAGTCTCGAGTCGACTGGTAGGCGCCAGCCGCCATCGGACAATCTGCGGACGGGTGTCGGATTTCGGCCTTGGGCGCTGTCGCGGTAGTACGGCGGTAAATACCCGAGCGCTCCCCCGCCACCCGGCTGGCACCGTCTGCTTAGGGCTGGTCCAGGTTCCCCCCGTGACGAACGCCGGCGGCTGGTCGTGCAAGTTGCCACCGCGACCTTGGTGGATAGTGCCGTGAAACTCAGCCGCCGTTATCGTGGCCCATAGCCGCGACTGTCGCTTGCCACCTGTGCGCCCTTTGTCACACGTTTATGACTGGCTTGTGTCTGCTCGGCTCGGTGATCCACGCTCGTTTTTCACATAGAAGCGGCTCCATGCTAGTTTTGTATCCTTTTTGCTTTAGAGGGGTCAAGGGCGAACTTTGTTGAACGGCAAGGGATGTAATTTTTATGACCCTCTTCTGGACACACTTGTTTTTGTGCGATGACACGTCTTTGCGTTTTGATAGGTGCTTATCATGATACAAATGCTCGGTCAATTTGACAAGTCGTATTGAGCTTTTGAGGTTCACATCTGGCTGTAAGCCTCCGGTGACTGATGAAGTTTAGAAAAGAAAAGTGATTAATCGCAGTCTGCTTGGCGTCATGCTCCTATCCCCCCCCCCTCCCCCCCGGTAGTGGAGTATAACTCTTTATGCTTGGCTCAGCTCATGGGTTTTAAGTCAATGTGATGCTCTCCACTCACGGATCACGGATGACCTTCGTTTGTGTCGTCCTCGCCAAATTTGAACCAGGGTCAATGCTCAAATGCTCAAGTTCAAATGTTCAAATGTTTATTACTAGTTATTACCGTTTCTGCTGAAATGGTGAGATGCGAATTGGTTTCGATAAAAAAAATTAAGGCTTTTGATACCGCTATAACATAAAAATGTCCGGCTATTTTGCTGTTGTTTCAGCTTATCAGAGACTAAAGGGTTGGCGCATGTTTCACAGACGTTTTTTTCTGCTCGATGAATATTACCATGATAAGCCCCTAGCTAAAGCTTGGAGTTGAATTAGCCTATGGCCTGTTACCCGTACCGTGTCCCGGTGACAGGCTACACCGTATGGTGGACCAACCCCTACTCCCGGCGGCCGGCGGAGGAGGAGGCTCTAATGTATTATGTAGCTCCGCGGCTCCGACTGACCTCTACAGGTCAACATTTGACTCTGGCAGCTGCCGGCTCCTTGGTGGCCGGGAGGCTGCATAGCTGATAGTGTATGAGCGCCGCGGCTCCTGCTGACCCCCACATCTCTCCGCAGGCGTCCAGGGCAGACGGTCGGCAATGTCAGGTGATAGAGGGCGACCAGAGCCGCTGCGTGGTCAGCTTCACACTGCGCGGCGCCACACAGCGGGCCGTGCTGCCGCTGGACCGGCTCTACTCGGAGGAGGGGCCGTGCGCGCACCTGCGGCCGCCCGTCTGTGGTGAGAAGGTCAGTCCCGCACCCCACACCCCATATACCCCTCGCTCGGGACGCCTTCACCGGCTGTCGGGCGGAGCTCGGCTGGGTGTGTGGGGAACGCCGGCTCCGATAACCGCCTGAATCATCCGGAGTGAGCGCTGTCGATAAGGGAGATATGGCGTGCAAGCAGCTGACACGGATCAACCACGGTCTGTTGTCCGATGATTGCGGACTTTTGCCGGTCCCCCCATTGCCCTGACAGCTTTATGAGAGTGATTTGTGAGAGGGTTCGCAACACACTCAATGTCTTGATTATATGAACGCCTTTTGCCCGCAAGTGGTGTCTGTTTGAGGTTGGCTATTCGTTATCTCTCGTAGCGCAGCTCAATTAGGAGGTGACATTGAGTGAGCAAGCATACTGAGTGTTTTAGCGAGACAGGTCAAATATGGTTTATCGTCCTCGTGAGCGTACTGTTGTCCCCAAAACGATTGTACCCAATGTATAGTGTATACTGAACTTTGACTGTGGCTGTTTTCAGCTTTTCTGTGATATGACGCCGGTGGATAACAAGACTGTAAACGCACAATGGCTGGTGGCCTTCGCCTGGAGGGGAAAACTCGAGTCGGCGCCCAGGTCAGTCGCAGTGGTGACCCGTATCATCCCCCTAGTACTGTTGCCACTGACTGAGCAGTGAGCACACTTCTGTAAGAGGCCTCCGTAAGCCGGGGAATGCAGAGCACACGGCAGATGGTACTCGATCGTGATGCTGGAATAACCGACGCGCCATGTCACGGCTGGGAGAGTTCTCCACGGCGTGACAGCTGTGTGTCTGGTGTTCAGAGATATCCCCGATAAACTCCGGGCTACGTGAGGGCTAGAGCATGTTTACACAGTACAGTTTGCTGTGAATCAGTTGCCCGAATTATTTTTCCAGGCATGTAATTACAAAGTTGTCTAAACCGAATGACATGTTGTATTTGCACACGAACTTGTTTGACTGTCGTGCTTGTCAAAACTTATCACGATGCAATTGTAATGAAGCGTAACGTAATAACTTGACATGATGCTTTGTGCTATCTGTCTATATGCCTGTTTGTCTGTGACAGGTCCTTGTTGTCGACTGATGTGTCCCTCTTGACTCTCTGTTTGTATGTGCGTCATGTCCGGCTCACCCGTCTGCCGACCTGTCTGTCTGTGGCAGGTCCGCTCAGCTGTCTACTGACCTGTCTGTCTGTCTGTGTCAGGACGTCCGGCCCGCTGATGTCTGTCTGTGTCAAGTCGGGCCCGCTGTCTACTGATCTGTCTGTCTGCCTGTGTCAGGACGTCCGACCCGCTGATGTCTGTCTGTGTCAGGACGTCCGGCCCGCTGATGTCTGTCTGTGTCAGGACGTCCGACCCGCTGATGTCTGTCTGTGTCAAGTCGGGCCCGCTGTCGGCTGATCCGTCTGTCTGTGTCAGGTCGGGCCCGACTCGCCCGTCTGCTGACCTGTCTGTCTCTGTCCGGCCAGGTCTGGCCCGCCGTCGGCGGTCACTGGTATGGTGGCCGAGGTCGGCACAGACTCGCCCGTCTGCTGACCTGTCTGTCTCTGTCCGGCCAGGTCTGGCCCGCTGTCGGCGGTCACTGGTATGGTGGCCGAGGTCGGCACAGACTCTCCCGTCTGCTGACCTGTCTGTCGTCTGTCTGTGTCAGGTCTGGCCCGCTGTCGGCGGTCACCGGTATGGTGGCCGAGGTCGGCACAGACTCTCCCGTCTGCTGACCTGTCTGTCGTCTGTCTGTGTCAGGTCTGGCCCGCTGTCGGCGGTCACCGGTATGGTGGCCGAGGTCGGCACAGACTCGGGCGTGCTGCTGTTCGTCACGCCGGCCGGCTGTCGCGAGCGGTGCGCGCTGGGCCGGGCGGCCGTGCAGCCAGACGGCGCGCCACTGCCGGCCGCCGAGCCCATCTCAAACCACCTGGACGTGGGCGACACGGTGGTGTTTGACTGCCGACCCACCACAACCGCTGCCAACTGCCACTGGCTGGCCGATAAGGTAAGGCGCCCGCCGCACAGCTCACCCTGACTGACCTCCCCCTCCCAAACCGCTCTGCTTCCCTCCCCGGGGCTAACTTCGGCCACTGGCTGGCCTAACAGGTACGGCGACCGCCGCACAGCACACCCTGACTGACCCGTTTCCTCCTAGATAAACCACGACCAACCACCCTGCTCCCAGACCTCTGATTTTATTCCCGAGCATGACTGCGGCCAGTGAATTACCGTGACCGGTCTGGCTCTGGCCTGCACCTTGTACACTTCTTGTTTCGCTCCTTGACCGACCGCAGCCTCTGGCTAGCTGAAGAGCTAATATGGTACCGATAGAATATTGTCTTGGCCGTAACAATCACTGACTCACGCTGTTTGACTGAGCTGCTTCCGAGTAAGCTCCTGTGGTTTCCTGGCTGGCAATGCGATGTGTTCTCCGGTTCCCAGCGTGTGTCTGATTCTGGCCGTTCTGTCCAAGATGAGCTTACTCAGTTCCGTTCCTCCCTCGGCTGGTTGTTGTTTCTGTGTGAGCTCGGACCGGTTCTGACCGTTGCTCTCCCTCCCTGTCAGGTGTGGTTCCCTGCCGCCTCGGAGGACTCCTACTATGAGGACGAGGACTGTGAACTGCCGGGCGGCGAGCGCGGCGAGTTTATCTTACGCACTACGCTCAAGGCGATTGTCGGCCGCGTCGACTTGGTAGTAAATTACAAGGCGGTGCTGACTTTCGACTACCACGGCCAGCGGGAGCGCGCCCTCCTGCTCACCGGCAAATACACATTCCCCGAGAAGGCGACGGCAGCCGAGCGGCGTGACCTGACCAAGGTGCTGAGCCGCGGCGACCAGGTTCGCTTCACGTGCCACGAGTACGACAAGCCGAACGGCACTGACCGCTGCGGCTGGTGGGTGATGGAGGCCGTCCGGCTGGAGACGACGCAGCAGGTCGGCAGGGAGGCCGGCTACTCGCAGAGCGGACACCTCTACGAAAAGATCGGCACCGTCAAGGACGTACTGGCCGCAGAGGGCCTGCTGCACTTTGTGCTGGCCGGCCGCCGCGAGGTGGCCTGGTTCTCCGACGAGGAGGTGTTCATTAACGGCCGTCCGTGCGCTGGGCGGCTCTCGGACACACTGGAGTCCGGTCAGCGGGTGCACTTTAACGCGGTGCCCGGCTCGGCGCCGCGCGGGGCCGACTGGCGCTGCACATGCGTCTGGCGCGGCGAAATGCCCACCGTTGAGGCCAGCCAGAAGCGCACGGAGGCCTCCGTCGTTAAGAAACAGAAGAAATCCAAGTCGGCCAAGTCGCGTATCGATGACCTGGACGACTTTGAGCTGCCGGCGGCGCCGCCCAGTGCCGGCGGGGACGGCTGGGCGGTACCGATGGCTACGGGGACCGTACCACCGCTCATGGCCAGGCCCCACCTGGGCGGCGGCGACCGCGGCCCTCGCGCCGACAAACAGACGCCCAGACTGCGCGCCTCCATGGTGGCCGAGCTGGACGCGTTCGATACGGGTATGGACGGCGGCGCGGGCGGCGGCAGTGACGCCGGCGCCGGGGCGGACTGGATGGCGGCCGTGGACGGTAACGCCGAGTGGGACGAGGAGGTGGAACCGGACGACGACGGTGACGAGCTGCTGGGCCGGGCGGCGCCGGCCGGGTCGGCCAGCTCCGGTCCGTCTCGGCCGCTCAGCGAAGCCTCGCCGGAGCAGCCCGGGCCCGTGTCGAGCCCGAGCCGGGCGGCGCGCCCGAGCGCGGCCGACCCGGCCCGGCCGCCGCTGCTGCCGGACCCGGAGCCGCGGCGGTCGCCGCTGCTCCCCACGCCCGACCCGCTGGCCTCGTGGTCCCCTGCCGGCCTCCCGCACGGCACCCCCGCGTCAGCGGCGCGCGCGCAGGGACGCTCGCCGCCGGGCCTGTCGGCGCCGCGGCCGGCCAACCCGCCCGGTCTGTCTCCAGCGGCGCTGGCCGCCGCGGCCTCGGCCAACTACAGCCGGCAGCAGGCGGCGGCCTCGTCCTCGCTGCTGGGCACCCCGCCGGTGCCGCACAGGGACGGCCTGCTGCCGGCGCCGCCGCTGCCCCCCGCCTTCTACGGGTACCCGGCCGGGCAGCCGGCCTACTGGCCGCCCGGCCTGGCGCTGGGCCACCCGCACCTGGCGCACCAGCCGTTGGCGCCTCAGCAGCTGCTGTTCGGCGGCCGGCTGCCGCCCCCGGCCATGGCGCCGCTCTCGGTCGACCAGGAGAGCCTGGAGCGGATGGTGCGCGGTGGTCCGCTGCCGACCTCCGCCGTGCCGCCGGCGCCCAGCGCGCAGCAGAAGCGCTCGGTGCCGGACGCCGACTGGGAGGCGGCCGCCGCCGCCTTCAAGGTGGACCCGGCGCCGGCGCCGCCACCGCCGCCGCCGGCCCCGGCGCAGCAGCCAGAGAGCTCGCCGACGCTGGAGAGTCTGGAGCTGCGGCACGGCGCTGCGGGCGGGCTCCCAGGCCAGGCGCCGGGACTGGACTCTGTGTCGGACCGGCTGGCGGCCGTCCAGCTCGGGGACGACGTGCAGCGCTCGGAGAGCGGCACGGAGGGCAGCCTGGACGACGAGCTGGACCGGCTGGAGACGGGGCCGGCCGACGGCGGCGACCGGTCACCGCCGCCGCCCGTCGAACCAGTGTCAGGTGAGATCGGACACGGCGCCCGGCCGGCAGAGGGCGGGCTGCTCTGTGAGGGTAGACAGGCTCAGCTGGAGGGTCTGGCACAACTCATTTTTTTCTGTTCGTTCGTGTGTTGATTGTTTACTGTTGATTGGATTGCTTTCTCTCACATAATGAGGATTAACATCGTATAATGTTGCCAGTTATGTGATGGTGCTATTCTTCAAGGTTCTTTAGTGTTGAACTGATGTATTTCCTGATCAAAGATGAACTTCTAATGCAAGGCCAACACTAATGCTCGGTTCTTAGTTTTATTCCGTCCCGCTGAAGTGATCACTTCATGGTGGTTCCTGCCCGTTGGTCTAACCTCCGTCACGTTTGGCTCTTCCCCAGGGAAGGGCCAGATCCTGGCGTTCGTGGACGAGTCGCAGGGTCTGGCCGAGTGGGACCACGACGGCACCATCGAGCAGGTGATGTTCGACCGCGCCGTCTGCTACTGGCTCGGCGCGCGCATGGACACGCTCGACCTCACCGACTGCTACACGCCCGGTGAGTGCAGGAGTGGGTGCCGCTTAGCGGTGTGTGTGGCGGTTAGTGTTTCAGCGAGTGTGGTGAGTTAAGTGGTGAGTGTAGAAGTGGGTGTAGTGCAGTGATGTAACTTCTAGGGTAGCTGCAGCTGGTGATGCAGTAAATGTAGCAGTGAGTGCAGAAGTTAATGTTGGTGTACCTAGCAGTGGGTTTAGCAGTGGTTCTGGAATGTATGAGCGGACGTGTCACCCAGTGTCTCAGTGAGTGTGCGTGAAGTTTAGCAGTGGTGTAACACTGAAGGAAGCGGTGAGTGTGTAACAGTGGGTGTAGCGATTGGCCGCTGAGTTTGGCTGGGCGCCCAGGAGCAGGACCCCGTTTGGACGGCCGGCCTGGCGCGCCGAGCACAAACACCTAGTATGGGATGGGCCGGGTCACGAGTGTTCGGTAGTGTCGGCGCTATGAGCGGCGCCTGCTGACGGGTCGCCCTGCGGCGGCCCCGCTGATCGATCAGGGCTCACTGCAGGGCGGCAAATGGCGCAGTTGGTCTCCACCCCACCGCAACCCTGCCCTCAGCCGGCTCGGCAGGGTGTCCGGTCATCAGGGCGCTGCGCGGTAGGCCAGGGTCGGCTCCAGCGTCAGAGACCCTCCCCGTCCCTGGTCCGGCAGCCGAGCGGTCTGATACGCTCTGCGTGTCCGTCCTCGGACCCGACGTGTCGTTCATGCGATCTGATAATTTTTCTCCTCAGGAGCCGACGTGTCGTTTGAGGGATCACACTGACCCCAGTGTTTGTTCTCCCTCAGGAGCCGACGTGTCGTTCGAGCGGTCTCACTGACGCCCTGTGTAATTGTCCTGCCCCAGGAGCAGATGTGTCGTTCCGAGCGACCAGGCTGACCCCAGTGTTTGCCCTCCCTCAGGAGCCTACGTGTCGTTCGAGGGACCAGGCTGACCCTAGTGTTTGTTCTCCCCCAGTAGCGGACGTGTCGTTCGACGGACCAGGCTGACCCTGTGTATTTGTCCTCCCTCAGGAGCAGACGTGTCGTTCGAGTGGTCTCACTGACGCCCTGTGTAATTGTCCTGCCCCAGGAGCCGACGTGTCGTTCGAGCGGTCTCACTGACGCCCTGTCAGTGAGACCATTGTCCTCCCCCAGGAGCAGATGTGTCGTTCGAGGGACCAGGCTGACCGTGTATTTGTCCTCCCTCAGGAGCGGACGTGTCGTTCGAGTGTATACCGGCCGGCCCGGGCGAGCCATATCAGTGGGTGGCCACGCACTTCGAGCAGATCGAAGACTAGTCGGTCCGCCAGCGGTGCGACAAAAAGACGCAATTGAGAGCGGGAAAGTGGCTGTGAATGGTGGCCATCGTGTGTGCATTCCGTGTTCGGGCCGAGGCGCCCTGTGAGATGAGCTATTCCAGCATGGCAGGTCCAGTCCAGGACGACCATGACCAATATATGCAGTGATCACCAGTTACGCTGTCTCTGTGTGTACGATGGCCGCCGGACGTCCTCTGCGCGGAGTGAGAGCCAGTATTTACTGTGTTCCTCCGTGTATTTCTGGGTGCCCGGTGAAAACACACATATACATACATATACGTACACCATATACACACACAATGCGCGGCGGCACACGGCCGCCCGCGGAGCGGCCGGGCGCGCGGCTGCTGGGTCGGTACTTCAGTCTCTGACGGCGGCGGCGGCGGTACGCGTCCGGTTGTTCCGCGCAGATCACGTATAAAACGACTATGTACAGATGAATATGAGGCGCGTATAGGGATTGCGCGGTCAGGACCCGGAATAGGACAGGACAACGCAAGGAGATAGGAGCCAGGGGCGCCGACGAGATTGCTGGTTAGTCACTTTAGTAGAAACACTAATTCAGATACAAGTGTTGCCTGGCAGTTGTTCCTTGCACGGGCTGGTACTGATGCAAAGCTGGGGTAATTCAATGGCTGTTCAAAATGAGAAGACTGTTACCACTGTTGACCAACAAACGCGAAGGGAAACCACGCTGAGATGGTAGTATCATTGTGACCATTGATGGTATCTTCCATGCGCCAGTGCGCGACCCCCGGAGAGACTGCCACCCGGTTGGACCGAGTTAGCACCCCGGGATCCAGTGGTGGTTTCGGCGCCGGACGCCGCCACTCTGGCCCTTCGAACGTCCTTACTTCAGCGGAGATGCGAGCTCGACACCAAACAGTGCAAGTGCGAAATCCAGGGCACCTCACACTTAGTACGTCTGACATGCAGTGCTTCGTAGCCTGACGCTACGTAGATCTGTATGTCAGGTACAAACTATGGGTGCCCTGCACCTCACAGTAACAGGTATTCACGTTCCAACCTCGCATCTCCATCAAAGTAACATCCGACGCCGACAGGACCAAAGAAGCGGCGTCAGGGGTCGAGAGCGCTATTCCGATCCGCCCTAGACCGGCGGAAACTCGCGTCCCGCTCAGGACGCTCTGTTACCTCTGAGGGTCACGCCGTCAGATATTGCAGAACGTCCCAAGTCACATCCGGATGTCCGCCGGTACACGCAGCAGCGAGGAAGACGTCTCAAAAACGTCCACATCAATCGCCAGTGGTTAAAACTACTTCGAGTCATCCCGTCAACAGTAGCAAATCCGATCCCCGTTTGAACAGCCATGACATGACGTCCCAAACGTAACAGGTTGCGACTTTTTCAGACCGCATTAACGAGACTGAATGAATGCCGAGAACTGGTTTACAATATGTTATCACGGTGCATACTATCCCCAATAATGCGCGGGCCTATACAAACAGCGAACAGCACAATTTTTAAACGCTCAAAGACCTATTTAGGTAAGTCCTCTAATCCATCGGAGAAACCGCGCTGCTAGAAGGATCAAGGCCAGTTGCATGGTACATTTTCGTTGACACTGATACGGGCACGCGTCAGTCGACGGGGGTCGGCCCGCGGGGGCGCTGGACGAGCCGACCGCTGGGTTCGGACGGTCAGTGGACTGCGGCTCGCGGCGCGACCAGCGGGACAGGAGGCAGGGACGGTCAGGGCACGCGGAGAGGGGAGACGGGGAACCGACGGCCAGACACGGGGAGAACCACCACCGGCCGCCAGCGGCACCCGGGGACAGACAGCGGGGCACGTACTTATACACTGCGGAATGTGACACGCTCCAACCTACAAAAATAGCCGCGCCCGCTCTACGATCTGTTAGCGCGGTGGCAAGCTGGCGCCGGGCCGTGCGAGCTGCTGCGTCCGGGCGGCGCGCGCGTCCCTGACGCGGCGGCCTAGTAGCGACAGGTGGGGCTCGACTCACAGCTAGCTGGAGGCGGCGCCGCGCCGGCCCGCTCAGTGCGGGCCCCTGGTTAAGCCGGATGAAAGACTAGATCATGCACAAACATAACAGATCCCGGATTAAACGAAACACTTATTGCCTGTCTCAGTACGCCACGGTCGCGGATTGTCTTTGGTATGCACTTAAAGTGAAAGAATGACGCGCGCAAATTGGTTGAAAGCCGACAAATCGCGGACAACAGAAAACTGAACTGTCTACACGAACGGTCGCACCTGCGCGGCAAAACAGCCTGATTCTACGCCTAAAGCGAACACAAATCACCAACAATCACACCACGGGCGGCCGGCGCGGAGAGCGAGCCCGGCCGGCCGGCATTGCCACCTGTCCATAAGTACAAGGAGTGAAGCTTCGAGAGATCGGCGCGGAGTGGCGCTCGGGGGGCGCGGCCGGCGGGTGGCCCGGGCCGGCCGGACCCGGCGGGCCGGCGGCGGCGGCGGCGGCGCAGAGATCAGGGGCCCGGCGGACCCGGCGGCCGTCATTCCCAGCCGTTGTCCTTGATCATGTGCGCCAGCTCGATGATAAACTTGCCCTCCTTGTACTTTTGGCTGGTCTCGAACGCTTGCTCCTGCAACAGGTGGACGGTGAGTCATGCTCCGCTCCAAGCCCTGAGGGGTCACGCTTCGACCGTTGCTTCGCCGAGAGCTATCCATCGCCTTTGTTAGCAGTCACACGGCATATGGTGTCAGGGTACACCACACTCAATACGGGGCACAACGTATACGCTGTACAACACGCGGTACATGGCAGCACTGCATTAGAGTACTCCGCACAAGCCACACGCCACAGGGACAGAGCCAGGCGTTCGGGCAGAGTCGGGTCACCCCGGGTCGCCTTTGTCCTCCACACACGCACCCACGCACCCCTCCCTGCCCCCCTCCCCTCACACAGCCGCTCGACGTCGGTCGCACCGGACGGCAGAGAGACTGCGTGGACACACAGCCTGCGGGCATTGATCGGACTCACTGCGCTGCAAAACAGAGGCCGCCGGCCGCCGACCGAGCCGGCTCCCGGCGACAGAGACGCAGACGGGGGTGCGTCAGTGTCCCGCCACCGGGCGGTGCCGGAGCGGCCAGGACCTCCCCACCGACAGCAGGAGGGGACCAACGCACGGACACGGCACACAACATGCTGACTGGCACGTCAGTGAGCCAACAGACAAACAGGGTGGGGGAGCGGGAGCCGACTCACTAACCACACACGCCGCCAGGAGCTGGACAAAGAGCGGTACAGGACACCGGCAGCTGCTACCGCCGCGCCTGCCCAACCTCTCGCCACAACACCGTTCGGCGCAGCTGCAACGGGACCAACCACCCCCCCCCCACACACACACACACGCACACACCGAAAAACCACTGCCCTCCAATCAGTCCCGCTCGGCCGGCCGACACTCACGTATTTCCAGCCGAGGTTTGTCTTGCAGCACTCGCAGAAGATGTCGGCCACGGCGTGCAGACCGGTGAGCAGCACGCGCCGCTCGGCCTGGCCGCAGCTCACGTTCACCCTGAGGACGGACGGGACAGGGAGGTCACAGCACCGGTCACCGCACAGATCCGACACACAGCACACTGAGGCAGGGCACAGGGTAGCGCGGAGGGACAGTTTTCAAACAGGTGGCACTGGATACAGAGCTGATAAGGACTGGGAGGGAGAGCATCAAATGACCCTATCCTTATGATGTCATCACAAACAATGAATTGAAAGGCGTGACGTAATGCACTATACTCTGAATGCCATTTGTTGAGGAATAAAGCCGCAACTCTTGGCAAGTTCACACAAAATACTGGCCTCCAACCACATCGTACAAAACAATGGCCTCCACCATGGCCTATCGCTGCAGTGCAGTCGGCGTCCGCTGCTGACTCAGAGAGGTTCAATACAAGTGGCGCATTCGTGGCCGGGCGTCGGCAAAACCTCCAGGCCTGGGGCGGAGCAGTGATTAGTACTGACTCTCCAGCGCTCGGCGGCAGCACGGAGTATCGGTGCCGGGGAACGGCGGAGCGACGGAGTCTCGGAACCGGGGAGCGGCGGCGGAGCTGGGGAAGCCACAGCGTTAGGTCACAAAACCTCGGCGATCGCCAGTTCTGGCCCGGTGCCGACCGCTCCTTCCTGCTGATGTAACTCTCCGATCAATACTGATGACGGCTGGATGCGACCGAGAGCCGCCCCCGCCGCCGCCGCCGCCGCCGCCCGGACGGGACGGAGGCAGGCCGAGAGGTTACAGATCAATACAGCAATGTCAACCGGTACCGAGAGGCGAAGGGCAGGCGGTCGCCGGCCATAGCGCAATCTCAAACCCAGCCCGTCTGTCTCCCTCCTTCTCATTCTCCTCCTCTATATACCTCCCTCCCTCCCTTCTCTTTCTCTTCTCCTTTCTTCCTTCGACCCTCCCTGATCTCCCACACAATTTTGACTTCCGTACAATCACCAGATGGCCCGAGCAGCGTAACGATGACCTCCAATGGTCTGCTCGCTGCTGGAATCGGCTGAATAATGCGCTCGAGATGATGAATTCTACATGCTACGGCGCATATCAAAGCGTTCTCGTTAGCCAGGATTCATGCATGATCAATCGCATGGGCCGTTTGTGCGCTTAGGAACACTGCTGCATGACAATGGCGCCGCTGGGAGGTTTCTGAACACAAATGTTTCCCCTCTGCCCCTCAAGGGCCAGCAGGCTGTCCGGCAACCAGTGGGGTCAGCTGAACAGACTGTGAAAGAGACACTGCAAGACAGCGCCTGCAGCAACGCCGTCGGAGGAATGACTCAAGCGTGGATGTTGAGTACAATGGAAATAGGGATATTTGGGAAGAGCGAATTGTGGCTGAAACTGAAACGAAGAGAGCTACATCATTGCTTCCACGGATCAAACGGGATGCCAGCGGCCCCAAAAGGGACGGCTCGGTTCTGCGCGCCCACTGAGCGGCGATGTTTGTGCGGCGTCACCCGCCGAGTGGGTGGGGATCGCTGGCGGCCGCCCGGGTGGTGGCACGTGCGCGGCGTGCTCCACCGTCTGCCGCCTGATCCCCCGCCAGGAACAACACACCGGCCACCGGCTCCAAACACACAGCCGGCTGAGGTCGGTGGCCCGGCCGGCAGGGGGCGCTGCCCGAGCGCGGTGGCAACCGGCACCGGACCGGCCCGCAGAGGGCAGCACCGGAACGGCCGCGGCTGAGGGGTAGTCGGTGGGGCGGCGGTACGGTCCCACTCCCAGCTGGGCCTGAGTCA
Source organism: Amphibalanus amphitrite (assembly GCF_019059575.1). NCBI lineage: Eukaryota > Metazoa > Arthropoda > Thecostraca > Balanomorpha > Balanidae > Amphibalanus > Amphibalanus amphitrite. Next base: position 776,327 of record NW_024881639.1, read on the forward strand.
CCGTCGCGGCCGCGTGGTGACAGCACACGTGCCCGCCACGGACTGAGGCGGACCCCAGAGGCCGCCAACAGCCGTCCCCCAGTACTTACACAGAGTTGAACAGGTAGGCGCGGCCCTGGCTTCCCTGGAACGACTGAAACACGAGAGAAGGGGGTCAGACTACATGGCATACGGCACGGTTCGCGGTCCACACACATAGTACGTGCGAGGGCGCCAAAATAACACAGCGATAAGAAACTCGATAACAAAGGCTCGACATTTCATAGCTACAAAGGCAGTATCCGGCAAAAACTTTTGATGACGGTTCCGCAACACTGCGGCAGTGCCCTGATGATATCCACACACATAGTACGTGCGAGGGCGCCAAAATAACACAGCGATAAGAAACTCGATAACAAAGGCTCGACATTTCATAGCTACAAAGGCAGTATCCGGCAAAAACTTTTGATGACGGTTCCGCAACACTGCGGCAGTGCCCTGATGATACGGTGCAAAACAGGTCAGCCCCAGCACGAACTAGTCCTCCCGTTCCCTTCATTTATATCCAGCACGGCCGTAGTACCTGCACCGGTCTCCCAACACCCAGAAAGGCACAGCCGATCCCACTCGGTTCCGGCTACCGCCTCTGCCAATCCCCCGACCAGCATGTCCCCGCCGCCCGACGGACAAAGGCGACTCAAACCTACCGCTGAGCGGCAACAAAATCACACGGCCGACAGCCGTCAGCGATTTACCGCGCAATTTTCGGTTTATGGTTGCCTCGAAAGGCGGACAAAGAAGTTCGCGAGCTGCGGGTCAGAGAGCTTCGCAGAACCCGAAGCGGTCTAACGACGAAAGGCCCGGGGCCGGGGCGGCCGGTCACAATCAGCAGTAGGCCGTGCAGTTTTACTGATTCGCGGGCCGCTCGTCGGAGCGATTTCGACCGTGTCGTCACCTCCCAGGTAAACATAACGTGGAACGTTTGGCCAGCAGCAAAAAATAAACATCTCCCGTCACAATTTAGGTCATGAAGTCAAGCGCTGTTTACGACTGTTTTGCTTTGAGATCAAACACATGCACGTCCAAGGCGTGAGCTCAGCGCTCGCCCATCGTCCACTTGGCTCTCTGACCCGCAGCTCAACTGGCCGGCCCCGTAATCGCCTTTAGCCCGCCGAGTCGCCGGCACGGGCTGCAAGCCCGCCGCGCCGGCCGGCCGGTCGGCCCGCTCACCTTGGATATGAGCTCGTCGTGGTTGGCCAGGTGCGCGCGGCAGTGGATGCACGAGTAGGTGCGATGGCAGCTGGGCAGGTACGCCTGGAACGTCTTCATTCTGACCATGGTCCGGCGCGCGGCCGGCTCGCTGCGGTCAAGTGCGCACGACGTCGGTCGGCCGCACGCTCCGACCACCCATTCACACGGGTTGCACGTGCTGCAGCAAAGGTGGTCACCGGGGGCTGTCAGCGGCCGGCGCAGCCAGCGCGGTGGGGCGTCCGTCCTCGGCCGCCAGCAGCACAACACTGCCGAGCGGCGGAGACGGCGGCGGCGGCCGGGACGGAGCGGCGCAGCGCGCACCGATCAGCTGACGGCGGCGCCGCGCCGCTCCGCCCCCGACCGTCGCGCGGCGCCCGCAGCCGACGACCGAGCCCGCACCGAGGGAGGGAGGCAGCTCCGGCACTGGCGCAGCCCCGCATCCCGGAACACACCCACATAGCGGACAACTGATGCCCGTACCCTGGAGCACACCACACCCACTTTGAACAGCTGAGCTATGCACCCTGACACACACACACAGCGAATAGGGCCAAGGCGAACCGTTTACCGCAGTGGGACAAAAATCAAACGGGAGGAGAGACAGACAATGAAGGACACTTTCAGTGCGGCACTTCAGGATGACGAATGGCATAAATACGCCGGTGCAACTGCAGACACGGGTAGAAGAAGAAGAAGAAAAAAAGATCAATGAAGAAAGCCGAGCAATGGTTGCTTCCAGGCAGGAGCAACTTAACTCTGACTTAACTAACTTGCTTTACCTACATAAAGGAGTAGCAAATGGTAGAGTTTAGAAACAATCATGGGTAAAATAGGGTGTGCTCACTGTGTGCACTGTGCTCTCTAGTTGCTGTCTGCTTTCTGTATCTGATATTTGTTCGACATAAAAATCGTAGCTTTGGCAGGCCTAGCCCATCCCTTTCAAACGAGCGGACGATGAATGGTACATGTCAAAGTTGCAGCCCAGCTTCTCCGTGCCGCTGGACAGAGAGCAGTCGTCGTCAGCGGGGCGAGGCGGCAGAGTGGAGGCATGGTTCGAGGGTCGGAGGAACCGATCAACGGCCGTCAGTCCGGTCGAGGAATGAGGGGATCTTGGGAGGGACGGCAGTTCGACATTGGAGATGTGCAGGGGGCAGCCGACCGGACTACCCCAAAGAGAACGACTGGGGAGTGTGAGCCACGGCGGTGAGAGCACGAGAGCAGGCTCAGTGCGCTGCGGCGCACAGGCCGAGCTGCCGACCGCTGACGACTGACGCAACCGTCGAGTACGACGCAGTGAGTGCCGGCGGCCGTTCATGGGCAGCCGCGGCCGACCGTCCATCAGAATCCCTCTCCGGGGCACGAGCTGCGCCGTCAGCGCCGCCTCTGATTGCGACATCACGGTACGTGAAGGTCGACCGCCAATACAGCCGGTAAATGATGCAACTTCGCCGCGGTCGGTCGTCCAAAGAGCATTTGTGTCAGCGATCTGCAGATCACTTAACCAGCGATATATGAAGCGAAATTATTTACTTTATCTACCGTGGGTATACCTAGGCGATAATCTTCAGGTCCGGAACCATCATTAGTTTTCATAGTTTTCATTCACCCAAATATTTTAAGTTGCACATGGGCTAGTATGAGTCGGTAAAAAAAAAACTATAGGTATGGTTTAGGAAGCTGAAAAGTTATTGCATGTACTGCGTGGAACAGGAACATCGCTGACACGCATCAAACGTCCTTATACGAGCAGTCTTGTCGATTTTATTAGGAGTAATAGTCGCCCTTGACAAACATTCATAGCTCGTGTAGGCTAGATCCTCTGAATTCCAAGAAGGAACGCAATAAGGCTCCGCGCCAGTAGCACGTCATTCGAGCTGGCGAGTTTTGGTAGTCGTGCAGCAAGAATTCTCATCAGATCTACGCAGCGGTCGTGACAGCGCCGGCAGGACTAGAACTCACTCGCAGTTCCCGCGACGCAGCAGCGCCACCGGGGCGCCGAGCGCCAGGAGCTCAAAAGCTAATATCAATATTATTCGGCTCCAGGTCGGCTGTTTGGCAGGGGTGCGGAGAGCGCCCGATCACACCAGCTCCCATCGCACGCGTCGTAAGCACGCTTCGCCACGTGACACAATAACATTTCGGACACGATCTTCACCGATAGCGAGCTCCAACGTAAATGTTTATCAGCCATCAACTGCGTCGCCCTCTAGCAGCCTTGACTGGAGCGGGTCAACGGTCGCAACAGTTGCCACAGCCGACTGATTTAGCTTCATGGTGGCAGCGGCGCGGCCGTTGGCGTCGCAACCGCCGACGGCGCGCTGCGGCGCAGCTGGTGTCGGCCGGCCCGACACCGGGCGCCGGAACGGTCTGACGCCGGCCGGACACCGGTCTGATCTGAACCAGGGAGGACACCGGTCCGACACCGAGCGGACACCGGAACGGTCCGACACCGGCCGGACACCGGTCTGACACCGAGTGGACACCGCGCAGACACCAGTCTGACACCGGGCGAACACCGGTCTGATCTGAACCAGGGAGGACACCGGGTGAACACTGGCCGGACACCGGTCTGACACCGGGCGGACACCGGAACGGTCTGACACCGGGAGCGGACACCGGAGCGGTCTGACACCGGGAGCGGACCGTGATCAGACCAGGCGGGCACCAGGCGGACACCGGACAGCTACCGCGCGGATACCAGACGGACACCGAGAGCGACCGGTCGGCGCGACACGATCTCGCCTGCTGATCTGGGCTGACACCCAGTACCCCACCTGGGTCACCGTGCCGGGTCATAAGGTCGGCTGACAACTGAAGCCGCCAGGGACGCCGTATCGTCGTGCCGGGTCAGCATGTCAGCTGAGTGCTGACCAACTGAGGCCGTCAGGGACGCCGTATCATACCAGCCAGCAGGAGACCCCGTCTATTGCCAGTCCCGTGTAATGACAGCATTACTTTAGCACTGCGATGCTGCATTCTTTCTCGTCTACATTGTGACGATGGAGACGTGGAGATGGAGAGGACGACAGGTCATACCGTGACACGATTCCGCTCCGGTTGGCTGCAGCATAGGCGTCGCCAGAGATTTTCGGTTGGGGGGGCAAAATCAACTTTGGTGTCAAAACTTGCCTTTCCCCAGTCTTTACTCACTCGTTTTACATATCATTCGACGCGCAATGGTGCGAGGAATCCGATGGTGAAAAAAGTTTCCTTCTAGCTATGACATGTAATTCTTTACAGTAAAAAATCGAAATTTTGAAATTTAATAACAATACGACTGGTAGAATTATAGTGGCTGCGATTGCCGACGCACTGCACAGGGTCCCTGTGCAGACGCTCGGCGCTCATGATCATTACCCATTAAAGGGACCATCCCACCTTAACATTAGTTTTGAGTTGAGATAGCCAAGTTTGCGGCCAGGCTCAGAAACCACCATTTATCCTGGTCGCAACCCCCGCAGCTTTATGGTGTTCAAGAAATTTCTTCCCTTTACTTGCAGGGTGGGACCAGCTTAGTCCCTATCTCTTAACCATTAGCGGTTTTTTGATGACGTCAGCAGTCATTTCAACGCCCGCCATTCCTTGAACCCGAGTTTTGCTGACCTTGAGCTCCCTTTTTTATCAACGTGAAATCCGTCGTCGGCGCTGAGAAAGCCTATTGCTTTTCATTTTAATTTGAATATTAGAAGATACCCACCACTGGAACTTGGACTGATATTATACCAAGGCCGAAGATGATCAAGCTGCCTGCTATATCTGGAGCTTGGTGTTCAACTTCAACATGGAATAAAAAACAAAATATCAAAGCAAACTGGATATGGTACTGCAAGTTGAAGTCCAAAGAAATTTGAAGAGCTGACAATTGACATTAATTCTTTTCCTGCAAGGTTTCCACATGGAGATCACAGTCACACCATGAAGAAATATTTTTGATGTTAACAGTTGAAAGGGGATTTATCTTCCAGTTTTGACGAAAGACGCTGCTGACTGTCTTTGGAAAAGGATGTCGGCATGAGGTGCAATTGTGCTTGTGAAGTGGTTATAACTGGTCTTTTCACAGTATTAAATTAAATGTGCCATTGCAGCTAAGTGTGTTATCATGTAAGGTAAAATCAAAACTACAATGTTGGTTTTACGAGCATTGAGAAGGCTGGTAGGTAACACCTCCCTGTGCTCGTAAATCATGCTGCCAGAGTATTCTAAATTAATTTTATCATACACTTTTGTTGTCCAGAATGGTTGCACTATTGTTTGGTATCATATTATTCCATGTAAATATTGTAGTGTAAAGTCCGACCAACATGTTACCAGATTTGAAGCTGTTACGTTACCTAAGTACCTGTTTTTTACTGGCGTGGTGAATGTCACCTGGATTTTGTTTTGAGGTGCAGACCTAGTAACTCTGACTACATGGGTTTGAAGCTATTATCTATTCTGTTTTTACTGGCCTGGTGAATGGCGACTGATGTTGTCCGTGGATGGCACTGAAACAAATTTTGAGTGTTTTGTACAGTGTTTTAATACAATGCTGAGGGCTGAAAGTTGTCTTGTTTAGAGTGGTGAAAGTTCAGGATATGCCAGCCACCATGGTGGGTCAGAGTTAAATGTGTTGCAGTCAGTTCGGCTTCGGCAAGCACACGGATGGGCATACGCATCAAGACCTGCTCTGCCATACTTTCAGCCAATTTTACCTAGGTAAGTCTTTTCTTTTTTCTGCCAAAAGCTATGACATTGTGAATTTCAGCACTGTGGCCTGTGTGTAGCTTTCAGGAAAGCAATTCTAAATAAAGCTCTGATAAAGTGCAAAATCAGCAATGCAGCCCTCTATTACATTTTCTACAACATCTTACTTGTTCCTTGCATGGAGAGAAAAATGCAATGTTATGAATTCGTTTATTCACATAATTTGACAAGCATGCAGTTACCTGCTACTATCACTGCACAAAACAGAGCAGAAAACATCAGTTGATCAAACACAAGACATAACAGAAGTTTACAACATAGGGCTGCCGAACCTGCTTCCTCCCACCACAGTTGATGCCATTTCCTAGCCTGGCTTGATGTGAGCACTGAATAGCTGCTTTGTCTAATTACAGCTCACTACCATTCAACTTAAACTACTCTCTTTAAAGTAAGAGTGAGAGCGTTCAGTGTTCATAGCAGCTCGACAGACGACAGACAACAAACATCTTGGCAAACCAACCAGTATTTGATTTGGCTAATGATTTATGTGATTGTTGTATCATGGCCAAACAACTTTAACAGCAATAATCCCTGTTTCATCTTGATCTTGCTTTTATTTCCATTTGAACTCAGATCTTGAAACAATCATCTGAAGTGATATCAGATACTGGCTTCTGTTTCTCTTGAAACAAGGGCGGCGCCACCGTGGGGGCAGTGGGGGCAGACTGCCCCCACTGGCAGGAGGCCGTGGGGGCAGTGGCGGCGCCACGAATTTTCGCCTGTGGGGGCAAAATTGAAGTGACCCGACTGTTGTCTGATACGCCGATCTGCAAAATCCATGAGCATCGCGGGCCCGGAAGAGGGGGGGGGGGGCGTTTTCGCCTCCCCTGGCGAATATTTCCGATACCTCACGAACGCTTAGGGATAGAAAGACGGAACTTGCTGTACCTTGTCTCCCATTAATTTGACATCTTTTGAAGCAAAGCAAAATTGGACCTAGCCTCCTTGATAACGTCTCAGGGCCGATTTTTCTATACTCCTGCACGGCAAACTTCGGCGTCAGCAGACGTGAACTTCAACCAGATGCCCAAAATAGAGCTTTAGAGATAAATCTTTGATTAAGTTCAGCGTTATGAGGAAAATCATTGTTAATACTATATGAGTCATTTGACCTTATCCTCAATCCTAAGTAAACTGTTATGGCAAAAATGTATTGTATTTTTTGCCATTACAGTTTACTTAGGGGAAGATGGGGGAACACCGCCCACCCCGATATCAGAAATATAAAAAGGTCAAGGGCGACAGTTGACTGTCTTTTGGCAGCGTGACGACAACAGAAGTGCAGGTATGGGCAGTGCACCGCATTGGTTTCGGTGATTTGCGAGAAATTCTTAATTTTACCTTTCGTGAATGCGTTTTATACTTTTTCTAGGATAATCAACAGAAGAAAACTGATCTTATTTGACAGACTTTAGTCCTTAAGTAGTATGTTATGCCGTAATTGGGACTCATCGAAGCATTACGTGCTCCTGCTCGAGCGAAATTTTTGTCGTGCTGCCATATTAAAGGATTTTTTTTAGAAAATGCAGACACTTGGGTAACACCACCCACTTGGGAAATTCGGTATTTAAAAGCACATTGTGATACCTAACCCAGGAGTGGCGCATTTCAAATAAAGAAAGAACGTTGTTGCTATGTTTTCTTTTCAGAGGATTATGAAAAATTTCGAGAAAATGAAATTTTTGAACTTTAAGTCGTCTAGTTGTATAAATGAGTACTATATTTCCCCAGCGATATAATAGTCGTTTCCACTGTATTTTAGAAATCTTCTAAAACGCCTCGAAATTTACGATAAGAAGAACAACTTATAGTCCAGCAATCTACAAATTTCGTTGCCTGCTGAACTCGGGCGGTGTTACCCAACGGTCGGTGTTACCCCGAAAAATATAGAGATTTGCTAAATGTGGAATAATGCAATAATGAACGACACTTCAAGAAAACGAATTGGTTGGTATGCATGTACAATTGATGCGACAATCTAATGAAACTGAGAGATTGATCATTTGGCCAGAAATTACGTGACTAGACCCTAAAAGGTAAAGGGGGTCGGTGTTCCTCCATCTTCCCCTAAAGGATTGAGGATAAGGTCAAATGACTCATACAGTATTAACTTTATAGATAAGGCAAATTAGTAAGTACGAGCACGGTTGTGTAGCATTTGACCTAGAAAAAGTACTTTGCCTTTATTAACGTTGTTAGTCAAGGGGGGAGAGCTACCCCCAGGCTGCGGTGGTTGGGATTACCCCCCGGGCCCGGCCGGGAGGGTCGCGAACAAATAAAACTATAAAACTAGATTGCGAGACACAAACCTGTGAACACATAGTCAGTACCTATAGTTCTCTCTTTCCCGTAGTACGTATATGTGCGATTCTCTCACACGCGATTGATACCTTTACCAGAATAAGCTCCATTAGGGCGACCCACATACATTTCTAGATAACCCGAACAATGAACATACATACCTATCACATTTTGTCATACCTCCCTGAGCTCAGTCTCAGTCTAAGGGTTCCCAAAAGAGGGTGATCTCTTCTCTGGCCGACTTTTGACAAACTGCCTCTCAACCTCCACGAGGTCAAGCTCGAGGGGCGAGGGCAGCCTTCTGGTGAATGAAAATGAGTAGGAGAATGAGTGGGAGTAGGAGATATGCGACGGGCGGTCCGAGAACGAACGTTCTGCTGATGCACTTGATACGGGGACCGTCAAAAACAGGCGTACTATTATAACCGCCTATCATGAATGTTGCACCGGTCTTCTGTTCCCTTGTGAACATCAGCCAAATTTTGTGGGGGCAAAAACATAGTCTTGCCCCCACGCAAGGGCGGCGCCACCGTGGGGGCAGTGGGGGCAGACTGCCCCCACTGGCAGGAGGCCGTGGGGGCAAGACTATGTTTTTGCCCCCACAAAATTTGGCTGATGTTCACAAGGGAACAGAAGACCGGTGCAACATTCATGATAGGCGGTTATAATAGTACGCCTGTTTTTGACGGTCCCCGTATCAAGTGCATCAGCAGAACGTTCGTTCTCGGACCGCCCGTCGCATATCTCCTACTCCCACTCATTCTCCTACTCATTTTCATTCACCAGAAGGCTGCCCTCGCCCCTCGAGCTTGACCTCGTGGAGGTTGAGAGGCAGTTTGTCAAAAGTCGGCCAGAGAAGAGATCACCCTCTTTTGGGAACCCTTAGACTGAGACTGAGCTCAGGGAGGTATGACAAAATGTGATAGGTATGTATGTTCATTGTTCGGGTTATCTAGAAATGTATGTGGGTCGCCCTAATGGAGCTTATTCTGGTAAAGGTATCAATCGCGTGTGAGAGAATCGCACATATACGTACTACGGGAAAGAGAGAACTATAGGTACTGACTATGTGTTCACAGGTTTGTGTCTCGCAATCTAGTTTTATAGTTTTATTTGTTCGCGACCCTCCCGGCCGGGCCCGGGGGGTAATCCCAACCACCGCAGCCTGGGGGTAGCTCTCCCCCCTTGACTAACAACGTTAATAAAGGCAAAGTACTTTTTCTAGGTCAAATGCTACACAACCGTGCTCGTACTTACTAATTTGCCTTATCTATAAAGTTAATACTGTATGAGTCATTTGACCTTATCCTCAATCCTTTAGGGGAAGATGGAGGAACACCGACCCCCTTTACCTTTTAGGGTCTAGTCACGTAATTTCTGGCCAAATGATCAATCTCTCAGTTTCATTAGATTGTCGCATCAATTGTACATGCATACCAACCAATTCGTTTTCTTGAAGTGTCGTTCATTATTGCATTATTCCACATTTAGCAAATCTCTATATTTTTCGGGGTAACACCGACCGTTGGGTAACACCGCCCGAGTTCAGCAGGCAACGAAATTTGTAGATTGCTGGACTATAAGTTGTTCTTCTTATCGTAAATTTCGAGGCGTTTTAGAAGATTTCTAAAATACAGTGGAAACGACTATTATATCGCTGGGGAAATATAGTACTCATTTATACAACTAGACGACTTAAAGTTCAAAAATTTCATTTTCTCGAAATTTTTCATAATCCTCTGAAAAGAAAACATAGCAACAACGTTCTTTCTTTATTTGAAATGCGCCACTCCTGGGTTAGGTATCACAATGTGCTTTTAAATACCGAATTTCCCAAGTGGGTGGTGTTACCCAAGTGTCTGCATTTTCTAAAAAAAATCCTTTAATATGGCAGCACGACAAAAATTTCGCTCGAGCAGGAGCACGTAATGCTTCGATGAGTCCCAATTACGGCATAACATACTACTTAAGGACTAAAGTCTGTCAAATAAGATCAGTTTTCTTCTGTTGATTATCCTAGAAAAAGTATAAAACGCATTCACGAAAGGTAAAATTAAGAATTTCTCGCAAATCACCGAAACCAATGCGGTGCACTGCCCATACCTGCACTTCTGTTGTCGTCACGCTGCCAAAAGACAGTCAACTGTCGCCCTTGACCTTTTTATATTTCTGATATCGGGGTGGGCGGTGTTCCCCCATCTTCCCCTAAGTAAACTGTAATGGCAAAAAATACAATACATTTTTGCCATAACAGTTTACTTAGGATTGAGGATAAGGTCAAATGACTCATATAGTATTAACAATGATTTTCCTCATAACGCTGAACTTAATCAAAGATTTATCTCTAAAGCTCTATTTTGGGCATCTGGTTGAAGTTCACGTCTGCTGACGCCGAAGTTTGCCGTGCAGGAGTATAGAAAAATCGGCCCTGAGACGTTATCAAGGAGGCTAGGTCCAATTTTGCTTTGCTTCAAAAGATGTCAAATTAATGGGAGACAAGGTACAGCAAGTTCCGTCTTTCTATCCCTAAGCGTTCGTGAGGTATCGGAAATATTCGCCAGGGGAGGCGAAAACGCCCCCCCCCCCCCTCTTCCGGGCCCGCGATGCTCATGGATTTTGCAGATCGGCGTATCAGACAACAGTCGGGTCACTTCAATTTTGCCCCCACAGGCGAAAATTCGTGGCGCCGCCACTGTCTTGAAAGCAAGTTAAAACAACAATGATAAACTAAGGCAGGAGATGTGAGTTGTGGCAGTAGATTTTTGATTCAACATATGTCAACCTTATATTGCTTGAGACCTCTGTGACAGACAAACAAATATTTATAGTTTTTTTATAGTTTGGATTCTTGGCTTGATTTAGCAGATCAGCTGTGAACCTTGACTTTGAAATCACATAAATGTCATGGTACCCGAACGAATCCTCGCATGACATTTCTTCGTAGCACAATTTTTCGTCCGCATTTCTTCGTCTACAAATCTTCGTCGGTGCATTTATTTGTCCCTCAATGCTTACTCTTGCATATATTTGCGTTGAAGAAGAAATGCGAGCCGATTTTCATATACCCTGGTGCGAGACAAAGTAATGCGATAGGTACGAATAAATGCCCTGACGAAGATTTGCAGACGAAGAAATGCCATAAGAATTGTCCTGCTTTATTGGCCATCATATATTGACCTTGATAAGATAAACGCATCATTCGCGCAATATTTGTCGCACTTTGATACCAAACTATTGCTTCCAAATGCCGACGCAAAGAAAACCTTTATGTGACGTCATAGAAACAGCGGATTTCCCAAAAAGTAAACAAAAATAAAAGTCTTATATCTCGAAAACGGGTGAATATTTTCCGGTAAAATTTGGTAGATGTTCATTTTCGCTCTTTGTGATTCACGCTACATCACTTTTATGCAGGGATGCGGAGCCGTGGAAATTTCAGACGGCTCCGGCTCCGGCTCCGGCTCCGGAGAAAAAAATCGGCTCCGGCTCCGGCTCCGGCTCCGGGTGAAATGTTATGGCGGCTCCGGCTCCGGCTCCGGCTCCGAGTAAAATGGTCCGGCTCCGGCGGCTCCGGCTCCGGCGGCTCCGGCTCCGACTCAGTACATCCCCTACGCAATCAATTAAATACGGGTGGAAGAAAAATTGGATTGGTTATACGCGTTACTCTTTGCCATGACCGGCTCACCGCGTCCCCGCGCAAACGCACCTCGGAGAGAACTGGCAGAACAAAGGGCTAGGAAGCGATGGCATTGGAAACGCAGTCGCCGCGAATCGGAGTTCAGTGAACCATCGGAAGCTGACACCCGTCTCGGCTGCATTGGGGGGTGAGGGTAGGGGGGTGTGTGGGATGAGACGGTGCTGGGAGTCGCAGTCCACTGCACTGGTTTGAAAACAATGGCCGTCACCTGATGACTGGTCCTCATGTTCTGGGGATGCAGTAGACGTGGGGGGGGGGGGGGGGGAAGAGCAAACAGGAAGTTGTTTGCGTACTGTGGGATACTGGGGATATTCGGATTTTTTCATTCACTTGATGGCCCATGACGTAAGTACCATATGTTTTACTGCCTTGTACTGTCAAACCGAACTAGGTCAATTATTTTTTTCCTCTTCAAAAAATAAAAAGGAGCCGGAGTCGCCCCCTTTTTTGGCGGCTCCGGCTCCGGCTCCGGCTCCGGGCTATATTGTTTCACGGCTCCGGCTCCGGCTCCGGCTCCGGGCAAAATATGCCGGCTCCGGCGGCTCCGGCTCCGACTCCGGCTCCGGCTCCGCATCCCTGCTTTTATGCCAATTCATTAACTTTTTTGAAGGTGGGAGGGTCCCTTTAAGAGGTGAAAAACGCTCCATTTAATCGGATCACCCTGCTAAAACCTCCATTCACGCATGCATGCAGAGGTTTTACGTGAAATGCATAGGGCTTATCCCAGCCGCCGATCGTAGCTAAGTTGGGCATTCGGCGGAGAGTGAATGTCGGAAGTGTGAATCGGAAGTAATTCATCTTTGCTCCAGTGAGAGAAAAATGTTTTGTTCACTCGAGTGTGAACAAAAGTTTCTCGTTTTTCGTGTGAAGGGAAGCGCTGCAAACGGGAACAAAAACTGTTAAACGGAACCAAAAGTTACGCACGGCATAGCGGCAAGGGATCCCTTAGAGATAGGTTTGTGACTTCCAGGCCATTTCAGGCCACTCAGGGTCAGTGCTGACTCTCAGAAGCCTGCTTAGGATCCCGGAGATCGACGTGGGTCACCTCAAATATTTACGTGTACAGTAGGTCTACTAAAAAAGTCCCCCGCTCCAGAGGCGGCCGGCCGGCCGAACCCCCGGATTCCAGCCCCGACTCTATTGCGCAGGCCACGGCAGCGACACGGGTCAGGTCGCGGCGCCCGGCGAGTGGGTCAGTTGGCGGTGGCCGGCTGTGGAGCGAGGACGCCGTGTGTGGGGCGCAGAGATGCCGCAGTGCAGAGGAGGGGAAGATAATGACTCTGCACGATGCCGGAAATGATGCCTTTGTGATCTAAATTAAACAACTGCAGTGCATATCCTCCCTTGCCCCATTCCTATTTTATCATAATCCTTCAATAATCCGTAATGGCCATTCAACGCAAGCAAGCAAACAAAACAACCCGTTTAGCGGCGACATCATCTCGGATAAAAAAACGTCAGTGATGATTATAATAGACTTAGCGCGAGGGCAAATCGAGGGGTATAAAGGCCTGGCTACACTATGCGTTTTCTTCGTGCGTTTTTTGCGTGTTTGCGTGTTTTGCGTGATATCGTTCTAGAAAAAAGAACGATATTACGTTTTTGTGATGTTTTTCACCTTAAATTTTAGTTACATAAGAGTTATATTAGGTTTTGTATATAACCAAAGTAAAAATTATATTGTTTATAACTTTTTTCCTAGAACGATATTACGCAAAACACGCAAACCTGCAAAAACGCACGCAGAAAACGCATATTGTAGCCAGGCCTTAACTATATGTCTATATGTATCACATACCGATTATTTTATTACCATATAGCGAATTAAGATTGGGGATCTTGTCCAATAAGTCAGCGGCCGTTCTAGACACAGATAAATGCTTTGTTTTCGGTCGCATAATCATCTGCAATAATTCGAAGCGAGGTTTAACCCTCGCCGGCCGAGAAGAAGTGGCGGCCATGTATTTTTTTTTGCGGTAGCTCAAAGCACACTGATGATAGAATGCTGACATTTCATATGCCTTACATTTGATTCAAGCCGGATCACTTGACATCAACCACGTTTTCAGGTCAGATCACTCAACTATGACGTCTTAAGTAAACCTCTGCACGGTTGTCGGTTATAAAATGATGTGATCCGCAATGCACTTAGTGTCATATAAGCATAATGGGGAATTGTGGAAACTGGAAACTGTTAATTTGGCGTCGAAAATGATCTGAAACTATACCTCAAGCACATGAAATCGTGGCTTCATACATTCTTGGCAAGGTCTTATGCTTCACTTTTGCATTGTTCACCTTGCGTGACGTCATTTATGACGTCACTAGGGTCATAGGAGTGCTTCGTCAATAACTCCCGATCAAAATGAGCTAGCCAGTCGGGACAGCCATCAATGGACTTTGCAAGACTTGCCGAATCAAATGTTATGCAACATGTCCTCCTTTCAACAGCTTCGTGACCTACGTTGCCCTAACATGACATTAACCTGAGGTAAACATCCTAAATTGCTTCACCTAAACAAAAAAGCATATAAATCGACGCGTCTGAGAACAGAAAACACGATTGTATCGAAATGACGATAATGCGTTTAGTTATTTACCAAAAACCGATCAAATGCCTTGGGGCCCTTGACCTGCCCTAAGAGGTCACTGATATTTTAAAATGGGGTACTAGTCGCTGCGTCACGTAACGATGCAAGCGCTCGTTTTTTTTCCGCGAGGCTCTAGCAGCTAGCTCAATTATAGGAGCTAAACATGGGGTCGGGAAATCGCTCCCTTCTCACTCACAATTTGGCCGGGATAGTGCTTGCAATTATTGTTAAAATCTAGCATTTTAAGATTTCAAATGGCCCATTTTTTCCCGCCCAAGTCTTTCAATTCAGGGTCATAACACGTCACGTCAAGTGACCTTACCTCAAGGAAAGTTCATGTGCTCATCATATCTAAATACACCCACTAACCGATCGTTTCAGAACTTTCAGCGATTTAAATGGGCAACAGTAGGTATATGTATTTGAAACGTTTACTTTGCAAGTTTGACATTGTTGACAGAAAGGCCGGGTCAATTTTGAGATCACTCAAGTCAATGGGAGAAAATTGAACTGCGCTTTTTTGGACGGAACGCATAATAAACACTGAAAACATGTGGTGCTTGATTAGATACAATACCGAATGAGGAAATTGTTTGTTTTGTTGGGGGCCATCTTTTTCGGTCTGAAAAGGCCCTTGCAGAGCTACGACATAACTATGCTCTGGTGTAGTAATTGGGTTGTGCGAGCCAGCGACAGTGATCTGCGGAAGCGAGACTGTTCCCGTGGGACGATTGCCCTGTCGGGACGGTCCAGCCGTCTCCCAAACGGTCACCCGTAGAGGATTATGTGTCCTGGAATGGATCCGACATCACTACAGGTTGGCTGGTGAGGTGACTTCCAGTTCAGAGAGGGAAGCATGAAGACTAGGGGCGATGCAGATTGGTTTTTCCTGAGGATAGCGAGGACGGAAGGAATCTAGCACCTTTGAACCTTCCTTATACTGAATGCATCTCAGGCTGTTAAATCTCCTAAGCGTTTTTTCTCGACATCGTCAAGGTGTCATTAACAAAAATATGAAATCCGGGAGGATAAATTAAATATAGAAATTGTGGCCAGCAAAACATTATCAGTTGCGTTCAACATACTCATAAGCATGTTCACGCACCCAGCTTACATATGAGCCATGTAATAATTATTTTTGATAGACATGCTTAAGTTATGAAATCATCTGAAGTGTTTGTAAAGTTCCACGATACGGATCTAATATCCTGCTATGCATTATGACCATTTCTGGTCAGGTCATGTCTTTGAACATAGGCCAAATTTTTCAAATGACCTTTAAAGATCAACTTTTGATTCATTCGAAGCGTTTTGATAAGAGGAACACGAGGCTGGTAAAATTAATTTCATGCAAGTTTTAAGCTAAAAACTTTTAAGTGTTTGTGGAAAAGCAATTGGTTTTCTCATAATACCGATGGTGGCAGTTGTTGTTATTTACATGCTAAGCCGTTGACCTTAATTAAATCTGGCAATATTATTCAGAGTCAGACATAGCGGTAAACGAGCCGATTGTTGTGTTAGGTTAGGCTCTTTCGGTCGATTTCAGAGTAGGAAGGGTGACAGGAATTAGGGGGAGACAGGGGGCCTGGGCGGGAGTCCTGGACCTCATGCTCCGCTGGGGCCGAGCCCATCACGTGGGTTGGATTGCCCTGACACATGGATAGCCCTGGGTGGTGTTTCACGGCCCCGCGCTGCAGCACGCTGCGCTGCGCTGCTGCATTATTGCGGCGGTTGATATGAATTCGGCTCCACGCTAGCGTTGCGAGCTTCCGAGTCTGTTAATGTTCCCATGGAAATTGGAAACCTAATGCACCGGTGCGCGCAACGCACCCTGTCTAAGCAAAATTTTATCATCGATGACCTCTAGTGACATGACCTCTGGCTATGCCTATGACCCGATCCAAAATTGGCTGAAGTATTTTTTTTCTTATTTTTGCTTCTTTTGGCGCTACTTCGAATGCCAATTAAATGCCCAAAGCTGAGTTATAAGAATGATGCTCAATCCCCATTTCCCCTCCAACAGGGCGTGAGAGTCTAGGCATTCCTGTGGGGCACGAGCTAACAATGACTATCTCATAATCATTGTGGCCATGAACATCTACTGCCATTCTTTAACACCGGTTTCACTGCGCTGAGCGGTGGCCGTCCCGTTTGTTGGATTCTACAGCTGGCTGGCGGAAAGCGTTACCGGCCGCCCGTCCACCGCCCGCGGGCCGGACCGAGCGGTCCCGCTGACCCTACCTGACCTGAGCGCGGCGCGATATGGGACAGGCAGACGGGGGTTCGGCTCAGCGAAGGCAGCGCCCACTGGTGCTGGGGACTTTTTTAATAGACCTACTGTACGTGGTGCTTTAGGGCTTATCGAGCCCAAGGTGGGGCCCTCAGAAGCCATTGTGGGCGGCGGGCACTAAGAGACTAGGCCCAGGGTGAGCCTGGAGCCCTCGGATAGCAGTGTGAACCCTCGGGGTCTGTGTCGAATCCCTAAGGACCCTACGTAGGGACATAATAAACATGTGTTGCGGACCTCAGAGGGACACGTGAGCTGTGACCCCTCAGATGCCGGCTTGGGGTTGGCAAAGTCTGTCGCCTGAGTTGAGAAAGGCCCCGAAGATTTCGTTTCACGCTTTGAACGAAAATTGTGTCAGCACTCCAAAACTTATGAAAATCAGCTGTAAAATAAAATAAAGAACGAACTAGGAACATGTAATGAATCACAGCATTGACATTTCCGAGTCTGACTCTGGACTCGGAGTCTTGAAGATTTTGGCGACTGCGAGTCAGACTCTGGTTTGAACTGCACGCTCCAATCGAGTCTGACCTCACAGGCATTTTCAGAAAGGTACCCCCATTTTTTTCCCGACTCCAAAATCTCATCGGATCTGTATCGATCTCAGGGGGTGCCCGGTCCGAGGTTGGGGGGGCAAGCTGCCCCGCTTGCCCCCCCGTGGCGACGCTAATGGGCTGCAGGGATGGTATGACAACGTCACTGAGGCCAGGTCACACCAGTCATCGCTCTCCGGCGTGGCACTGTAAGCCAGGCTCAGGCTGGCCGGCGGGTCCGGTCCCGTCCTCAGTACAGGTAGGTAAACGGCGCTAGCACAAAGCTCGCTGAACCGCGCTGCGTAATGGGAAACCGTCTCACCGCCGCGCCGAGGCTGCGCACAGCCGCGGCTCCAAAGCGCAGCTGCGGTTTGGAGCCGTCTCACCGCCGGAGCCGCGCTGCGGAGCCTACTCCTCAGCCGGAGCTGCGCTGCGGCTGCGGAGCCGTCACGGCGGCCGCCCGCCGGGGAAACTCCGCCGCCGCCGACGGCCGGGGCTCGCTGAGCCGGTACGTAAATGGTAACCACCGTCGTTTTCCGCCGCTTTCCCGGAGCTGCGACCGTCGTCACGGCACAGAGCATGTCGAACAGGACACTGCCGGCTCGGATAACTGCGCAGTAGGCACCGCCTTCTGCGCACGCCCGCTCCGTCTCGCTGCATTGGAGCTCATGAACATTGATCACGACCGTTCGTTGGCCGGGTATTACTTATCGCCCCCAGGGGCGTGGCGCTCGACATCCCTGCGCCAGGGAGCACGTCCTTCTCTCACGTCCATCACATCTCCACCGCAGCCGACCAACGGACGACTCCGAGGAGAGACACTAAAAACGGCGGCACTCCATCCGATCGGCCCTGATCGACCGGGATAAAGCGGGGTCACTGGGCCTCCGAGGACCAACAAAAAACAGCCCCGTGCGCCCGTCCCAGTCGCCCGCGCCCCATACCAAACAGGGCCTCAATCAGGCGTCCGCGGCTGCCGCCGCCGCCGTTGAGTCGGCTGGAAGCGGACCTCGGCGGCGGCGCCGCGCCGGTGGTCTATTTATAGGCGGTCGACGAGCTGCGCCGCGCCGCGCCCACCGGCCGCCTTGTGCGTAGAAGCGGCCCGTATCGGACCGAGCTGGCAGCGGCGGCACGTGAGCGGTCAGTGACCTCAAAACCACGGCCCGCCCGGCTGTCATGAACTACGGCGCCGTGCGACTCTGACGGCTGCTCGGAAGAGTGGCGGGGCTGCCAATTTTCAGGTCAGAATCCACACAGGCCGTGCAACGCGACGGCGAAATAAGCTAATATTTTTGGTGACATCATGGAGTTTTTGAATACAATGAACTATATTTGAACATCGATGATGAAACAAAAAGGTAGCAAATCTTGACACGGTACTTTACCATTTTCCTCTATTTTCATACCTTATACAGAACAAAGGTTGTCAGTCTCACCGACTCAGAAAACCCGCCGCTCCCTCGGTCTCAGACATACTGCTGGCGGGTTAGGGTGGTTGGCCCAGACTGCCCCCCCCCCCCCAACCTCGAGAGGTTGCGGAACGGGTCACGGCACCCACCAGTCAACGCTGAAATCAGACCCCAAATCTAGACGGTCCGCATGTCGCGGCCAGGTAACCACGACCAGGGCGAAAGTTAACCGCTACCCGAACGAGCATACTAGAAGCGGGCCAACCCCAGCACTCAGCACGGGCGAATCATCATATGGGTGGGGCTGGACAGCAGCACCGGGTGGCCTGTCGGTTCGGCTAGTTCTGTATGCAGCGTGCAGGCAGCCGATGCCATATATGACCCGTCTGCGGCGCGCCGGCACGGCTCACGCACAAGACGCGTGGGCGCTACGGGCGGAGTCCAGCGCCGGGCCTGGTCAGCAGGACTGCTGGGAGGTGACAGACAGTGGGTGGGTCGAGTCGCGGGGCAGTCGGCAGGCGGCGATAACTGTATAAGTCTCGACGGGATAGCAGGTGGCCGAGACACGGCAGCGGACGGTATAAGGCCGGGTCGTGATAGGACGGCAAGCGGCAGAGTCCGGGCCGTGACGTGCCGGGACGGGGCAGCGGGACGGGGCAGCGGTTGGCCGCCCAGACGGGCAACAGACAGCCCAGATCGGGCCGTGACGCGGCAGCAGACAGCTGATACAGGACAGGACAGCAGGCAGCCCGGACCGGGCCGGGTCGTGACGGGCGGCGGCCCCAGGTGGCGCCGTGCCGCCCGATACGGTATCGGCCGGCCGCCCCGCGTCACTTCCACACGCCATGGCGCAGTGCCGGCCACACGGGTCACCGGCATCGACATGTGCGGCCGACACACACACAGCCGAGCAGCCGCCCAAACACGACCTACATTCGCTATCAGCGGAACGACGCAGCATCGCGCCGCGAGCCGGTGAAAACCAGCAACATTTCACCGCCGGGCCCATCAACGCTTCCCCGAACTTTATTAGCATACTGTTACTTTATTTATCCAGCCGGTTGACGGATGGTCTGCCACATGATTCTCTTTGTCAGAAATCTTCAAAGCACCGGGGCTTATGAAGCTGTCAGTGGGTAGTGCTTCACAGCATTTAGGACAAAGGGATAGCTGAAAACTTTAATACCCACGCACATTTTACATTTAGCAGTCATCCGCGTCATCCGATGCACAACAGCAGACTTCCACAAACGTTTTGATCATGAATACCTTTCCGCTCGTACTCACTAGCGCCTCTCCTAGACAGCGCCTTTTCCCTCCTCCCAGCTCATACCGCACAACTCTCCACGCGTGGTCTCCCCGGGCGTCAATAGTCGGCTCCACAGCCCGGCTCCGATTCCACGCGCTCCGACGGCGCCTGGGGAACAACGGAGCCAGGGAAAACGCCCGCTCTGGGTCACTTCTCGAGCGCCGGTCCGCAAACGGCGCCGACGGACAGAGCTGGTATATAATACAGTCGCGGCCTTATCGCTGGACCCCATATGACGCCGATGGCATCCTGTGCCCTGCGGCCAGGCCCACCGTATTGTGTATGAACTGACGACATGGCGCACAGCAGCAGACACTGTTTGGTCCACCGTACCAACATGAACAGCCAGAGCGGAACACACACAAGGCTGCCGGCTGCGCTGGGTCAGGGCCGGCTGGGTCAGATACCTACACCCCCGCCTCACGCCCGCCACGTTGCAAGCTGTGCCATGAGGGCTGGCAAACAATCACACTCAGCCAACATGACCATTTCTGGAGCGGTCGTGATGCCGATACGGCCGTCTCCTTTGATGGTCACCGTTGACCGCGCTGTCCGGTCGGGTTCAAGGCGAGCCACTGGTGCTGCGAGCTGCTGGCCTGCGCCGCCCCCTGAGAAGCTGCACCGCCTGCAGAGTGCAGACGCAGTCGGCAGTCGCCGAGGCTGAGCGGCATGCCAACGGCGGCACAGCGCGCCCGCGGCGCCCGATCAGCGACAAACGACGACCGGGTGCGGCCGAACGGGCCCACAAATCGGCCGGACGTCGGTCCATCGCGGCCACCGCCCGCTGCGGCCGCGGGTCGGGGAGCAGCGCGGCTCGACCGTGACCGGCCGCCGCGCCGGGTCGGCAGCATCGGCGGCCGTTGCCGGGCGACCGGCCGGTGGCGCAATCATAACACAGAGGCGCGGCCGGCGCTGACAGGCAATGTCCGTCCTCCGTTGTGTGACTCAGCGCAACTGGGAAGGGCCGCCGCCGAGCTGCATGATATCGCAGGGCGCGAGACGTGCCCTGCTTTGTGATGACGGAACGAACAGAGCTCTCTGTCACAGAGGAGTCAACAACGAATGGGATGGCATATCTATACGGCAACGTTCCACAAATAGAACAGGGGCTCCAACCATTGTCATAAACAGCTGAGGTCAGCGGAGAGGAACTGAGCTGGGCCGACCGCCGAAGGGTCTCTTTCGTCTGAAGCACGGCCCGGCCCGAAAACAGGTTGAGCCGTGCAGCACAGCATCGTTGTAGCGCGACAAAGGTGCATGCCGGGCAACAGATCACCACATTTCAAAGAATTGCGCCTGGGGCATGAGACCAGAACTGGCTACTATGATCGCTCTCTATGATGATCGCTCTCTGAAACATCTCGCCTTCTCGGGAGTGACGGCACTCCTCCCGATCCGTCGGACGGCGTCACCAGGTCACGTGCCGGCGTCGGCAAGCCACACTACCCCGAGCCGATGACACAACGCCCGCGCGGCCGGTGGCGACACGTGCCGCGCCACACGGCCGACCGACCGCTTCCCGATGACGTATGATCACAACAAAGACCGCGACGGCGCGGCGCCGGCCGCTCATGACGCAGTCGGCCCTCAACGAACGGGTGGGGGGGGGGGGGGGATCGGGCCGCGGCGCCGGACTGCCGACGGCTCGCGCCGCTTGAATTGGGGACCTGATCCAGGCTTGGCCGAGCAACTGCGCAATATCGGCCCATTAGCTGGCCGCGCCTGCCGCCCGGCGCGGCGGTCTCTCGGGGACCGACTCGGTGCTGGCGAGTCCCACCGGCCGGCGGCCAGCCCGCGGGGCTCCTCTGACCTTGACATTCACCTTGGACGGCCACTCGGCCGCCGGCGCCGCGCCCACCTGCGACTCGCTGTCGCCAAAAACGTGACGAACGACGGCAGATTTAGAAACGACCCACTG
This sequence comes from Amphibalanus amphitrite, assembly GCF_019059575.1. Classification (NCBI taxonomy): domain Eukaryota; kingdom Metazoa; phylum Arthropoda; class Thecostraca; order Balanomorpha; family Balanidae; genus Amphibalanus; species Amphibalanus amphitrite. The sequence continues at coordinate 798,345 of NW_024881639.1, forward strand.
ATATAACTCTGGCAATCAGGTAGTCACGTTGCAGGAAAGCTCACATAGGCGCGTAATTCATGCGCAATAACAAAAAAGGGACAGCCATTGGCCTGCATTAGTTGTCCGGCGCTGGCCGACTTATGTAGGCCAATGGATGTTCTCTCAGCGGGCGCAGGGCTGAGATGATTCAGGAACTGATGGGAGCGACCACGGAAGACCATTAGGCACCTCTTCCCATCCCGACCAAAGACAGATGGGCGCGCGGACCAAATTGGCTGTCACGTGGGCCTCCGCCGCCACCGACCGACCGACCGACGGCCGCCGCCGCCGCGTGGGGCTCCTCCTCACCACGTGGCGCGGCTGGGGCGGGGGCGGCCGTCCGGGGTCGACCCAAACAAAGCCGTGCGACCGGCGCCGGCGGCCCAGCTGCGACGGCCGCTCGCCGCCCAGCTGGCCCGGCCGCCGCCGCACAAAGACGGGGTCGGGCGGTATGACCGGCGGGCCGCCGACTCGGCTGGAACGGTCACATTAGGTTCCCGGGACGGTGACCGACGTGCCGTCACCGCGGCTCCGCCAGCTGAGTACACAGGACAGACCCGTTCGTCGGGCGGGCCGCCGCGCTGGCTGGACGCCGCGCCGCTGGGCCGCTCAGCTGTGCGCCCAGCTGGGCGGCGCGGCGCGGCGCGGTGTGGCGGTGCATGGTGTGGTGGCCCACCACGTGCCGCGGCGCCTCCTACTGCGCAGTACGGTGACGGCGAGCTGGGACGCCAGTGACGCTCCGTCGACAGAGCTGGCCGGCCGCCCATCGATCGGCCGACGGAGGCCGCTGCGGGCTGCGCAGTTCCCGCTGCCGGCAGGAAGGACCGTTCTCCGAACTAACCCATACAGCGGCGGCCATCCGCACTGACCGCGCATCACCGGCTCCCGGCGCGGCGGTCCGCGCATCGCGGACACTGCTCGGCGGTCACCTATCCGTGCTTCTATCCTCAGGATACAGAAATCCTTCTCCTCCACGCCGCAACCCCCTTCCGGGCTGGACAGGCAACTTTATCTCATGCGGGCTGCTCCCCTGGAGCGGCACCGCTGCTCCTGAGGGAGCGCACCCCGTAGCCGGGTGCAGTGAGTGCCTTGGGGCTGGGTGGCCTGTCCTCTGGACGGGCTCAGCCCCGGCGACTCACTAGGGTGCCTGCCCAGACCAATGTCTCCCCCTAATTCCTATCATCCTTCCGGCTCTGCAATGGTCTTGTCGACCGAAAGGGCCTAACCCAACAAAACAAACAAACAAAGCTCGGCGGTGACAACGCCAGCACCGCCACTTCACACAATCCTGATCCGGGTACCCAGTAAAAACGCCATGCAAACTAAGGTTACATCACGTGCAATATGAGGAAAAATCAGCCGGCTTATCAGACAAGGTTATTTCTGCTTTGGTGCAGTATAACGTCATAGAACTGATGAACCTAAACGAGGCTACTGCGCAGTTGAGGGCACTGACCGGACCCAGTGCTTGCTTTTTCACGGGATACCAGTCATTTTTGGTGTAAGCAGCAGGACAATGGTGTTTTGATGGCTTGTCGGCATCATCACTGGCAGTGTCATATGCGCGGCCAGCCATAAAAGGCAGGCACTGGGACGGTTAACCCGGATATTCAGTGGGGAATCGCGTTTAGGAGGCTCACCCGTCTTTGCATCATACTATGCCCTATAATCTATATGGTGTTCGAAAGGCTCCCACGTCAATTGTAAAATGTAAGCAACTGCGCTTCGAAGTCTCGCCCGTATACCTATTCGTGTGGGAAATACGTTATAAGACGGGTGGAGCACTAGAACGCGGCGTACACCCCTTATGCAACTGCGATTGGTCGGTTCGCCTGTCTGCCCTACCGAACAATGATGTAGAAACGGCTCCAGTGGCGCGGGAACCGGGGGGGCTAGCGGGGGCTGAGCCCCCCCCCCCAGCTTTTCGGCTGGGGGGCTCGTAATGTATTTGAGCCCCCCCCCCCCAGCTGGAGGAATCGAAATAGGAAATCTACCAACATAATTTCATAGATTCATACATTGGGCGCGGGAACCGGAGGAGGGGGCAGTGGGGGAAGCTTGCCCCCACAACTCTGCGGCCGTGGGGGCGGTACCCCACAACGTTTCATGAGGCCAGGAACCGTTGGGCAGCTTGTCTTCCCCAAATAGGGGTTGTGACTTGTGGGTCACAAAGGAAGAAAGCATGTAAGTGAAAAATCCACCTATTTCACTGGCTCGGCAACTCATTTGGCAGATTAAAACCTTTACTCCAGGTTGCCAAAACGGTAGTTTCTTCACTCAGCTGAGACGGAATACCTCACTTTTTGAAAATATTTTCGTGATTTTTTTGTTGTTGTTGAAAAGGCCAAAGTCTGAAAAATAAGTGGCCTAAAATCGGTGAGAAAACTAGATTTGGGGGTACCCTAGGTTGATTTCTGTTATGGTTCAGCCCCCCCAGTCTGGAAGAAGTTCCCGCGCCACTGAACGGCTCGCTCGTCCGTCTGCGCAACAGGCAACGCATAGAGTAGGGGTAGACAGATCGACCGTCACAATGCCTATGCGTCATACGATGGCGCTTGAACGTGACACCAATCTTCTTAGCAGGCCATTGTGTTCATTAAGTTGGCCCGACTATCTATGGCAGGCACTGCACAACTGCGCATCCTGAATGATGCGTATGCATATACGCACATCACGCATGCACCTTGAGTGATATATAGCAAAGAATGAGCGCACGAACGGATCGGTCACGGATCGAGCACGGACACTTCTGCCAGTGACCCGGCCGGTCACGGGTCGGACACGGCCGCCCCTATCAGTGACCCGGCCGGTCACGGATCAGGCACGACCGGTCACGGATGGAGCACGGCCGCCGTCCGCCACAATGACCCGGACAGTCAGTCGCCGTGATCGATGGTGCACTATTTCTGACACCGGACTTCGCCCACGGGCCAATGTGCCAGCCCATCAGCGATACTGAGCGAGCCCACCAACTGCCAGCCGGGCGCTTCAACTATAGACACAGGGTACGCCACACCGATTCTGGAACCGTTGCACAATGTTCTGATAAGTCCACCGCCATGTCAAAGGAAAACGAGGGAACTCAGTGGGACAGCCCGGGACGTATCAGCGCCCGACCCAGCTGTGAAGCGTCATCAGCACCCAGACAGACCGGCTCAATAGCAGGCCGATCCCTGACCTCGTTATCAACACCAAATATTTACACCCTCCCTCCTCTGTCCGGCGGCCGGCGGCGGACGAGTCGCGCAGTTGCAGAGCGGTGTCCCCCGGGCGGGGCGGGGCGGGGCGGGGCGGAGCGGGGCGGGGCGGGGCGGGGCGCGGTTCAGGGCCGGCCGTCACCTGCAGGCTGCCTCCTCAGGTGTTGCCTGCTGCCGTGTGGCACAGCGGGCTGTGTGAGACGCACCGCCTGACGCTGTAACGCGACCGGTGCTGGCCCACTCGATATCGACGCAGCACGAGGTGACACAAAAACCTGCGGCCCGGTCCGCCTCTGCACCTGGCTAGGACGAGCGAACGATTAGACTTGGCTTAGAGCGCAGCTAGATTACGAGTGAATAACGCCGAAACTACTCGTCTTTAGTCAGGATAAAGCGAAGTGTCCATGGCGCAATCATACAAGCAACACGACTCATTCAATAAACAGAGCTGGCATGTCCTGTTGACTGTCACACACCCAGACTACCGGCACTGCCCTTTTTGAAAGTCTCGATGAGACATCAAGCATGGCTGGTTGTTCGATCGAGTGGCGGTCTGCCAGCGCCGGCGGTTCTCTGTCTGGGTGACGTAGGGAGGCGCCAGTCGGGATCGGGACCGGGGAGGGCAAGCTGCGTGAGCTGCGTTTGGCTCGGTCCAAGGCCAGAGCTGCCGTGGCCGGCGGCCAGCGCCGCTCCCCGTATAGATTGTTCTGCAGCGCGCCAGCTCGCCAATAATGCTTGGAGCGAGCGGCGCCACTCAGCCGCCAGCGGCGCACCACTGCACTGCCCGGTCCAGCGCACCACGGCGCTGGGCGGTCCCTGAGCCCCCGTCCCCACCACAGCCGGCTACCGAGGCTAGCTGCAGAGCCAGGCCACCTCAGCTGAGTGGCAGCTCCACCGTCCACAATATACACTGGAACATGAGGGCGCACGGGGGAAATTAGCCAGCCGCCTGATCAGCGACAGAGCCGTCCTTTGGCCGCGCCTGGCCGCGGTGCGGGCCGGTGCCGTCTCCGTTTCCCACGGCGCGAGGCCGCGCCGGTTCAAGGACGGCCGGTGGGCCGCGCGGCCCGGCCCGGCCCCGAGCTCCGTCAGCGCTGCGGCCGCAGCCCGCACCGCGGTGACCCCAGCACGGCACCAGCACGGCGGCGCGCTGCTGCCGCAGTGTCAACACTCGGCGCCGGACCAGATCCGGGACCGGCGCCGACCACGTCTGTTTTGATTGGGAACGTGGAACGGGATTAGTCTGACCGGCATCTCTCCCCTTCCCCCAGTTCTAATAGCAGCGACGGAATCTTGGCTGCATCATGCCGGAAAATACCCAAATCAACGCCAAAAGTCGAAGGATTGAAGGGAAGCAAAAATGGCATTGTATTGCTCACGGGGGCCCTCGCCTCAATATCCATCCCACATCTGAAAAATTCAGCTGATTACCAGTAGCCTTGGGATGCCGAGATGGGACAGCGTCAACAAAGAAAAAGCCACATTCAATCGTTTGTACAAGATGAGCCATAGTAAAAACACCGCAGGCCACGAGAGCCAAACATGTCCTAAAGCCCGGCGGCCAGCCGGATGGGCAGCCGGACAAGCAAGCAGCCAATGCACCAAACTTGGGCCGAAGGCCGATCGTGCACTTTGCACCGCACGCTCTGTTAGCAAATGTTGCAAGGTGTTATGTCTGGACTTAGTGCGGCGATTATGTAGTCTAGCGCTGACGCAAGTGAGCTGACAGCGCCGGGGCATTGCACGGAGTGCAGTGCAGCATCGTGCACTGCGCCGTGCACTTTGCAGACGGGAAAACAGAGCCTCGCCGACAGACCGGCTGTTGCTGGGCGGGCCGCCGGACAATCGGCACCACAAACACAACGACAGCGCTCCGTACTCGCCGGCTCAATGTCACAAACACACACTCAGCCATTCGGCGGGCACATAACACACTGAGCGCCGATGTGTTGTTTGCCGATACCTCCGCGGGTCCGGGCGGTTGGGCGCTGGCCCGTTGGGCGTCGTTGGCACAGAGGCAGCATTTCGCCGCGCTGTAGCCACGTTCCGCGACTTGGCCAGCCGAGGATGAGGAGCGCGGAGGCGGCGGAACGGACAGTGAGCGCCGCTCCGCGGATAAAGCGGCATCCCCCGTGCACAGCCGGCCGCTAACGGCGCGGCGGCCGCGGACCGTTCCAGACTCGGGGAGCGGCCGCGTGTCCGACCGGCCCTGGACAAACAGCGGCGGATCAGCCCGCTGCGGGCTCAGGCCGGTCTGATCCAGCGCAGGCCCGCGCGGTGGTCGGCGAGGTCCGGCTCCGTGCACCGCTGAAGGGCAGCTGCGGCGGTCCGTCCGCTGTACCGCGGCGGTCACGGCAGTCACCGTGCCCTCTGCGGCCGACGTCCGGCGTTGCCCAATAGGTCGTCAGCACAGCGTTGCTCCTCGCAATGCCGGGCGGAAGCTGGTCGCGGTAGGAGAGAGGGCGAGAGGGTGACCGCCAGAGACCGACCCCAGAGGACGGGCAGGCCAGACCAGCCTATTCTAATAGCCGAGAGAATCTCTGGCCGACCCGCCGTCAGCGGTGACCCAGAACGAAGCAGCGCTAATGCAACGGACGGACCAATTACGGCGCGGCTCCGTGGTTCACCCGAGACGATTGGACGACGCCCGGAGCGGGCGTCACCTCGCGTGAGCGGCGCCATCTCATCAGACACGTCTATCTCATCTGCCGGGGCGTGAGCGTATCTTCCCGACGGTTTGGCCTGTCAGCCCGGCCCACGTCGCGTGAGAGTTGATCCGGCCGGGCGCGGCTCTGTACCGTTGGCAGTGCGGCGGACGCGCCCCGACCGTGTTCTGATCCTTCTCGGGCCGCGCTCCGCTGCCGCTCCGACGGGCCCATCTCAGAGCTATTCGGCTGTAATCCTGATTTGGCGCTCGCCTGTCGCCCGCCGGAACTGCACCGACAGGCGCCAGGAGACGCCTGTCAAGCCCGGCGATCCCATCGTCAGAGTCCCAGCAGCGATCCGTGAACGGACGCGTCAAATTGTCCCGGAGGCCGCCCAACTTCGGTGGCTCGCCAAGTCCCGGCAGACAGAAGACGGACGGTCAGGTCAGAGCCCTCAGCTGGCAGCTAGTGGACTGCCAGCCCCGGCTATGGTCTGTGGTAAGCATCATATCTATTGTTGGTTGTTGGCTGCTGTTGCCGCTGAAGGAGACACCTATACGAGGTGCTATCAAAAAGTTCCGGGACTCTGCTGTTTTCGTTCGAACGGGTTGACGGGTGGCTACCTGCACATAGGGATATGGACTAGCATTCATTGGGACGTGTCGGTGCAAGTTTCGAAGCGCTATGATGATTCAGTCCTGTGCAACACGTGTTTGAGTGACACCCTCCGGACGCCGTCCTGCGATGGAGACGATGGACCTGAAAATCGAGCAGAGATCGAACATCAAATTTTGTGTGAAGCTTGGAAAAACAGCGGCTGTGACAAAAATTCATCTTTCGTCCCCTGTGATTAGCCTTGACATCATGTGGATCTTCCTGAACACGTTGAAGCAGATCTTCACAAACCTCAACACGTTCCTGCCTCTGATCCGCAGTCAAAAGCCTTCGGACGAATTTGGCGGCGATGCGTCGCATGCTCAGATTAGAGGTCAAGATGATCTGAGCGGATCCAAATAAGATTCTGGCGATGTCAGCCACCTCTTCGATAGTTATCCGACGATTCTGACGCACAATTCGTCCGATTTCTTCAACATTTTCAGGCGTTACAGATGTTGAGGGTCGTCCTTGTCTGTCATCGTCCTCCAGTGAGGTTCTTCCATTTCTGAACCTTGCATATGCCACTCATAGCACCTTGTTTTGCTTAAAGCATCGTCACCGTACATCTGTCTTCACAAAATAAGTGTCTCAGCGGCTGTTTTTTCCAAGTTTCACACAAAATTTGATGTTCGATCTCTGCTCGATTTTCAGGTCCATCGTCTCCATCGCAGGACGGCGTCCGGAGGGTGTCACTCAAACACGCGTTGCACAGGACTGAATAATCGTAGCGCTTCGAAACTTGCACCGACACGTCCCAATGAATGCTAGTCCATATCCCTATGTGCAGGTAGCCACCCGTCAACCCGTTCGAACGAAAACAGCAGAGTCCCGGAACTTTTTGATAGCACCTCGTAGACGAGCCAGAGGCCATCCATGAGCCAGCTATGGCCGGCTGCCCGCCGCAGTCACAGCTGGAGAGCTCGTAACAGCTCACTGACACCGCGAGGAGTTCCTCGGCGCCACCGCCCATCAGAGTCGGGCACGACAGAGCGCCGATCCGGGGGACAATTACTGTAGACCGCAGTCGGCCTCAATCACACGACCCCGACGGAGCACGTCCGTCCGAGGGCCACAGTCGGCGATGAAGCGCGCGCCTGCCTGCGACGGCGACAAGCCGGCTCGGAAGTTTGTTGGCCTCGGTTCAGAGAACAAACTCTGGGAGAATAAATTGGCCACGAGCATCCACGGGCGACTGGGGCCGATTCCCGGGTCGGGGAGGTCAGAGAGGTCGCGGGGTCACCTTCGGTTCGGGTATTGGAGAACCGCTTAGAGAACGGACCGACGAACGGCGCCGGGCCAGAGAAAGCCGCTGCCCAGCCGGCCCAGCCGCGAAACCCTCAGTCTCTGCACTCTCGGTCTCCGTCCCCGGACCGGCGCGTAGCTCGGCCCGCCTCTTGCGCTGCCATCGCGGTGCTGCGGCGCCGTCCGGCCGCGCCCGGTAACAGCAGGCAGCGCCGCCTGGGGCGCGCTTCCCGCCCGGCCCGTTCCGCCGCACCGGCCACGGTGACCGGTCGGCAGCTCGGCGCGCGGCGACCGGCACCGCCCGGCCCGGGTCGACGGCCCGCCGTCCGGAGTCGGACAGTGCTCCGCGGCGGCAGCTGGGTAACCAACCCGACCCCGCCAACCCGCCCGGGAAACGCAGCAACACTGTGGCGCCACTGTATTTATAAGGCGTGGGAGACGGCCCGCACGACGACTTCCCAAAATAACTTCTGGCTTGTTACATACCTAACATAACATATCAGCGCGACCGATTTGCATGACCGCAGACTGCCCCGATAGTGCCGATTACCATAAATAATGGAACTACGAATGGCGGACCTACACATACAGAATAGACATACAATGCTTCGTTTGTGATCCTACTTCCCGAAACTGCGAAATACTATTAATTCGCGAAATACCCACCATCCGAAGATCGGATCGTCGCCCTACGCAGATGGTTGCGCAGCCGTGGCAGCCTGCACTGCAATCTTTCATCATGTAACCTTTGACCTGGCGATCAACCGAGATTGTGAAACAAAGCAACTCTAATTTGGGGAGGGTGACTAGGACAGACACAGAGACAGATCTGCCGAAACACAGACTCAGAAACACGACACATTGCACATATCGGGGAGATTATCTTTGTCTTCAAGTTTTCTGCCGACAACATCAGAGGATTCTGTGGTCGCTCGGCCGTCGTTTCTGGGCGAGCACGTCGCGCCATCCGAATCCACTCAGCTCGGCTGGCGTCGGCAGGTCCCGGCGCCGGCTGGCAGCCAGTTCCCAGAGTTCTCATCAAAACCTGGCCGCCGCCGGCCGCGCCTTGTTATTCCGCCGCCGCGGACGGCCCGTCGGGGACCGGAAATCGGGTCACGAGCGCCGTCATGGGCCGGCCAGACGGTGCCAGCCGCTCCATCCGGCCCGGGGGAGCGGCGGGCCGCGCCTCCACTGTCCGGCACGACTGGCCGTCCCCACGGAGAGGGGGTGCCCGGACGGCGAACAGCTGTGAGCCCACACCGAGTCAGCCGGGAGGGATTTCCGCTGAAACAAAACCTGATCCTGGTGGGTACTGGCGGCTAGCTGGCCAGTCTCCGTGAGAATTAGGAGCAATGTCGGTGTGGCTGTTATAAATTGAGGCAATGTGGACAGAGTAACGGTGGAAGGCAGTCGACAAGGCCGTCGTCACGGCCAAATACAGTCAGCAAACATAACGCTCCCGAATTATGGGAGGATGAAGAGAATGACCAGAATAACCAGCACTTATCGACCGTATTCCAAGGTTGCTTGAACTATGAAGCATATTGGAGGCAAGGCGAATAAGAAAATAGCACAGTAGGCACTTGCGAGCTTGACGCATTTGGTGTAAAACATCGGCATACATTTAAGCAAGTCGAAGTTATGAGTTGTTTGTATCACACATGTAAGCTCTGGTGGCCCCATCCGTACGTTCCATCCCGCCGTCGGTATGGGCAGCTGCCCGGAGCGCTGCCAGCCGGATCCATCGTATCAACAGGGTCGGGTTCACCGGCCCTCCGGCGGTCCCCGGTCGTCACACAGGGTCAACGGCGGTCCAACATGCACCGGCGGCCACGCCAGCGGCGCAGCCGGTTCCCACAGCAACGGTGGAGTCGCATTCGCCGCGGCCCGGTCCGAAACCGGGTCTGATCCAGGCGACACTGCCGACCGGCCCGCCACTTCCCCCGGCCGTCCTTAGAGCCGGCGCTGGACACTGACGACCGGCCGCGGCTCCGCAGAGTGGGGAGCGGGGAGCGGGGAGGGCCGCATGACCACTGCACCGGACAGTGAACGGCTACACGCCAGCTGCACAGTCTCCGCACTGCTCAGCGCTTATGCTGGAGCCTAATGCTTTTGTTTCTTTAAATGTCTCCTTCCAGAATAGTACCCAGTACGTAAAAGCAATTTGTGAGAGATGCATGAAACTGTTATGACCTAGAGGGCTGGTTGCTAATGGTTTCCCGGATTTCTGGCGAGGTTTTATTTGTTGAGTTATTTATGAAATCCCGCAAAAACGGGAGATTCGACTCTTTCAAAATCGCTTGTGAGGAACTCTCTTTTATAAGCATCTTTTAATCTCGGGAAGCACAAAAAGCTTCGTCTTTGCAACGCCAGCCAATTCCTCTGTGCACCGTCAACAGCTTTGTCAGAAAGCAGGCAACTATCCCTCTGGCCCGCCTCTTAGAAGTGAAGACCTCAGGAGCTCTGTCTCTGCCCGGCCAGGTCACCGGGCGGACACGGACCGCTCCGTCCGGCCGTGCCAAACAAAGGCTGGTCGTCCGGTGCCCGGCAGCGGCACGGGCCGGGCCGGGCTGCCGGCCGGCCGGCCGGCTCTTTGTCCTGCAGTGGCGGCCGGGCGGCTGCGCGGTCGGCGCTCCACTCCGCCCCTGGTGACCGTTCGGAGCGGCGGGCCGCGCCGCGAGCCGAGCTCGGCAGAGCGGCGCAGGCGACCATCTGTTGCCCGCACTAGCGCCGGGCGAACGGTATGGTCCGGGCTTAGGTTACACCAGATGAAAATGAATGTCTTTGATCCAAGCGACCGCAGCAGGACCTTCCGACATCCCGGAGATTGGATTCCGCAGCTCGGGTGTCAGATGAAGCCTGAGTCGCTTGCATGATCCTCTGCCATAATGCACCCGGCATGCAGCTTATAGTAAGGAATGATGCAAGGCCCGAAACATTCGCCAATTCTGAAAAAAGCCGTAAGGCTGTCCCATTCAGCTGGGCCGATTTGCTATCGAAGCTTATGGACGCAAATGGCATGGACGTTGACACACCCTCAATGCCCAGCCAGCTAGCGATTGCTTTTGCTATAGCCGACGGTGCTAACGCTCGCCGATCGCTCTTTCCAAGTTCAACTCCCCATCCTAGACAGCATCCATGGAAATCGGCGCTCATGCGCCAACAGCCCAGTGACGCTCCACAGCCTACCTACAGAGTTCAACACAAAACGCTGAAACATTCACAATTCACATGCCACCTGTAGGCATGAATGGGTGGGATGAGCAAACAAACTGCCAATTATTTGCAATGAACTTTTGAACAATGAACCGCGGTAATATTCACGAACATCGCCAGCAGGACACGCCCGTTGCAACAGCGCCAGCCCAGGTGGCCATTGGAATACCGATCGTTCAGCAATATTCAGCGCGCGGCCAGCCGCAAACAAACAATGGCACGGTCGGCAGCACGGCCTGAGTGGAATTCCTGCCGGGCGAGACGGCACGTCTGATGGGGACTGATGACGCCGAACATGAATACCAGCCGCGGGCCGCACTTCCCTGACGGGGAGGCTGTAAGAGTCAGCCAGCACGGGGACGGGGAGGGGAGCAGCAGTCAGACGGAGTGACGGGGAAGGCCGCGCGTCCTGCCGACCTCGCAGTCCCGGCACAGCGACAAAACCTGGCGAGCTGCGCGGTGCCGGCGCGGGGCCGCCGATCGATGACCGGTATGTGTCTTTGTGCGGCTCGGCGGCGGTCGGGCCGTACCTGGCCGGCGGTGGGCCCGGCCGAGCGGATCACATCGATCGGACGCTCTGCCCCCTCCCCCCGCCCCGCCACCGTCCACCATCGATCCCCATCGACGGCCAGCGCCGCCCCCAGGACCCATCGGGCCGGGATCCGGCCGGCGACTGGCGCTGTTTGTACTGCGGTCCAAGTCGTCTGTACCGGGATCCGGCCGGCGACTGGCGCTGTTGGTGCCGGGATCCGGCCGGCGACTGGCGCTGCTTGTACTGCGGTCGAAGTCGTCTGTACCGGCGGCCGGCGACTGGCGCGGTTTGTACTGCGGTCCAAGTCGTCTGTACCGGCGGCCGGCGACTGGCGCTGTTGGTGCCGGGATCCGGCCGGCGACTGGCGCTGCTTGTACTGCGGTCCAAGTCGTCTGTACCGGCGGCCGGCGACTGGGGCGGTTTGTGCCGGGATCCAGCCGGCGACTGTTTGTGTTTGTGCCGGGGTCCGGCCGGCGACTGGCGCCGTCTGTACCGGGGTCCCGCCGGCGACTGGCGCTGTTTGTACCGGGATCCGGCCGGGAACTGATGCCGTTTGTGCCCGGTGTTTGTAGTTTGTACCGGGGTCCGGCCGGCGACTGGCGCCGTCTGTACCGGGGTCCCGCCGGCGACTGGCGCTGTTTGTACCGGGATCCGGCCGGGAACTGATGCCGTTTGTGCCCGGTGTTTGAGCCGGGGTCCGGCCGGCGACTGGCGCCGTCTGTGCCTGCAGTATACGGCCGTGACGGAGCCGCCGCCGACGTCAGCCGCCGCCCGTCAGACCGGTGTTCTCGGACCCAACCGGCTTTGTGCGGCTTCCAGATCACTGAAGGCGCCCGCTCAGCTCATACGAGGAATATCTCTAAAAGTACATACACTGGCCGATATACTTATGCTGGCTGGTAGATATGATGGTGTATAAGGAAGCAATGCAAGAAACGTAATTTTATCCATGTCACATGTAAACAACCCACGGCCACCCATGAAAGTACAATTTTCTTTCAAACTGCAGAAGATTTTTTTTCCAGCCCAGAACCCTGAACCGTAACGTCAATGAGATTTGTAAGTGTAACCACATAAGATTCAAATGTGGAGAACGGAAACTTTCCAGAGATTTACATGAAATTTACTTAGCTGAAAAACAGCGTAAATGGTGGAGCGTCAGCAGCCGTAACTTGCCAGCAGAGGGCCCGATTTCCTTCAGTCAAAATGTGTATGCAAAATGAGTTTCATAATAAAAGTTAAGTCGTCGTAACTATGGTCAGCCTTTACTTATTTTCTTGAGGTCACCAAACCCAAGCCTGTTTGAGCGTTCAAAAGAACGAGTTCCGTGGAATGGGGTCTGTCTGCCCCTGCCTAACCTAGAAAAACTCACCAAACAATAAATAAGCAGGTCAAGGGTCAGGTAAAGGTCACGTGGCAGGTCAAAAGTCAAAATCAAACGTTTTATCATTTTTGGCATCTGCAGGTCTCTTCGTCACAACATCGTCTCATGGATCTCATGCACAACGCACCCTACGAAGAAAGTGTGCTTGCGGCCCACCATACATCGGTCAATGTCACAGTCAAGGTCAGGTCAGGACACCGGTCATCACAAACCGACCGTTGAATATGGTGGGTATTGTGGTTGTGCGACACATTATTTGGAGTCACTGTTCACATAACATGCCAAGAAAAAGTCCCCCATACAAGTGATTAGAACTCAAATTTCATAAAACTTGAGGTCAAGTCTGAGTAAGGCTGCAAGATCAGATCAGAGGAGCCCAAACTTCAAAATGGGTCATTCAGAGGAACATGAGTTGGTGCCAGTCCATTTTTCCTATCAGGCAACAAATTTAAATGCATAATAGTTTGCCAAAAGAGCGGCGATCCAATCTAATGACGGTGCCCTCCATTCCACGGTGACCTGAATGCGCCTCTGGTCCGCGGTACACGTGCTCGCGAGAAAACACGGCGATGCACAACTCACAAGTGCCATGACCTTGGCCATGACTACCACGCGCGCACACTGACACGGGTCCATGACTGGGTGGCCACTGTCTGAATAGTGTAAAGGCCTTTCCAAATTTTCACACTTCGCATTAACGTTACGCAGAGTAGGCATAGTCGTAACCGTCGTAACCTCCAAAACCATCATGGCGGAACTCTGCTGCCATTCAACACCGAAGATCATATTTTCTCGCATGCACTGGCTCAAGGCGGCTTAGAAAAAAACCAGTGACAGTGCCAGAATCTGGATGATACAACACATTTGAAGACACAGACAGAAAAAGCGAAGTTAGAGACGAAAGCATTACTGGCATGGGTACTCACCGAACGATTGAGCCCCACACCTCCACGGTTCAAGCGTGATACTGCTCAGTCCCAATATCTGCAATTTACTTCAGACTCTTCTTGATGGAATCTTCAATGTTACAAAACTGGCAGTATCAGTTAAGAACCCATCCCTACTCTATGGGAGCCAGTTCCCTTCTGAATCGAAATGCGCATTCTGCGCGACGCCGCCACTGCGCAATGTTTTCCTACGATCTCCTTTGTTTTGATAGGGGTGTTCACGGGCACCGCACACTGCTGCGTGCGCTGTGTACGGTGCGTCCAGCAGGCGTGGGGGTAGGGGATGGGTAGGCGGCTCTGACGTCACGGCTGCGTGCGGTGGACGGTCCGCTGTGGCCAGTCCCGACCGGCCACAGCGGTCGCTGTGTGCGGTGACGGAAGGGTGACGTAGGGACGAAGTGGGCGGAGCTTGGAGGCTGTGTGCGGTCCACCGCACACAGGGCCCGTGAACAGCCCTCAGCTGTTCGAGGTAGGTGTCCTTGAGCGAAAAAGATCATCAAGGATAAGTCGGAAACTAGGCCAAAGAAGTCCCATTAACAAGATAAGTTTTGTAATGCTGTCTAGATGTTGAATATAAACAGGCTTTAAGGGGAAAATTCACAACTGAGAAGTACATATATCAGTACCGATCAGTACTAAGGTTTTCGATACGCCAGCGACATCTATCAGTCATCGAAGAAGACAGTCACAGCTAGCGACATCTAGAGATGATAGCCAGAACATGGCTCCTAGTGACATCTACCGTCAGCGACAAAAGTCCAAGTGTTTATTATCTGGGCGTGTCCCAATCGGGTACGGTCCAGTGGCGGTGCACGTTCAGGTCGGATCCCGCATATCGGATGCACGTCGACCACTGATGGATGCCCTTGGTTCGCCTACTTTTGACTCAAAGATCACCTCACAGCTTACCCTGACATGATAAGCCGCTGGTGGTCTGCTTAAATGCGCAAAACAACTGTTTGTTATCGCGTTCACATAGCAACGCCCCTGAGCCAGGCAGCGCCTACGGCTGCGTGAGCAGCGCAGGCTAGCTTACACGTAGCGGTGAGCAGTTTCGCAGGTGATCGTCGCCGGTCGGTTGGGTCCCGGGCCAAAAGTATTGGAGCTACGCGAGACGCATCTGACGGGTGAGGCCGAGCTCGTTCGACGGATCAGCTCGTGGTGTTCGACACTAGGCGTCAGACGATTTATACATATTTTTGAATTTTATTTGATTTTAAAGTCATCGGTGGCGACGCCGTTTCAATGTGCTTATTTGATATGCTTAGACAAATGAAGCTTCTTACAAGTTTCATAGGGGAAACAATGCCGAAGAGGCAAACGTCTTCGATAGTGATGAAATAGTGCCCTTTGCGGATGTACGCGGTCGCTATCGTTTTTATCGCTCGATTTCGTAAGCATGATACTGTAAGCTTGTCTACGCTGTGAACTGTGAAGTAGATTGTTGTACATTCACATGTTGTGTCAGAGACCACCATCGTCACCCGAGCTTCCGGCGGTGACGCTGGTGACCGGTGACCTTTTACTGACACCAGCGTGACCTGATGGAGCAGTGAGCCAGGAGGGTGACCTGTGTGACCCCTGTGCTGACCTCCAGGGTGACCTGATGGACCGACGGGCCGGAAACCGTGTGACCCTGTAATGACCCTCGGAGATGCCCTGATGGACCGCTGGGCCGGGAGGATGGCGCTGCTGACCGGTGACCTTTTACTGATCCTCAGGGCAACCCGATGGAGCGATGGGCCGCAATGGTGACGCTGGTGACGCCCCTGTCCCCCGGCCCTATCCTGACCTGCAGGGTGACCCGATGGGGCGTTGGGTCGGGAAGTGACCTGTGACCTCTGTACTGACCCCCAAAGTGACCTGGGCCGGAAATGTGGCGCTGATGACCGGCGACCCTTTACTGAACCCAAGCGTCACCTGACCTGGGACAATAGGCGTCCCACGTGGGACGGAAGAGTGGCGCTGGTGACAATGACCTTTTACTGACCCTTTAGAGTGACGGCATCACCTGACCCTTCAGAGTTCAGAGTCATGGAAAGGGACCTGTGTGACATCTGCACTGGCCCCCAGGGTGACCTGATTGACTGCTGAGCCGGAAGGGTGGCGCTGGTGACCTGTGTGACCTCTGTGCTGACCCCCAGGGTAACCTGATGGACCGGTGGGCCGGAAGGGTGGCGCTGGTCACCGGTGCCAGCGTCGGTATCGGTGCCGCCATCTGTAGGGAGCTCGTCAAACATGGTATGATCGTCATCGGCTGCGCAAGAAACGACAAACAAATCGAGGTTCGGACCCGTTTCTGCTTACTGTCTATGCCTAACTAAAGGTTGTACACCGTTAAAACAACATTGTTATTATTAAGGGAAATGAATACGATCTCTCTCTCCGTGAACACGAGCTGATGAACTCTCTGCGAAGTGATTTTTTTACGTGAATGAACAAATTAAATTTGAATTAACCACGTACCGTCCAATCACTTTTCGTTCCACCGAGTTAGCCGTTGGATTACGCGCGCCCGATCTCCCCCAGGCGCTGTCCGTGGAGCTGGCCGGCCAGGCCGGCTCCCTGGTGGCCTTCCACTGCGACCTGAACGACTCGGACCAGATCGAGACGCTGTTCGCCACCGTCCGCGAACAGTTCGGCGGCATCGACGTGTGCGTCAACAACGCCGGCCTCTACTTCACCGGCTCGCTGCTCAACGGAGACGTGGAAAAGTGGCGCACCATCCTCAACGTCAACGTGCTGGCCGTGGCGCACTGCGCCCAGCTGGCCATCCGCAGCATGCGCGACCGTAACGTCGACGAGGGACAGGTGAGCCGAGCCGCCGCGGAGAGCGCGTCAGTGTCCGTGCAGAGGTGCACTGCCCCCGTCCACTGTGCTCTGATGACCCTGACCGCACCGTTCGCCGGCAGGTGATCAACATATGCAGTCTCTCCGGTCACCGGGTGCCCCCGAACCCGGACGTGCACTTTTACGCGGCCTCCAAGTACGCGATGACGGCGCTGACCGAAGGACTGCGTCAGGAGCTCGCCGCCGAGCCGCCCACCAAAATCCGCGTGGCCGTATGTACAGGCCTAATTAGTAATTGCATTCTTGCGGCGATGCATTCAAACTAGCGTTTGGACTCCAACCTACCCGTAGCTCAGGCCATCTAACAGCATCGGCACACCGTTTTAAAACGATGATTCGACCCTTCCTCTAGTTAAAACCCGTCCAAACTTAGACGACAAAACTGGATGACATGTCGCTTTGCGAGTGCACATATTTGCATAATTGACGTTTTGCAAATTTGCTGTTAAAAATGCATATCCATTTTAATTTATCATTGCCCTATTTTCAATAATATCGACTGTTACGATATTAAACGGTAACACGCTCTTTTCCCAGCAAATATCCCCGGGTCTGGTGCAGACCGAGATAGCGGCCCGGGCACACAACGAGCCGGGTCGAGTCATGGAGCTGGGCGTCGAGGCGAAGAACATCGCCGACGCCGTGCTGTACATCCTGTCGACCCCACCTGAGCTCCAGGTGAGACGACAAACAGCTATCCACCACCTCGTCCATCCAGGAAATAGCTCGGTCCACTTTGATCTGGAGGACGGCGGTCGTCGTCAGACCTGCATCAACGGGGTGCTGAGTTTGTCATTTCATGTTCAATAATCAGAAAATATTCGCAATAATTCTATCTCGATAACGCAACGAGTTAATCGAGTTAACGCTATAATCACCCTTGACCAGCAGCCACAAGCTCGTTGTTGATAAATTGCGATACCATGCTGTCACAGGATGTCGCCTCTATAGAATCGTCTACTGTCATTTCAGGTCCACGACATTCTCCTACGACCGACAGCGCAGCGGACCTAACTTCAGAGGCTGCTAGAGACCGGATCGGGTTCGCGCAGCTGCCTGGACGGCACAGTGTTGTAACGGTGCCTAGCTCCTGATGTCAACTGCCATCCCGTCTCCGCCGACCGCGACTGTTCCGTTCCTGCCACAGCCGGAACAGCTTATGCGCTGTGGCGCCGTTGAACGCGATTTAAATACATGTGCAGACCTCGACAGACCTGAGACCTTCTTCAGTCATATATTGCCAGGTATGAGTGGTGAAATGCATGTGGCTCAGGCCATCGCCCCTATCGAGCGACAGCATTCAGCATTCACACTAATAACACCAAATATAAACACTAGCATTCTGCAACGGTTTCGGATACCGGAGGGGTGTGTGCCATCATCCGCTCGCGCTGGTACGCTGCCGGTGGACTGCAGGCATGCAGGGGGCGCCACTTTGGTCTGCGGGCTCTACCGGCCTGACACCTAGCCCCGTAGCGGCCCTTGTTGTCTGCGACCCTGGAGATCCTCGAGCAACGTGCGCCCGGGCGGGATGCGGAAAGCAGCCAAGCTCCCAAGTTCTTGCTAGTATGGCAATGACATTTGGTGGCAGGTCACGGAGCAAGAGCAGGATTTATCACACCCTCCGCAAGCTAATCAGACCGAGCGGTCGAATCGAACATTATTATCCTGGAGGATGAACTGGATCCACACAGCTCCTCCCGCGCCGCACCGCCCGCATTGTCGTCAGGCTGCTCCAACTTAAAACATGGTTTTAATTTCAGGTCACAACCGTTCTCTCTACCGCTATCGTTCGACTTTCTCTCGGTGGAACAAATCATTGACAAATTATGATTACGTACGACTCAGTTCACGGCAAGCTAAACTTCGTTCTATTCGTTCTATTCTCTTTTGTAATTTTACTCGGGAATTAGAAACTTTGGGTGAATTGATTTGGTCGGTTGCAAAACTATAAATTTTATATTGACGTCATCAATAATATTCACTATCTAGCGTTGATGAAGCATTGTTTTTGTGAAACTGAATATAATAAGATTAAAAAAAGGGTTGTTGTCATTTTCATTGCAAAATAATCGCAAAATTGACATTTTTTGTTGCTGGCAAACAGTGCTTCACAATAAATACCTGTGCGTCATTGGTCAACTAAAGGATTTCTGTGACGTCATTATTATTACCATCGTAAGGTACTTTTTTAAATAGTTTGCGAAGGGAAATTGGCGCGCTTGTGGCAAGTAATTTTCGTAATTTTAGCGATTCAGTCTCTCAGTGACGCTTCAGAAGTCAAGGGTGTAGGTGCTCGATTGGAGCTCATCTGCTCATTCATAAAAGCCACGATGTCTGTCACTCAGGTTCAGTCAACGGTAAGAAGCTTTCAGCTTTTTTGCAGAGTATGACCAGTTTTTGTTGAGAAGCCATGCCAGGTCAGCCAGGCTGAACATCTCGACTTGTATGTTCAGAACAATTCTAGCCCTAGGACACTACAACTAGTGGGGCGACAAGCAGATATTCTTTTCAGATATAAAGAGAGGCAACACAGAATGGCAGTTAATTTGTTGAAAATATGATTATGCATACATGTCTGAAAATGCAGATGCTAAATATTCTCATCTTGATCTGCTTCCACAGGATGAATTCAAGAACAAGTTGAAAGAGGCTGGCAACAAGCTGGTGGTGGTGGACTTTTATGCCACATGGTGCGGCCCCTGCAGGCAGATTGCTCCCAAAATTCAGGTGAGTTGGTCCTTAATATTGGTAGCTGTGGGCACCAGCCAATTATTTTGCAATTGTGGTGAAATCCTTTTGTACCCTAATCTCAAAATTGAATAAAAACCAGTATTAGTAAGCCTGGCATCTCAGGAAGATGCCAGCTTGGGACGACGGAGATATATAGACCAAAAACAAACCTAACGTGACCTGACCTAACCTTACCTACAACCTACAAACCTACAACCCACAAACCTACAACCTACAAACCTACAACCTACAAACCTACAACCTACCCTACAAACCTACAACCTACCCTACAAACCTACAACCTACCCTACAAACCTACAACCTACCCTACACACCTGCAACCTACAATGGTATCTGGCATCTTCCTGGGATGCCAGGCTTACTTATACCTAAAAACCACACCATATTGTCCCAAACATATTAGAAAATTGTTCATAAAATCATTTAATGTAAAAAAAAATCAGATACACTACAAGCAGAAGTAACAAAACAAAATCTAACCTGACTTACCTTACCTAATGTAAAGATTACACTTAGTCATTAGTGAAATCTTCCAGTTTGCTGTTAACCCTATTCCTGGCGGGGGGGGGGGGGCCTCAGGAGCCCCCCCCCCCCTGAGGTTTTTTGGTTATTTCTCCCAAACGCGTTGAGCTAGGAAGCTCAAATTTTCTGACTTTTCCTAAAAGGCTTCTACGCAACATGTCTGAAAATTTTGAGTTGATCTGACCTCAGGTCAGGTCACCAGAGGCGGTTTGGTGACCCTACCTCAGAAAAGTTTGCAATCACGCCAGAGCTAGAGTTTTTGACCGATCAATTTCTTCTCTTCAGGGTTTAGTAAGGGTACCAGTATGTGCAATTTGTATATCTCGGAATTTTGATATCGGTGACCTAAGGTCAGGTCAATTTTGCGACCTCCCCATTATAAGTCAATGGGGGAAAAATCAACTCCCTGTTTTTACCACTAAAACGGGTCGGAATGGCCCCATATACCATACATGACTTCAAATACGATCAACCTTCACTACCTTGAGGTCTGTTTTGCTGTTGGGCAGCTGTGAGGTCATGTGACGTCATCAAAGGTCACCAAAGGTTTTTGGCCAATAACTCCGTACAGGAACAAGATACAGACGCGTGGATGGTCTCATTGTGTTCAGCTCGTCAAGACGCATCGAATGATATACATGATGACCTCGAGGTCACGTGACCTGAGGTCAACCTTTGACCTTGACCTTTCGAGGTCAACATATATATCATTCGATGCGGATTGACGAGAGGATCACGATGATGCCCTTAGTTTGTTCCTATCTTGACTAATTCGAAAGTTATTGGAGAAAAACTCTCTCCATATCTAGCGCCGCCATTTTGACTTTTTCGACCCCTGTGACGTCATCTTTGACCTGACCTGAAAATGACCTTTGTAAAAATTGTAGATCTTGGCCATGCGTATCCGATGCCGTTTACCGCTTGTCGCTATCTTGCTTCGTTCTCGAGATCTCAGGGGGGGGGGGGGGCCGAATCGGCCCCCCCCCGCCAGTTTCTTGTCCCGGCGGAGCCCGCCAGGAATAGGGTTAAGGCTATGGTTGTATTCAATGAATTACAAGGGTTTTGTGAAATATGCCTTACAGGGTGTCTCAAAAGTTCGTTCACAGGTACCAGCCATGCTTTTTTGTCAATAATTCTGAATCAACAAGAAATTAACAGTCGAAATTTTGCATGGGCATTGGTGACAACCTTCCTCAAGCAGTCTCATTGTTTTCAAGTTCATTCGACCCTTCATGAGCTCACAAAAAGGGTTCACCTCTGACCATGGGTCAGGCACGAAAATGTAGGTTGCAAAGTCGGGTATGTTGTGAAACTCTCTGTTTCAGGAGTAATGGGAGTGGTTAAGTCGGAAATGACACATGGCTAAGTGTCGGCGAGGATGAGTGCAACATGATGATCATCTCATAAAAACGGTGGCTAAAATTTTCGAAGGACGAAACCATGCGAGACTAACGGCGTTTTGAACGACCCTCGCACGACAGCAGACTCGTGTTCCGGAAAGCAGCTGAAAATGCGGTCATAACTATTGAAAACTGGCAAGAAGGTCACAGACAGAGGTTACCCATTTTCAAAAAGTGCAGGTAATCGTAAAATAAAGACAAATTATAATTTAAAATTGTTTATAATATCTATAACGCTAATTTTTGGGGACAATAACACAAAAATCGTCAATGCCAAGGACACCTGACCCTCCAAAAGTGTCAGTTATTGTAAAATTTTATCTAACGAAGTTTCAAGAGGCAGATCTGCAGCGAATAATTTTCTTTTAAACACAAAATCCCGATAAAACCACACGATGGACAGGTTTGGGCCGTTTACAAAGCAGAACATCTCCCGAGGAAAACACTCCGCAACCGAGCGAAGGTCTTGGCATGGGGAATGACGAGCGCTTGGAATTTGCAAAATTTGCACAATGTGTCTGAGAAACAGACGTCCGACACATTCTGCTACCATATGATGCGAAAAATTTACTCCTGGTACTTCCCGTTTGTTCAGGACTGGGGTCGTTTTGAAAAGGAAAATGGCGCTTGGGATGTCGGCGCCAGTCATTCATGAAGGAGTTAGCGCCAGAGAATGCCTACAAAATACTCAAGAATGGTGTCGATGCAAGCTGTCGGCTTTCAGGGAAAATCAGATGTTGCCGGGGAGCTAGTCAAAACTAAATCCGACGCAGAAACTGCAGGGGATTCCCCTGCAAGAGCTTGAAAGCTGGTAACCTTTTATCAGCCTCCGGCAGCTGACGGAGCAACAAAAATCGGTATGGGCAAATATTTTTGGAGATACAGCAAAGGGGTTGGTTTCCAACCTTCTTAATCAGTTGTCAAAGCATGCATATTTGTCTAGTGTACACACAGACACCAAAACCTTATACTTTTGGCCGGTTCTTACGAGTATATGCTTTATTGGCATGGGAAATGTGTGAACGAACTTTTGAGACACCCTGTATGAGTGTAAAATTTACCTTTATTTTCAGCTATTCACATTAACATTTACAATAGCAAAATTAAAAGTACCACTGCAAACTTTCTTATTTCACCATGTGTGCTGTCCAGTAGGTGATAAGTAACATATGGATGAGGTATGGATAATTAATGGTGCTGATGTTAGCCAAATGAGAATACCAGTCAAATGTTCTTGATCCATGATCATATCAATAACGGTTTGAGGCCAGTTCAGCTATTTCACATTTGGACAATGCATTCGCTGACAGATGTTAAGTCATCACTTTTGTTTAGTTTTGGAATGAGACAATTTTATTACATATTTGATTAAAATTATATCAAAGGCCGGGCTGTGGAATCTGAGTCGGATTCGGAGTCGATCGGAGTCGGCAGTTCTGCCCGGTGTCGAAGTCTGAGTCGGAATTCACATTACATGGCTCAAAGTCGTGGACAGCTTCTTTTTTTTTGTGAGAAAATATTACGTTTGATCAAGCCTTTGAAAACAGATTTTGCCGAATCTAGGGCCTGCTAAGCCCTTACTGCCATTTTGGACGAGCGTTTTGAGCTTGAAAAGCAGAATACTGCGGCTGCCCGGGAACCTGCTTTTACTTTACCGTTTGTTGTAAAGAAGGTACAATTGCAATGTAAGGCGTTGTAACGCCGAAGGAGAATGTTTCAGGCAAGATAAACAGTATCCGACGTGAGCTTAACAGTCATAATGTAAAGCCGGAATCGGTGAGGGATGTACGGAGTCGGTGTCGGAGTCGATAGTCCGCAGCTCAGCTGTCATCGGAAGACGCTCAGGGCCTTTGATTCTCGCAGCCGGAATGGCTTCCTAAATTGCGCCTTTTCAATGATGCATAATGCAGTCCATAAACTGGCCAACTGCCTTTGGGACATCCATTGTGGATAATCATTGATGAACACTAAGCGAAACATGTCCAAATTTATGTGACCGGGCAGCGGCAATATTGCGCCGGGAGTTTCTTGATAGCGTCACAGCACGGTCGATTTATCGCCTCCGCCGGTATGGGCTGGCCCGGCCTGTGACCCACCGAAGCCGCAGTCTCGTTCGTCACCCAGCCGCTGTCTGCGCGGACACCGGTCCCACCCAGCCGGTCTCTCGAACCGCACCGCGCCGCTGTCCTGTCCGCGCGGACACCGGTCCCACCCAGCCGGCACCCTGTCCGCGCGGACACCGGTCCCACCCAGCCGCCGCGCTGTCCCCGCGGACACCGGTCCCACCCAGCCGGTCTCTCGAACCGCACCGCGCCGCTGTCCTGTCCGCGCGGACACCGGTCCCACCCAGCCGCCGCGCTGTCCCCGCGGACACCGGCCCCACCCAGCCGTTCTCCGCCGTCACCCGCTTCCGTCGTCCACAGCCCGTCCGCCCGTCCGCCCGCCGGCTGATTGTTTGCCTGCCGTCGGCCAATGATGTCCGCCAGCGCGATAGTCAGCGACTGTGTCCAGCGGCGGACGTCTGCGGCCTAGAAAAGTGCAGTCCAAGGCCCTATATGTGCATTGTGCAGTCTGCGTGCGGAACAGTGGAGACATGCCTCGTGAGATGGTATAGCTGACCATCCAGGCTTATTGAGCGGCTGTTACAGCTGTGCGCAACTGCCATCAGCTGGCGCTGGATGTTTGTCTGCAGCTGTTGATGGAGGCCGTCCGCGGGCCAACGATAACGGTGAATCGGCGTCTCTGCGGGATAGGCATAACTGGCTGAGCACCGCCGTCATTCGAGATCGTTGTTGTAGTTTAATTTTTAGTTTAATTTTCAGTAGCTTGGTGTCTCATCTAGCATATGATTTGATTAACGTTTTGGTAATGCCCATTTTGTACAAAGTCCTCACCAATTATAGAGTGGTTTTGCGTTGGAAGGGATCTCTATTCGTTTTGCACATTTGCTGGTCTTTATTTATGTTTGTCAGCGGGCGCTGTGTGCGGGCGCTGGCGTTTTGTGGAGGCCCGCGGTACGGTACCGGGGCCACACCGGGACACATCAGGGATCGGCCAGCCAGATACGGAGGTGACGGCCAGCACGGGTCGGCCGTGGCCACCTGTCCGGGCGACCGTATCGATCCGCCCGTCCCGGCCCGGCCCGTGTGTGCGCCGCCCGCGGCCTGTCACCGCCCGCCCGCCTGCGTCCGTTCATGTTTGATGCGATGTGTACGCACTTACGGCTCTACGTGTTTTAGTCACGCAAAAAGGAAATAGGTACAAGCATGCCATCCGCAGGTGAATTATATCGTTGTCTGGGCTCCGGATAAACACGATATTTCACTTCGCCGAAAAAAGCGTAACAGTTGTGCAAAGCCTTTGAGATTTGGCCTAAACTGTGAGGATGTGCAGCTAACCCGCTCTGTACCGAAAATAGGGAAGGGTATCGAAGGACGTGTGTGTACGTACTTCTTGCTGCTAACTGGCTGGACCCGGGCGCAGTGGTGCCCCGGCGGTGCCTCAGCTCGCCGCTCTGTGCCACCACCGTCTCACCGTCGCCCTCGTCACGTGGTCGGACTGACTGCCGGCCGGCGAGCACCCTCGGAATGTGACCCAGATCGCACCCCTGGGTCGCTGCCGGCGCGCCGAACCCAGCCGAGAAAATGGCACGACCGGAGCTCGCGACGCGGACGCCGCGCCCGCGGGCGACACGTGCCCGGCGCTGCTGCGCTCGAACAGCAGCTCAGAGACGGGCCTTGATGCCGGTCTGTTTTCTTCGTTGATTTTTCTTCAATATGTTGTAGGGGCTGATGCGGAAGCGATCAACGCCTGCCTCTGAACAGCGACCCAGTCTACTCGTAGTCGGTCGCTTTCTCTTCCTTTCACTCTCTATTTCTTTACCCTTGTCTTACGTGTCTCGTCATGGGTTTCACCTCTTTTACGTTCATGAGTCAAGTCTCTTTACCAATTCTGTCTGCGTTGGCGACGTCACCGGAAGGCGCGTGATAGTCATGCTGCTGTCACTGACTAAAAATAGCTTTAGGAGTTGGCTTGTGCAAAAATTCCCGGCCTTCTTCTCTACGGCATGCAGAGAAGTGTCATACCGTGTTTTCCGTGCCACCCACCCGCCGCCCGTGCGCGAACCGTGCGACCCGGCTGCGGCCCGTGTCCCCAGCTCTGTCCGGCGCCATCTGACCAGTCTGATTACTGGGCGGCTCGACCGACGGCGTCACGGCACGTCGCTGCACTGGCGGGGGTACGTCAGTCCACTGCAGAGGTCAGGTCTCCCCGAGGCACGGAGTGAGAGAAGACCCGTGGACAAAGCAGACAGATACCGCTGCCCAGACAGAACCTGAGGACAAAGCAGACAGATACCGCTGCCCAGACAGAACCCGCGGACAAAACAGACAGATACCGCTGCCCAGACAAAAACCGGCAGCACGGACGAACCCGCTGCCCAGACAGGCAGATCCTCGCTTCCCACTTCCCAGACAGTAGAACCCGCTGCCTCGACAGCGGAACTCGCGGTCCAAACAGACAGAGCCCGCGGTCCGGCAGCCGCTTTTGTAGACGGCCGGGTGGCGTGCACGGCTCACAGTGCTTGGTTTATGCACGGGTCACACCTGTGGTGCACGTTTGTGCGCTTTTGTGGTGCACGTTTGTGGTTGGTCGCCACCGGGCTCCGTCCTGCCTCTATGTCTGGCCTCCCTAGTCTCGCACAGAATAGGGTGAGTGGTGAGTGGTGACATACCCAAACAATTTCCGGAGTTGTATTCGTGGCAAAGGTTTTGCATGATCTTCAATATCTCGACAATATTTTTTATGCCACATCGTAACAAATTCAGTTAGATACTGACTTTTTAGTTTTCTTTTTTGCATTTATGCATTTGTTTTCAATGTCTGATCCTTCGGTATGGGCATGGCGAGTAACTGTATAGGAACGCTCAAACTGTCCGCTGCTGTATCAAGAAATGCCTGTGGGATTTCGGACGGCTAGCCGCGAGCTTCCAAGTCGGTTTGTTCTGCTCGACACGATTCGCTGGGTTTTGGACGGCGGTCGTCGCCGGCGAGTCGGCTGTGACATTTTGGCCACTGTCACCAGGGTGATCCAGCTCTGAACCGCTTCTGAAATGGGGTGTTTGGATTTATCTAAGGGTCATCGTGAACTGTTTGTCATTACATGGTGCTCTGATGCACCGCCAGGGTATGTCAAGAATGTGCAACGAGCCGGTAACTTGGTTACAACCGTTATGCATCGTTAATATAAGCATTTTGGTATTAAAATGGATTTAAAAACGCGCCGAAAAAGAGAAAACCATTACTGAAAAAACGAACCATGTGCATAAACTTGGCCCGGGCGGCCAAGGCCAATGACTTTTCTGTTGTGCCAACACGCATTTAACCGCGACGAATCAGGTCGCTGGTGCTTTGTCAGTGATAAATCAGCGTCAGTGCTTTGGCGCCAACACGCGTCTTACCCTGGCGAATTAGGTGACTTAATCAGCACATCTCTGATGAGCTGAGGGTCAGGTGGGAATCCCCCTCTGTCAGGCAGGCTGGATACCAGTCATCACTCATCACGGCTGTTGGGTCACCTCCGTGGGCCTCACAACACTGATCACTTGTGCCCGCTGCTCAGCATAATGAAAAAAGTCCTGAATGCCCTTGTACAGGGTGGAAAGTAATTACGCGAACATGTATTTTCTTACAATTTCGCCTGTCAGTGGAGATTTTGCATGAGCGCGGGCTGTTATGGAACATGACTGGTCGTGTTTGTTGTCGCCTCATCTAACAAAAGTGACCTTACTTTGAAAAATGACTTGGAAGGTCTACAACACCTCTCGGCTTCGAGTGGTGCTGACGCCATACGCTGCTCAAGACCAAAATGGGCAAAGAGATCAATTTGAAGTTGCCAGGGAAAGCGTTTGTGATTATTTTGGCTGGATTGGTGCGGAAGGGACTCGGAACGGTCTCGGCACCAGCATAACTCAATTACACGTTTGGTTGAAGCATAATAAAACTTAAGAGGACTTAAAAAGCAAAGCCGTTGGCGGCAGTAAAACCTCGGCGAATTCAGGCGCCGAATGGGTGGTCACCATTTCCGCGACCAAACGACAACAGTCGACCCGAAAACAGGCGAAATGGTTTACTTTGGCCGGGTACCCCATCTAAGATATCACGATTCATACATAAATCCGTGAAAATTCGAAAATCAAGTCGTACAAACAATCGAGATGGCCAAAATTCATAAATTAACAGCAGGATTGTCAATTTAAGTTTTCTTAAGACCGCCAAACCTGAACAGAGGAGGACAGGCAGCTGGCTTTGTGGTTGGGTGAGACATCTTCGAAGCTATTTCATCCGTCAAACCTGCAGAACAACGCGTTGGGGGCTGCTGATGCGTCCGACGTCCCGCCCGTCCCAACCTTCAAACATCCGGCAAAGGAACACACATCAGCGTGTTATGAGCGCCCGGATGGTGTCAGAATTGCATGTAGTGACCAACAAGGCCACAAAAAATAAAGTATACAACTGGTGGAACATCCTTCCAGACGAGTCTCTTTATCTAATCCATCAATGCACCAAAAGGGGCAAAATGATTGAGCGCACTTTTGTGCCCGACGCAAAGAAACTCTTCTTCATGATTGATGAAGTCCTTCCTCTCACGGCCAAAAAGACGCAAGACTGGTGCTTTGAGAACCCGTTCTTCTTCTGGGCATATAATAGTCAATCTGGGAATAGCCCAGACCTCAATTTGATCAAAAATATCCAGGCGACTCTTCAGGAGAGCGTCTAAGAGCTGCTAGTAGCCACTAACATCGATTGCCTCACCAGACACCTCCAGGAGGCGTGGACTAAGCTTTGGCCAACAGTGCTTGACATGCTCATGTCAATTATGCCTGAACGCCTTTGTCAGTGTATCGCACATAAATAGGAATATATGAAAAGATGAAATTTTCATGTCACCGCCGCTTTTTCCATTGCTATAAGACGAAAAAATATGTTCGCGTAATTACTTTCCACCCTGTAGTTTGGTCGAAATTTCGAATATTCGCCGCAAGACATGTATTCGGTATAGTTAAGTTTCATGCTTTCTCGACAATCCTAAAACAGAACAGGAAATAGTCCTCCCTTCATAGAGATAATGACGACCGCTCGTAGCTCTTGCCCTTGAAATACGAATCTTCGCATCAACATGCTCACAAACCGCAGGCCTAACTTCGGCAACTCCGTATTCTATGGCTCCTTACTCAGCGGCGGCGATTGCGTCGTAACGCAAAGTTTGCTGCTCGTCAGAGCCAAAGTTATGGTTGTTAGCAGTGAGGCGGCAATGCCGACTGAATGCTGTGCGTCATCTGCGGGTCGGCTGCCAGTGCTGCTCGATCCGGTCCCTGTTAGAAAAGCAGGGTGACTGAACATTGTGGACGTTCCTCGGGGCCGGCACGTAGCCGACTTGAGCTGACGGTAGCTGCCGTAACTGTCGGTAGCTGACGATGCACGTCAGCTGACACAGGATCGCGAGCATTCAGCATGGTGATCTGGTTACTTATCACCGCCGCTGTTTGACGTATGGAGAAAATATCCACTGGAAAAGAACTGGAACGGCCTATACAATTTCCGAGATGTTTTTTTTTCGACAATTGGATATAACTAACCGAGCCAGTATCCGTGAAGCGTTATTTCCTCATCGACATGTCTGCGCTATTTGGCGGCGTCCCACGGGCACGGGCGGACCGGTGTTGGCCTGTGTCCGTTGGTGTTGCTGTTATTCGTGCTATCTGCCGGGCGTCGGCGGACTTTCTGTCCAGGACGTCCGACCGGACACGGGATCATGGCTGACAGGCACTAGCCGCCACTGACAGACACTGGCTGTCATCGTTTGTCACAGTCACGGCCTGTCACTCACTGTCACACTCAGTCAGTGGTTGTCGATGGCTGTCGCTGTTCGGCACTGTCACGAACCATCAACTGTCACCGACATCTGTCATAAACTGCAGTTGCCACTGTCACCGGATATGTCAGTACTGTCGGTCAGTCAAGTTTCAGGACAACCCTGTATGTATAATGTATGTAAAATCTGCCTCAGCCACCGTGACACTACTGACATCGCTGACAGACGTCTGCTGTCTGCCAGGGAACTTTCAGGACAACCCTGTATAAGTGTATAATGTATATGGATGATGTAGGTACGGCCCTCCAGGTATTAAGTGGTTGGTAGCCAACATCACAATAATCGAACTGCGTTGATGAATACGTCTAATGGCTGTTGACAACCACTGCCGAAATGTGTGCACGAGCTCTCTTCTCATTTGTATTGAGTCATTTTACAGGAGTGTCTCCGTCATTTAAAGTTATTACACCTAAAGCACATAGGCTAACCAACCACTCTTTTGCTGGAGGGCCATACCTATTCCAAAGTCTGCCATGGCCATTGGCCAGTGCGACACTACTGACATATCGCGGACAGACATCGCGGACATCGACACCAGCGACGGACGTCCTTCACAAAACGTTCACCGCTGTAGCCTGTATGCATGAACAGTTGAACACGGTGTGCACAGCACACTGCACAATGCACTTGCATATTGAACTGCAATGGTGATACCGCGGATAGACTTGCCTTGACGTACAATATCTGTATACTATGCTACGCCGCTACGGCTTTCAAGCACTTTGTGTACGGTTCCAATGTCCGTATATTGTGTAAATTGACTCTAAGAGGCAGACTAGAGGGTGATCGGGAGAATACATATTTTGTTTGCTACCTTTGAGCCTTTGAGGTGTTTTATTCACACCTCGCACAACAAACATACGATTGTCTAAATTAATGTTTTACCGATTGACCTGAACGTGCTACGAATTACCAGAGCTACTAAACGCCGAAGGTCGCCATTATAATGCGCTTCGGTTTTCGGATAAAGCTTCTAATAAATTCTACATAGAGCTGCCTGCGTATTGACGTAGAACGGGGATGGATACCGTAACTGATTTTCTAGCTACTTGTTATATATTTCTTCCTCCGATCCGATGATCATGATCATGATCATGCAGTTTGGTACAAAAACTTTGAGTTGAGCCAACTTTTTGTGGTACAACATTAGATGAACCACGATGAACGTATGAAAAGTTCAGCCGTTTTTCTGTAAACCAGTACCGTTTGCCTGTGAGGCTGTGACCATATGGGAAGAGAAGTGGTGGGAGTTTATTTGGGTACTGAGGGCCGATGACTGGGAAAAAACAGGCTGGGGGCTGCGGTCTGGCACATCGCTCTCCTCTGGCAGCTCTGCGCCGCCCTTTCCTATGGCTGCCACAGTTCGGCTATAAAGTGCGCCGCACACTGGATAATTGGTCGGCGCGTCTGGCGCACACTACTCAGTACTCACTGCTCAGCCCACGGTGACTCACCGCGACCCGGGCAGGGGCGTGGTGACCCCGTCTGGCCCCCGCCTAGACACTGGGTGACTCACTGGGCGGGCAGTGACAGGCGTGGGACCGGAGTCGCGTGGCCGCGCACTGCTGCCGTCGGTCCCCCGAAAGGGCCTCATGTTGATGAGCCGCCGGCCGTAGCGACCTATGACTGTCGCCGGGGATGATGGGCCTCCGGCCGTCAACGACCGATGACCGTGTCGCCGGGTGGAAACAGTCTTCGGTCTCAGAAAACGGCGTCGCGCTCGCGCCGCTGGCCGCTGCAGCACGATTTATGAACTGCCGAGCGCAGGTCTGGTCTCGGGGCACGCTGACAAAGTCTCTACTAAACAGCCGGGTCAGACCGTGCAGTGAGCAGCTCTGGCCTCGCTGACAGACTGAAGCGCGAGACGTAGGGGCGTGATGATAGGACCCCGGACATAGCACGGGTCGGTCTGACGACCGGTCACTACATAACATGGATCGAGCCGCGACCTGGCGAGCGGGCTACCAAAAATAGGCAGTGGGCCGTGGGCGTCTTAGCATGTGGATCGTGCCACCAAACCATCTTGGATTGGGGGCTGGAGTCGCGGCTGAGCTGCTTTACATTGTGACTATCAGATCGGCAATGCTACCGGGGTGCAGAGAGGCCGGGCCGGCATTACCAAAGGTCGATCCGCATTCTGTTCCGAAAGGTCACCAACACCACCACTGATGGACTCGCCTGTCACTGCCGGTGATAAATGGGCTGGAATGAAAGGGCTTTTCGCTGATATTAGCACCTTACATTCCGTGTGTTTGGATAATTATCGGAGCAAAGCCCATCGTTTATCCTCACCTTTTGCATTGAGTCTGTTTATGTACTGATATAATATGATGATCGAGTGAATTACCATTCAGAGGACTGACGGGTAGGGTTAAAGGCGTAGGAAAACCATGAAACTTTCCTATGCTTTTATTAGATTGTATGATAATTGATAAGCGACATGGCTTTTATAAGCTGGCTAATTCAAAGCATTCGGTGCAATTATTTTGTCGATAATGGGTACCTGCCTTCTATTATTCGCTGACTTTTTTTGGTGAAGGGAAGCCATCTCGGCGTTGATTCGTGTGGTTTCGACCCTAATTATCCTAAGTGCTTCCATTTTTGGTTTGGGTTTTGTATAGACTTCATTATTGGTCCATAAGGATCAAATAACAGAAGTGGCTGTTTCTGATTTGAGTGAGGGAGTCTCCAGTGGTGCCTTCATCTTTTCACAGCTCACCGCTTCGGCGTGCTGTGACTATCATAGTGATTGGTGATTTTCTTTCTTTGCTTTGTGCCATCTGTTATCCCTTCTCGATCCACAGTATCAGACGGTTTTTGTCTCTGCCGGCCGTCCTATTCCGTTGCGCCTATACCTATTGGACGCTGGGTTCAATGACTCCCCGAAATAGCGAGGTCCGCCATGAGCTCTGCACTCATGCAGCGCTCACGTACCGGTGTGCTAGCTGTCAGTCTTTTGGGACTGCTTTGTGGTCCGCTGTCCAGTCATGGTGCGCGGACGAGCGATAGCCGCGCTGTGGGGTACTCGGGGGCGCCGCACCGGACTCGATGTGCCCGTCATCCGCGGTGACCGGCGCCACCCCGCTGCCCTCGCCGCCGCTCGATCTGATGACCCCGGATAAGATTGGTGCCGATACGCGGGGGCCGATCAGCGAGATGTGGTGGCTGTCGAGTGTCGATCGACTGGACAGTGACGACAGATGAATAGACGACTCCCCTTCCCGAATGCGTTCTTGCCTCCGCACAATGAGCTCTTGTGAGTTGTGAAGGAACAAGTCTTAATCGTCCACGGAATGGCTGAGACAGACGTCAGTCTAGTCCGTCAGCGCAGGGGCCTTGTATTTGGTCCACCAGTCCAGTGCTCCTGATGGACCTGCACAAGATTTTGCCGTCGCTCTCTGCAGCGCGCATGCCTTCGGCCTGACACGGCTCTTCTGTGCGGTGCGGGCCGTATGATTCATTACGGGGTTCTCTGAAACAGGTGTGACTCATCCCCGCAGCCGTCAGTGCCAGGCCGCATTTTCCGGCGATGGGGAATAAAGCGCTTTTCACACCGCGATAATATCCCGGGGAAGTACTATGCTAATCAGAAATGACGAATGCTCCAGGCCCGGTTCCGGGCCCTGCTCAACAGCATCCCGAGTTGTTTGCTGTTGCATGACGCTGTCAACGACCATGACCAAGACAGACAATGTCTGTTGAGGTAGGCCGTGTCCTGCCGCGTGGCTTATTTATGTTCCGTGCACGCGGACAGGCCGGCCCTGCGCGGCAGTCCGGCCAGCCGGGGCGGCCCGCGCTGCAAAGTACTGGACCACTCACCCTGCCAGCAGTCGGCGGCGAGCGGGCCTGACCCGTCCACACGCCGCCGCTGCCGGGGGTGACGTCACGCAGCCGCCGAGATGACTCGGCAGTTTTACCGTCCGGCCGGACACGGTCGGCAGTGACCGGCGTGGTCCGATAGCCGCCACCGACCTGTCTGGGGGGCGCCACTCTTGAACAGCATCCCTATACGTGATGTTTGTGAAGTGCCACCGACTTAGCCCGCTGGGTATTCGTTACGTAACTGCCGAGTCATCCTCGGGCCGCGGCACATTTTACCATTGCGCGGCTGCCACATTTTGGCAACTGCGAATGTGAGGCGGCTGCCAAAAGTGCAGCTACACGATGACCTGGGCAGTCTATGTGCGAGGCTTGTTCTGCGCTCTTGTCCGAGTGCCGGGACTGCCGTGCTGTGGAGGGCCGAGAACTGGGCTGAACTCATGAATAGAGGTGGCAAAATGTGGACCCGAGGACCCGGTCCAAAGAACTAGTCTGGACCCATATGGGTCCAGACCGGTTTCTGTAAATTTTCTGACGGGTCCAACCGGGTCCTACCACAAACTAGACATCTTGCACACTGCACAGTATTGCAAAATATGAAGTGAATGTTTCTTTGCACACAGTAGCTCATGAGTATTCCCAGTGGGAAATAGGCTGTTATACATGATGCAACTAATGATACCTACAAGTAGTTTGTATTAATTGACTCTTGGGGAACGGGTCCAACTGGTTCCGATTCCAACTGAGACCGGGTCCGACTGGTTCCAGAAATGTCCAGCCGGGTCTGGTTCGAGTCTGGTTCCCAAAATTTTCATCTTTTGTCACCTCTACTCATGAAGTGCCGTGTGTGCCACAGTAACGCGTGGACTGACCGTGCGGTGTGCCGCAGTATCGCGTGGCCCGGCCGGGCGGGTGCAGCGGCGCGATCTGTGCGGCAGCTGCGGCGCGCCGTCTGACCTCCAGCGCTCCTCTGTCCGTCCGTCTGGTAGCAGGGCTGCCCCGTGTCGGCCCTCTGCCGCCCCCGGGCTGGGTTTACGGGGCACGGCGGGCGCCGGCGTGTCGGTCGCGGCGGAACCGCTGACCGATAGGGCTGTGTCCGTGGCCACACCGCCGCTGGGGCCTCGCTGGCCGGAACCACCGGCTATCCTGCTGGCCAAATGTTTGAATATGATACACTGCAAATGTCGAGGGTTGGGTTCGATTTGTCTCGCTGAATGATTGTAAGGGGCCCGCGCCGTGCAGCGCCGTCTCCGTCTCGCCATTTCCCGGCTCTCACTGGTCTGTTTACCGGCAGCACCCCGTCCGCTGGCTGTGCCGGGACGACCTTTGTGCCGCCGGCCGTCACTATCTTCTCTCCTTCCGACCGGACCCGCTTCCGCGCCGTCCGCCATTTCTGCGAGCGTCCGTCTTTTGTGTTCCAGTGTCGCTTGGCGTCCGCCATCCCTCATCTATCTATCTCTCCTCTTTTCTTCTGTCCGCTTTTCTCCGCATGTCTCCGTTTATCTGCCTCTTTTCTCACGGCTTTTCTCCTCTCTTCTCGGGTCCTCTGCTCTCCGCTGCTCTCCGTTTATCTGCTCCTCTCTCCTCTCCGCTCCTTTCTCCTCTCCCCTCTCCTCTCCGCTCCTCTTCTCTCCGGTCCTCTTCTCTCCTCTCCCGGCTAATATTTCCGCCCCTTCCCCCGCCGGATGCCAATGTTCAGCAGTGGTTATCCGACCCGACCACCCTCGTCGGCTATCGCTAGCTGCACGATACGGCCTTGATGCGTAGCAGAAGGGAAAGATCATCAGTCTTCCGTCAAGGTGTGCTTTTTTTAGGCAGACGGCGACCGCACCGCTACTTTGAATCATGCTCTTGAGCTTGAACGCCGGGAAAGGATTACTGGCGCCGGTGGGGGTTATCAGAGCGACTAAAAATAGACGGCTGGGACAGTCGCAATCGCGTCTTGTGTTGGCTGCGGCTGCAGCGGGGCGGAGCGGAAGAGCCGCGGCGTTTGGCCGCGTGCCGTCTGCTCGCTGGAGAACGTTGGCGCTGCAAGTGCGCGTGTATCTGAAAGAGCTGAAGCGATATGAAATAATTACGCAGTTTATTGTGTAAGGACAAATTTTGAAATAGCAATTCCAACTACAAATGGCTATTACATTGTTGCAAATTAATATGTGTCAAACAGGTGATAAAACGGTATATAGGCCCTTGGACAAAACCAACTGACGTTAGTTTGGTGTGGTGTGGCGGACCGCTTTTGACCCTGACCGCCTGTCTTTCATCATGACGACCGTCTGTTTCTGACGTGATATGGCTGACTGTGACTGACTGTGTGTGTCTGACTGTAACTGACTGTGTGTGACAGACTGTGACTGACTGTGTGTGTGTGACTGTGACGGAATGCGTGTGACAGACTGTGGCTGTCTGTGAGTTGTGACTGACTGTGACAGACTGTGACTGACTGTGGCTGACTATGGCTCTCCGGCAGGCGATGGCCAAGGAGCACACGGACGTGGTGTTTCTGACTGTGACTGACTGTGTGTGTCCGTCGGGCAGGCGATGGCCAAGGAGCACACGGACGTGGTGTTTCTACTGTGACTGACCGTGTGTGGCTCTCCGGCAGGCGATGGCCAAGGAGCACACGGACGTGGTGTTTCTGACTGTGACTGACCGTGTGTGGCTCTCCGGCAGGCGATGGCCAAGGAGCACACGGACGTGGTGTTTCTGACTGTGACTGACTGTGGCTCTCCGGCAGGCGATGGCCAAGGAGCACACGGACGTGGTGTCCCTGTCTGTGATAGACTGTGTGTGTTTGACTGTGACTGACCGTGTGTGGCTCTCCGTCAGACGATGGCCAAGGAGCACACGGACGTGGTGTTTCTGACTGTGATTGACCGTGTGTGGCTCTCCGGCAGGCGATGGCCAAGGAGCACACGGACGTGGTGTCCCTGTCTGTGATAGACTGTGTGTGCTTGACTGTGACTGACCGTGTGTGGCTCTCCGGCAGGCGATGGCCAAGGAGCACACGGACGTGGTGTTTCTGAAGGTGGACGTCGAGGAGCTGGACGACCTGGCGGCCGAGTACGAGATCAGCTGCATGCCCACCTTCGTCTTCATCAAACAGGGCGCCAAGGTGGGTCTGCCGGCCGGCTGGACGGACGGACGGAGGGACGGGTGGGCCCCGTACGGCTGCGGGTGAAGTCACTATGATTGGACACGGCTGGACAAACACCTGTGGCGGTGGTCAAACAGCGCGGGAAGTGTGCACTGCAGACGGACGCACGTCACTATCGGACGCGGCCGGCTGGCGGCGGGGCGGTGCAGTCTATTCTGTCCGTGCCGTTATGTCTATAGAGCAGTGGGTCCGTCCCGTCCTAATATCAGAGCGGGCCTGTCCCGTTCGTGCGGGCAGAGTGGGTCGATCCCTTCCGTACCCCCTGGCTTGTCTGTCCCGTCCTAATGTCAAAGCGGGCCTGTCCCGTTCGTGGGGGCAGAGCACGATTGTCCCGTCCCAATATCAGAGCGGGTCGATCCCGTTCATACTCCCCAGATCTGCGGGTATGTCCCGTCCATGCGTCCCCGTGTGGGTTCGTTTGGTCAGTACATGTCATGACGGTCCGTGGACAATCGGACATATTGAAAACGTGCATGTTCTGTACATGCGCGCATCAATCTGCTTTGCCCAATGCCCATTAGACAATCTCTTTCATGACTGGCGTCACGTGTGTTTGGTCACTGAGTGTGACCGGCCGTTCGCGGGCCGTGTTTCCGCGCAGGAACCGGCAGCCACTCGCTCCGGAACTGCTCGGTACACAGTGCTGGTCGCCCACGCGGCGGCGGTCAATAAGCGACCCGCTGACTGGCTGGTGGGCCGGGGTGTGATTGGGGCGGTCCATGGCTGGGCAGGGTGTGCCCGCTGACCGAGCCCGAACCTCTGAGAGGTAGTTCACCGTCAGCGAACAACACCGCGGCATCGCGGGACGGCATACAGACGTGCTCAGACGTCCCCCGCCGGCTGTCCGCCTCATCCGATCCTTTTTATTCGGTTTATCTCATAAATAAGCTGTGAATCTGTTGTGCAAATTCATTCTGATGAGCGTAGCGCTTTGTTGATGCAACCTATTTTGTGCAGAGTGGCTCTAGTGTCGCGTTGGTGCATTGGCACGTTTGAGGGCGCATTTTTGCTCTGCACAACCGGATGTAGTCCTGACCGTGGATCGTGTTCTGACCTCCAGAAGTAATTTGCATGTGCAAGCGTAGTGCTGTTGGTAGTAAGACGTGTTTTTCGCACCTTGGACGCCGTCACCCTCCCTTCACATTGCCTCTAGTCACCGCCTCGCCAAGGCAAACTAGCAAAGCTGACCGTTGCCTTTCTGCAGGTCACGAGCTTCTCGGGCGCCAACGCTGACAAGCTGCTGGAGCTGGTGACGCAGAACAAGTAGACGCCATCGGTGGCTCGGACCTCGGGCAATCACTCACCCCACAGGGCCGGGCGGCGGTGGTGACTGCCGCGACACCTATTCTGGTGTGAGCGGTGGCGCAGCGCCACCTGCCGCCCGGGGTGGCCAACATTCCAGCTGCCCGTCATTCGCCTCACCTCGCGTCGCCGCGGGCGGCCAGCCCGGCGACCGAGGAGCATTCAAGTGTGCTTCGTTGTTGCGCCTTATCCAGTACTTGCACACTTCTGTTATCGACGAGTCTCTCTGTAATGCGTGTCATGTTGCGACTGGACACCGGTAAGTTAATACAATCAGGTTGGCGTTTTCGGACTTTTTTCCTGGTTGCCTTCTTGGCCAATTATTGATGAAATTAATCACTCAACATGGGGCCATGGCAGGCCTACCTGCTTCTGATGAGTGCAGACGGCCGACGGGCGACTCGGGATCGGTGCAACCACCTTCAGTTCACCCATAAAATGTATTAGCAAACAACGAACGTAACACGGTGTGGAGGGCGGGCCTCGGCGGCCGGTCCAGGCGAGGCCGCCCTGGCGGTCAGGGATTGCGGACGTCCACTGGAGACGCTACAGCACCTCGCTGGTGTTTCGCCCGCGGCTCCAGACCGGGTCTCAGTGGTCACTGAACAATGGACGGACCTCGGATAACGTCAGTATCCGCCGCCCGTGCCTATGGGTGACCCAGCGGCCGGGCAAACCTCCGAGACGGCCGCCGACAGCCCGCTATGGAGTCAACAGCAGTGAGAATGATACGGACGAGCTCAGCGCGCACGAGAAACAATGCCACTAATGAACAGGCCAGAAGCGCAGTTTGAAGACACCACACATTTGAAAGACGCCAAGCCACTAAATGTGCAAAAACAAGCACAATTGATGCAAAGGCAGCGAGAAAACAAAGCCACAACCGGGTCGACAAATAAAAACTGGCATAGGTTCCGATTCCCTAATAAAATAACAAAACACGCAGACTCGATAGCACGGTCTAACGAAGCAATACAAAACAGCAAACTATAAACGCAAGCACACCCCTGTTCCAGATAACCATCCCTGCTAGTGAGAAAAAACTGGTAACAACAATGCACGGATTTACTCACTGTCAACAACAAACGTAACAACTAAGTAGCATGCGAAAGTGAGTCCTACTGAGACAGGTATCGCCAATCCTCCAACAAAGAAACAAAGGGCGAACGGCAGTCGGCAGCCGACGTGGCGACCCTCGGCGACAATCACGTGCGTCACCCCAGGATCGCGGCACACCACACACACTAGGACAGACTGGAATGTACACGCACAGCTGCGCTGGCCGCTCGGCCCGCGCGGAACCGACTGGGTCTCGGCAGCGGGCTCGCGGAGTATGCAGAGGATTCGACGGCCGGCGGTGCGCCCCTACACTGGCCCGGGCCGGCTGGCACGGCCCGGTACCGCTGAGGGCGGCAGGGACGGAAACTGAGGCACACCGGAGACCCGTGGCACTGGCCCGGAGGGAGATCCCTCGAGAGTGGCGGACGCTGCCGACAGACCCCCGCCTGTGGTCCAGCCTAGACCACAGCCACCGCGTCTGGCGACCAGGATCCCGGGCCAACGGCTGGGCAGCCGCACTGGCCGAGTAACTTGGAATGTACGAACGTAGCGACGGCACCGCACCAATAGAACTGCTCTCTGTCAAGGCACTTGACGTAAGGTCGATGTAATGTTTCATAGGCTAAAAATCTGTATAGGCACGGCAATCCCCGGATTTGTTGAGCCAAATGTTGGCGACCGCCTTGGATCCCGAGCGGGCCTGACTGACGCGTTACCGGTGAACTGCCGCGGACCGGTGAGCGCCTCAGAGGGCGCTGGGCTTGCTCTCGGTGAGGTCCTTCTCTGGCAGACGCGTCTCCTGGTAGCGGCGCGAGAAGCGCAGGCAGGCGACCAGTGCGAGCATCAGCAGGCCGGCGCACGCCATGAAGATCACCTGCCGGGGCGGGGAAAACAGTGAGAGACGGAGTGGCACAACCCGAGACGAACCGGGGTCTGGAACGCGCTGAGAGATGAAATGGGACACTAAGAGACGTACTGAGACACACTGAGACACGACAATTTGTCTCACGATTTGTTCCACGACAAATCGACAAGTGCCCTGCACCCTCATATCTTATTTTTTGCTTAAAATTGGTCTAATGGGTTGTGATGGGCGGGGAAGCCAGCTGTGGCAAGGATTTTTTTCTTCGAACAACGGTGTCCGAGATATAGCCTCGGGCAATTCTTGGAGTTCGCGCTGCAGCCCTATGTTTGGCGGCCTATAACTCAGAAACTATTGGTTTTCTACGATAAAAACTTTATATGGTTCAACTCACAATCAACCAACAAACACTTTGGCTATCTCGGATTTTCAATTTTTGAAAATTTTGATCACGTGACCTTTTGTCCTATTTTTCGAAGAGTGACCTTGATATTTTCCCCACTGAAAGTTGCAATTTTGTCTGATGACGATTAAAGCCTTATCGATTGTCATTCATATGCGATAATAAAAAAGTGGTTATCGCCCTGCGTTGACCTCAGGTCAGGTTCTTTTTATGACCTGTCCATTATTATGAGCAGGAGCGACAGCGAGATCTCAAGAATAAAGCAAGATAGCGACAAGCGGTAAACGGTAAAGGGTACACACGGATAAGGTCTATAATTTTTACTGAGGTCATTTTCAGGTCAGGTCAAAGATGACGTCACAGGAGCTAAAAGGAAGTCACAATAGCGGCACTATACATATATATGAAGTTTTTTTTCGAATAACTTTCAAGGTATCCCAGCTAGGAACAAACTAGTAGCACCATCGTGATCCTCTCGTCGATCCGCATCGAAACATGTGTATGTTGACCTCGAAAGGTCGAAAGGTCAAAAGTTGACCTTAGGTCACGTGATCTAAGGTCAACTTTTGACCTTTCGACCTTTCGAGGTCAACATACATATGTTTCGATGCGGATCGACGAGAGGATCACGATGGTGCTATTAGTTTGTTCCTAGCTGGGATACCTTGAAAGTTATTCGAGAAAAACTTCATATGTATGTATAGTGCCGCTATTGTGACTTCCTTTTAGCTCCTGTGACGTCATCTTTGACCTGACCTGAAAATGACCTGAGTAAAAATTATAGACCTTATCCGTGTGTACCCTTTACCGTTTACCGCTTGTCGCTGTCTTGCTTTATTCTCGAGATCTCGCTGTCGCTCCCGCTCGTAATAATGGACAGGTCATAAAAATGACCTGACCTGAGGTCAACGCAGGGCGATAACCACTTTTTTTATTATCGCATATGAATGGCAATCGATAAGGCTTTAATCGTCATCAGACAAAATTGCAACTTTCAGTGGGGAAAATATCAAGGTCACTCTTCGAAAAATAGGACAAAAGGTCACGTGATCAAAATTTTCAAAAATTGAAAATCCGAGATAGCCAAAATGTTTATTGGTTGATTGTGAGTTGAACCATATAAAGTTGTTATCGTAAAAAACAATAGTTTCTGAGTTATAGGCCGCCAAACATAGGGCTGCAGCGCGAACTCCAGGAATTGCCCGAGGCTATATCTCGGAAACCGTTGTTCGAAGAAAAAAATCCTTGCCACAGCTGGCTTCCCCGCCCATCACAACCCCTTACACCAGTTTTCAACGAAGAATAAAATATGAGGGTGCAAATTTAATTTTTTATTTGTCGATTTGTCGTGGAACGCCCCAGACACGGAAAGAAGATCTGGGTCTGGGACACGCTGAGAATGAGACTGCGTTCGTACGTACACACGCACGCACTGATATGCTGTTTTAGGTGGGTAACCAATTAACTGACATGGGTACGCTGAATGAACGAACGTAAAACTGGCCATCACTGGCGGGCGGATCCGGGGGGGGGGGGGTGCAGTCCCAACATAAAACCACAAGGGAACAGCTCATCCCGTCAAGGACGACGTAATTACAATATGAATTAATCAGTCCTGCCGCTTTCGAACTATAACAGTTCGAACATACACTAGCTGCCTGGAAATTACATCACTGCGTTGTAAGTATCCATGACAATAGCCAAAAGGGCGCCAGCTCCTTTAAATGGTATATCCCCACCCCACCTCCCGCTGAAATACGCCCACAACAAATAGCGTGTCGAGCTACTACCGATCATCCCGGCAGCGTAACCGTGAGCCGGAGAGTGTTCGTTCGGCGCTACCCTGCCCCGCTCGATGACCTAGTCTGAGGGTCATCAGCGGCCAGCGGCCGTGCACCGGGCCCGTAAATCGATGGAACCATGCGCCAGATTGGAGCTTAGGCCCGGTAGATCTATGTCGGCCTGGGCACGGATCCAACGGGAAAAAAAAACTTTCAAATGACATCCGACAGAAAGGCACCAAACGTTAACAAAACAGAGTCATTAAGACGGCCCGATGTAACATTCGAACCTGTACCAGCTACCCGACCTTAGGGCTTAGAAAGCAGGTGTCCACTGCACGAACATGTCCGCCCCCACGTGGAGGGAGGGGTCACAGAGCAAACAGCCGGCTATCACAGCCCCCCCCCCCCCTTCGGCCCTGCCGCGCGCGGCGGCTCCTCACCTGGTTTCCGCCGGCCGCCTCGCCCTGGTGCAGCCACAGCAGGCCGCCACACGTGATCAGGTTCA
Organism: Amphibalanus amphitrite; assembly: GCF_019059575.1. Lineage (NCBI taxonomy): Eukaryota > Metazoa > Arthropoda > Thecostraca > Balanomorpha > Balanidae > Amphibalanus > Amphibalanus amphitrite. The sequence continues at coordinate 840,536 of NW_024881639.1, forward strand.
TGGGTACGCGGAACCAGTTCATGATGGAGGCCCGCTGCTCCTCGGGGATCACCTGGCTGCGCAGGTAGCCCATCGACGGGAAGTACATGCCGACCGCCAGCTGCCGGTGCACAGGGGGGAACGGTCAGCCGCCGTCCGCCGGTCACACACAGACACAGTGAGCGCACGGGTGGGGATGGTGATTTGGAGTTTGCGCACGGACTGCAGCTGAGGTCATCGGCGCCCAGCTAACGGGCGAGACACGGTGCCTACTACCTACCGACAAAATCTTGGTTGTGAGAAACGCTCGACTGTTTTAGCTACTCTGGACGGCTGTGAAAACTTATTGAGGTAATTTGTCCTTAACTTCACAGGACGATTTTGCCGTGTCACATACACAGTTCGTACGATTAAACCCAGGGACGACATTCACATGCACACTGTTCGATGAACGCGTCCACACGGAGAGCTGGAGAAGTGAACCTATAACGTACCGTCACCTATCAGTGTAAACTGGACGGACCAGCGATATGGTTGATAATTGATATCGCGGTCATTACGGAGGGCGTGTCTCTCTTATCAGCAGAGCGGGAGAGGGAGGGAGGGGGTAAAATGTCACACTATCGTTCGATACGGGACATGAGGGCGGGCAGAGCAGCCCACGTGGTGTTCAGCAAACATTCCGGGTGCAGCTTGGTCTCTAACGGGACGCCAGAGAACAGACACGGTTATCGTCATCGGCCGTGACTTGACTGATGTAACGGGACAAACTGGTTCAGCTGGGGAGTGGGGACCGACCGACGATGACAGGCCTGTCATCTGCTTCTGTCCTATGGGCCTGACTGGTGCACCTAGGTCAAATGAGATGGGCGGGAACGGACACATCTGAGAGGAGCGAATAGTGCCAGCAGCGGGTTTCCCGGGTACGGAGCTCGGCTCAGACTCACCTCCAGGAAGAGGAAGGCGGCGAAGGCCAGTCCGGGCATGGCCGCGCCCGGCCCCGTGGCCACCGTGCACACCAGCATGCAGACGATGTTGATGGCGACGGCCAGCGTGAGCACGCGCTCGGGCCGCATGCCGCGGCCCATCAGCAGCGTGTTCAGCGACGAGCCCATCATGATGCACACCATGAAGCAGGAGAAGACCATGCCGAGCGGCGGCTGGCTCGGGTCCAGGATGGGCGTCCACAGGAACACGAACATGTACATGACGGACTCGAAGAGGGACTGTATGAGTCCGAGCAGCGCCACCACCTCGCTGGCCAGGATGGTGCGCAGGCCGTTGATGTAGCTGCGCCGCAGGTTGATCTGCTGGTTGCCGTAATTCTCCTGCCACTGTGCCGACACGAGGCCGCCGCACGCCACCAGACACGGGATGGCCATCAGGAAGGGCGCCACCGGACCGAAGCCCAGCCACTCGGCGGCCATGTTGCTGGCCACGCCGGCCACGATGGCCAGGATGCCGTTCCAGAAGGTGGCCTTGCTGAACGTCACGGCAATCCACTCGGCCGGAAAGTCGTGCGTCTCCACGTGCTCGTACACGTACCACGACTCGAACGTCGAGAACAGCATCGAGGTGGCGATGCCGCCGAACACGCGGCCCAGCAGCAGCACCGCGTACGTGCGGCTCAGCTTGGTCAGGCAGCACAGCGAGTAGGCCACGCTGAACGCGATGCACGTCTTCTTGCGGCCGAAGCGGTCGGCCAGCGGCCCGGTGGCCGTACCAAACACGACTGACGCCGCGAACCCCACCACGTAGATGACGGCGATCTGGTACTCGGCGAACCCGTAGTGGCTGTACAGCTTGTACACGTACGGGCCCTGCAGCCAGTCGGAGAAGAGGGCCAGAAAGTAGACGGCGAAAAACTGCCGCTGGAACTGGACAAAGTGCGGGTTGCTGGCGGCCGTCAGCTGCGCCTTGGTGTGACGCGCCAGGTGGAGCAGCACGAAGCACGCCACCGAGAGCGCCATGAACGCCGCGTACGTCATGGTGGTGACGTCCATCTGTCGGCGGGGGGGGGGGGGGAGTTCCAGTCAGAGAGCAGTGAGCACAGGTGGCCCACTGTGTCAGTCGCAGAGGGACGGACGGCCGACTGACGTGGCGCGGCCGACCGCCCGGAGCCAGGTGAGGCCGCTATAACAGACCGGAACACGATGACGTGGCAGCCCTGCCGCCAGCCGTGCTGCTGTCCGCACACCGGAAATAATCGGCCACCGGTGACGGGCGGATAAAACAGCAACGTGGCGCTCAACGTGCACCGTGAATAATGAACACACAGCTGTGTGTTTTAGCAGGACCAGTAACGCAAAGCCTGGCCGGAACTCGCCCCCAAACTAAGTTGAAGATGCTCCAAACGATTTTTAATGCTTAATGACGTTTGCAGAGCCCACCTCGTGATAGCACAAACACTACATATTTGATCAGTCTTGAATGCACACTAAATACACATGAGAGGTCAATGCCCCATAGGCTCATAAAAATTACTTAATATGTACCCCAGTCACGATTCCACGATTTCTTTCTTTTAATGGCGCCAGAAAATTTTTACCGGCAAGGTCGTTACAGGTTGGAGAGGGCAACTGACCTTGACGTTGGAGACGTAGTACTCGATGAATCCTTTGGCGGGCTCGGCGGCGGCGGCCGACTGCACCAGGCCCTCGGTCGGCAGCATGTCCCCCCGGTCGGCCGCTGTGGGCAGGGGCGCGCTGTCAGCGGGACACACAGCGGACGGCGGGGAGACGGCCGGGCGGTACACACCGGCCCACCGGGCGGCGGCCGGACACACTGACATACTGACAGAGCACAGAGTCACGGTCGGAGCCGTACTGGCAGCCCGTCCGCACTCAGCGGTGCTGCCCAGCCAGTCTGCACTCTGCAGGGTAAAATGTCCCCACCATCCCTCCCTGCCTGAATAGTGCACTGTGCAGCAGAGGGGCAGAGCTGCGCTGCAGCCTACTTCCTGAAACTGCCCAGTGAGCATACAGAGCAGAACAGCTTATGTCCCACACAAGCCAGTGATACGCGGCGTGAGTGCTCCGACGAGCTTGCTGTCCCCCTATGTAAAATTTTCTCGTCTTCTCTGTCTTCCGGTATTTTCCCTGAACAGTGGGCTGAGGCAAACATTGTTCCGATATTCAAAAAAGGTTCTCACAGTTCACCCGAAAATTATCGTTCAGTATCACTTCTCCCAATTTGCGCCAAAATCTTCGAAAAGGTAGTCGGTCAGCAAATCATGCATCATGTTCAGCCACTACTTTCGTCCTATCAGCATGGCTTTATGCCGGGCCGATCTTGCGCCACAAATCTGGCTACCTTTCTGTCCAGTGGATATGACGCAATATCTGAGTGTCCAACTTGATGCGGTATACACAGATTTTTCAAGTGCATTCCAGAGCGTTAACCATCGTCTTTTACTGTACAAACTGGAACACATGTATGGTGTGAGAGGGTTGGCTCTGAAGTGGCTGTCGTCATATTTAGGAAGGCGCAAGCAACGAGTTGTTTTAAACGGCAAGGTGTCGGAGTGGGCCCCAGTCGTCTCAGGAACGCCGGAGGGCGGTTTGCTCAGTCCGATGCTTTTTTCGCTCCTTGTGAACGACCTGCCATCTGTCGTCAAGACAGATTGCTTGATGTTTGCCGATGATTTGAAGATTTTTCAGAAAGTTAGAAATCACGATGATGTACAAAGGCTCCAGAACGATATTGATGCTGTAACGAAATGGGCGGCGGTCTGGGGGCTCAAGCTGAATCCCTCGAAGTGTAAAACTTTTAAAATCACGCTCAAAAGACACATATATCCATCTGTGTATCAAATCAGTGGTAGCACTCTGCAGGAAGTGACTTCGATTCGTGATTTGGGTGTGGTACTTGACCGAAAGCTTACTTTTGCAGACCATACAAATGTGATTGTTTCAAAGGCGAATCGGGCACTAGGGCTACTCATGCGGAGCCTCCAGGCGACCTCTCCGCGGTGCAAACTGGACAGGAGAGCAGTGTTCGCGGCATTCAATGCAAATGTTAGGGCCATCCTAGAGTACTGTTCTGTAGTTTGGGCCGGTGCTTCCAAGTGTCATCTCGTGCGTTTGGAACGTGTCCAACACAAGTTTTTGATTTGGCTGGCAAACATGACGAACGTTCACCATGACTCGATTGAATATCATTACCTGCTGAAGCTGTTCGACGTGAGATCGCTACATGCCAGGCGCATTGAGAGTGACATTATATTTTTGTGCAAGGTATTCAAAGGTTCGGTGTCATCCTCTCATCTTCTACGGTCGTTCTCGTTACACGCTCCGCTCAGAGCGACACGCAGCGCTGTGTCGACATTGTTCCATGTGCCGCGTGGGCGAGTGAACTGCATTGCAAACGGCCTGTTTACGCGCTGCCTTCGTGCCACCAACAAATTTCTGGAAGCCCAGCCTCAAACTGATGTGTTATGTGATCCTGTTGGAAGCATCAAGAGGCGCCTCGTCCTCTATACCGGATCCGTGAGACCCTAGGGCAATGTACATGAGAATACTGTTTTTATTATGATAGTTTATTGTGCATGGTTTTTTCGTATTTTATCTTTTGACTTCACCTATCATAGGGATCATGCCTGTTGGTGATATTATGCAATACAAGAATACAAGAATACTGTAGAGATAAACAGAGCAGCCCCACAATCGCCGCCCCAGCCTGAAACTGAAGAATGTCCCATGAGCGTACACAGTACAGTACCTCACCACAGAGCACAGTCCTACCCACGATATCCCTCAGCTAGCCTAACCTCAAGACTGTATAGTGACCTCTTTACTGCTCCCAAGCCTCTGTTCAGTGGTGAGCCTGCAGAAAGGTAGCCTCCTCCCCCCCCATCATTTCCTGTGTGACCAATGTCCAGTAATTGCCTACAGGGAGGGAAGGCCCCTCATCCCACCAAACCTGCCTGAGTTCTACTAACAGAGTGGACCATCCCTAGTTCAGCTTTCCTACCAAGTCCCAATCCCATCCACCCTTATCCATATCCATCATCCAGCAGAATCTACCATTCTTTACTACAAAACATCTGAGCACAGCATCCCCCATGACCATGAGCTAGGAGAAACAATTGAATTTGATCAATCCTGTGAAAAGTCCAGCCCAAAACCTCAGCCACATCAATTTAACAGCTTAAGTGCAGTCTAGTAGGTGGGCTTGCAGCCTAAAGGACACTGGACAGCTCACTAGGTAAATATGCTGTCCAGCCAAAAAAAAAAAGAACTTCTGCAAATCAGCCCTTGTGCATGCATAGTAACAAGTCTACAGTTTTTACTTGCAGATAAATTTCACTTTTCTATCATTGTATGATTGCAATCAAAGTCTTAGTAACAAAATTTACTCCAGACCCTTCTGATGTCTGCCTGTGAATCAAACCATTCCTGATCAACCTTCAATTCTAGCAGGCCTGATAAACCTTTGAAATCAAGCTACAAATTTTCTCTGCAAAAAAAACAAAACAAACAATTGAGCCAAGCCACAGTAATGCATGAATGCATCCTGAATTAGAATAAATGAACCATAAAAATTACATAGCATCAAAAATCTGATATCAGTATGATTAATGGTAGGTAGATAACTATCTGTAGTGTAAACACACAAAATTACCAAATGCCATCAACTTGTCTTTGGGTTATAGGTCACTAGGCACAGTAAGTAGGTATGTACATATTATAAGCCTTTAAGTACTCCATTGGATCTGCTAGAAGATCATAGAGAATACCTAGGCCTACTTATATTTGATAACCTTTTTTATGCCTAGGCAATGGGCATGCAAAATCAGTGTCCCAAAATGTATTCTGATCCTGGCTTGGGTGTCAAAGGGAAAATTAAAATCCTTTCCAAAAATGGTATGGGAATGGAAAATTCTGAGTGGAAAAAGGATCAATACCATAGCTCCATATGCTTGGTAGGATGCAGAATGTAAAACGACCCTCCAAGCAGGTGTTTTTTTCTTTCTTAAGGTTGCCAACTCAAACTGGGGTCATCAACTTTTTATTGAATTGGGAGTGAAAAATTGCTCTTGACATTGGACATGAGAATGAATTTTTTTTCATTTGGGTGTTGTTTCCCAGCCAAATCAACAAATTCTGCCTTTTGCAATGATGTGTAAAATTTGTGAACATGTCAATAGTTAAATGTACAAAATGCAATTTTCTCCAATAATTAACTATTTCACGATACTCATCAATGCTTACCAAGTTACATATAATTTGAAGCAAGGTACCAAAGACACTAGAAGAAAATTTATCAGGATTGACACCTTTTGATTTTGTATCCCAAGCTTGAGCTGAAACATGTTGATGTTGACGTGGCAACCGTTCATAATACATCTCAATATCCAGCTTTCCTTTGCCATGAAACCAAAAGTTCCTGCAACTGTTTTACGAGAACGTTATCAGGGATGCGATGGATAATATTATTCAACAAATCGGCATCAAACTCACCTAATAAATGCACCCCCCCGCGTCCCTCCGCCGACTGCCGCGATCGAAACGAATTTTGTTTTATTTTATTGCATTCAAAACAAAGTGAATGAAACAAGTTAAATATTGACGTCACAGATTCAGAGCCAATCAGCTGATAAATACCACTGTGTCCAATGTCCATCCTGTGTCTCATTTGTGTTCTGGCTTGTCGGGAGAGTTAATTTTTATTATGTTTTGATCCAATAAAATGTGGCTGAATTTGAGCAAAGGAAACGGAAATATGTCACTCCTGCTCACCGTATTTTTTCCAAATTCAAACATTTTTTTCAAACTATGACGTCATTTTAGCTGGGTTCTCGCAAAGCGAACCGCTCGCTTCGCCAGCCTTGAATGCGGCTACGTCACAAGCCGAGATGCATCCCAGCCGCCGGAGGGCGGGCGAGTTCGTCGACCTCCGGGAACGGACAGTCGCCAGGCGGGTGCAAGGAGACCGTTAACCAGGCCGCCAGCGACCACAAATGGGAGTTACCTACAGCGTGCGCTGATAATATGACGAGCTCGTCTGAGGACAGCCGGCAACTTTACCGCACCATAAACAACGCTGTCCCCTCATGCAACTGCGTCGGATGGTGTCAGGAGGCGGCAGTCCCCAAAGCCATGTGATTTTCAGAGGCTGTGAGGAAGCTCACTCGACCGAAGCAAGACTTGCAGTTCAGCGCAGTGCAGCACTGCACGATGTCCCGGCGACCTCCCAACCGACCAGTAGCTGAGCTGACTTTCAGTTCCAGCGACTGTGTCCCATATCGGAAACGAGGTCTGATCGGTCACAGTAAGTATATTAATTCAATTCACCATCAAAATACCAATCAATGAGCACCTCAGCTTTCCCGTCATCTCAGCTAGCTGTTGTTGTTGTTGTTGTTGTTCCTCCCGGTCACCGCCGAGGCGGTGACGGAGCCACGCGGCTCTTGTGGGCCGCGTAGCCGGCGGCCAAGGCCGCCACCACGTCGTCGCGCTGTACGTCTCGGGCCGTGCCTGTGATGTTACCCAGCGCTTGGAGGCGGGGGCCGAACAGGCACGGGCACTCCAGTAGTACGTGCGCCGGGGTGTCCGCGGCCTCGCCACAGACGAGACAACGGCCCGCCGGGCATGTGATGTCGTTGCACTGAGCGCACTCGGGTGTCGGTCTGCGCCCAATGCGGTGGAGATATTGTTCCGACCGTCCCCAGTGTCCCGATCGGAGTTGATGTATGTCGATGGCCTCCTCCCTGGTAGCGGCTCGGACCGGGTCGGGGGCGCGGTCCGCCATGACGTCTCGGTACCAGCCCGCAGGCCGGCTCGCTCGCCACTCCCTGCCGGCGACCCGCGCAGCAGCCCGCGTGAGGGTGCGGGCGTCGACCGGCGTCGTCCGCTGGGACATCCCGGCCGCCTCCTTCGCTAATGCGTCCGCCCTCTCATTACCCGGGAGCCCGCAGTGAGCCGGTACCCATTGGAGGTGAATTGAGCTGTTGCTTGCTTGTAGGCGCAGCAGTTGGGTCCACACACTGGCACCCAGTGTTGTGGTCTGGGCCGAGGCGCCTGCAGCCAGCGTTAGCAGGGCCGCCCTGGAGTCCAGGCAGGCGACCACCGGCAGGCCCGCGCTTCTCGGCAGTTCAGCGACTGCCTCCAGCGCTGCCAGCAGCGCGGCGAGCTCCGCGCGCGTGCTGGAGCACAGCACGCGCGCGGAGCTCGTGCTAGCTAGCTCGTCATCTCGGCAGTCATCCACAGCGCACACCCGAACAGACTCGGACGGTACTGAGTGTGGCGGACGGGGCCGACACGGCGGCAGCGGCGGCTCACTGCGCCAGTTTGGTCAGCAGGCGCGCCGCGTCGGCCGCGTCGTCGCGGATGTCGTGGCTGGCGTCGTCGGCGGCGGCCTGCAGCGCCGGCGTGAGTCGGACGCTGAGCGCGCCGGCCGCCGCCAGCACGGGGAACCGGCGCGTGTCGCGCAGCTCGCCGACCGCGCGCAGCACCGCCAGCGTCACAGCCACCGCCTCGCGCCGCAGGCTCGGATACTTGGGCGTCTCTGCAGAACAAAAATCAGCGTTCAGCGAGAAGTCAGCGAGTAGCTCTACATCAGAAATCAACGAGTAGCTCTACCCTGAATTTCAACAATATCCACACTTAAATAACGTCACTCAGCCACAAGGCTTCGCCACGCTCGCCAACCCTCCCCTTCCCCGGACCCCGACCCCCACTCGGAGCTCGCGCCGCGTCACTCACCCAGCGCCAGCGCCAGGACGGCGCCCAGCTGGTTGGCCGCCTCTGTCAGCGCACTCTGGTCGTGCTCGGCGCTCGGCGTCCTCAGCAGCCAAAGGCGGTCGACCACCGCGCGCAGTGACGTCACGATGGACAGCTGGTGCGCGCGTGTCGAGCGGGGCATGGCCGCCGCCAGCAGCGCCATGTAGCGCGGCCAGAACTCGGCTGAAAAAGTCAGGGATGGCGAGGTCAAGTGGGGACACACTCGGAGGGGAACTAGACAGCGAGAGTCGCGGGACTCGAGACAGTTGGCGGGCTCAGACGATGGCAGTCGGCAGACTCGGACACTGACATGACAGATGACCGGCAGCAGAACCATCCACGGTAGGCCTTAGAGGCTACAGCACATTCAGACAGCAAATTCAGACACGTTGGCGGATTCAGACAGGCAGTCAAGGGGTCTAATCAGACAACCTGGGTCAGGCAGTAATTCAACGGCGCGGATGGTAGTAAGCTCAAAGCGGCGGTTCCGTATCATGTGTAGCGGCGTCGACGATTTAGGCCGTGTAGGGAGAGTTACAGTCACTCCGTACCCTGAGTGGCGGCGTCGGCGGGCCAGGCGCGCCCCAGCGCCGTGTAGGCGGCCTCCTGCAGCTGGAGCCGGGTGGCAGCGCCCATCTCGTCCTCGTCGCCGCTGCCGTCACCAGACTTGGACTCGGCCTGCCGGCGGCACAGTGCGACTCACATCTCTCATACCCTTCAGTCGTGGGTCTAACCTACGGCACCGAGCTTGTAGCGTGATGAGGATCAACACCCAAACTGGACCAATTCCATGTAATCAAATAACGATACCAAAAAGTAAGCCCCCGCTCACCTTACGAGATCTGCTGCGATGATACAGCACCCATAGACTCCCGCCGTCGCTGATTCGCTCCCCTCGCACTTCCGTAACTGAGTCGCTCCCCCCCCCCCACCGTCGTCGCTGAATCGCCACTCTCACTGCCAGTAACCAGCCCACCCACCTGTAGGTAGGGCTCCACGATCTGCAGCAGCCGGCCGAACCTGTCCAGCTGCAGGTCCCGCAGCACGCGGCCGGCCGCCGCCACCGCGTGCACCTTGTACTCGGGCTTGTCGCGGGCCGCCTCGGCCAGCACGGCGTCGGCCAGCCGGTCCCGGTCGGGCACGGCGGCCGCGCAGTTCTGACACACGTCGGCCAGGGCGGCCAGCAGCGCGTGCTTGCCGTCCCAGGTGCGTCCGGGCAGCGCGGTCAGCAGGGCGTCCAGCACGGCGTGCAGCTGGTCGGCGGGCAGGCCGGCCGACAGCCGGGCGGCGGCGGCGCCCAGCGCGCCGGCCGCCTGCGCCTTCATCGGCCACGACTGGCCGGCCAGCGCGGCGCGGCACAGCGGCACGATGTCGCTCAGGTAGAGCCGCAGACCGCCCTCGGTGCCGGGAGACAGCTCGTTCCACACCTCCTGCCAGCGGGCGATCTCGGCCTCCGTCTCTGGCGGGGGACGGCACCGTCAGTCACGGAACAGTATCGGTCACAGCTCCATCCACAGGGTTCCAAACAGCGGCCGACCTCGGCGACCGGCACCGGTCGGATATTTGCCAACGGTACCCACCACACGACGACGGCACACAGCAAACATCTATCACCAGCTTCACACACCATCGAATGGACACGGTTGTAAGATACCTTAACGAGATACTAATTAAAATAGGTAGACATTCCCATATCGCATAACAATCCGATTATGTCAGACAGCGTTCGTCCGACTCACCCGTCGTCTTTTGTCGGTGCATGGCGAAGAAGGCGAGACTGGCGGCGTCTGCGGCGTGCTCTTTGAGCTGGGCCGAGCCGTGCTGACTGAGCGACTGTAGCGCCTCGGCGCAGACCGGGCGCAGACTCTCGTCTGAAACACCGCAGTAGAATGACCTGACTCAATGGCCTGACGCCTCAGCGCAGACTGCGATCCTCATCTGAAACGCTGAAACTGGAACGAGTGACTGCTAATGTCGGAGTAACTAGCCGTGTGAACATCAGCTCGGATGGCTTCAGCAAGTATCTACCATATCACACAATGACTGACTGACTGCAGTTCCAGAGCGCTGTAGTCAGTCGCAGACTGTAATTTACGAACGAGGCGTCGATGTTACGGAAGCTTGACGTGGCCAGGCAATTAGCCATATGTCCGTCACCTGCCTCACTAAAACAGAGCGCGCTCCTCCCAGCAAGTGCGTATGCCTACCTTCACCCTCCATGTACCAGGTGCGCAGCTTGGCGATGAGCTTCTCCACCGAGGAGGCTTTGGCAGCGCGGCAGACGTTACCGCAGGCGGCCGCCGAGCAGCGGCGCACCGTTACGTTCCTGTCCTGCATGCCGGTCACCAGCACCGAGAGCACCTTCCCTGTCGCGGACACGGGCGGTCAGAGTCGGCACTTATTAACTTCCTTCTCTGTCACAGACACGTCGAATAGTTTGAAGTAGAACAGCTCAGCAGTGCCACATTTTCTGCTACAGACACGGATGGTCAAGGTTGCGTTCTGCAGGATCTCCGTAGTATTGACCTGCCGTGTTTCGCAGCACAGCTGACCTGCCGTGCTCAGTGTTTAGTAACACTAACATGCCGCGTTTCGTTACACCAACCTGCCATGTTCACTATTCTGTTACACCGACCTGCCGTGTTTTATTACACCGACCTACCTAACCGTGTTCAGTTACACTGACCTGCCGTGTTCTGTTACACTGACCTGCCGTGTTCTGGAGCGCCAGCGGCCTCTCGGCGGCCAGCCGGGTGGCGAACAGCGCCACGCCGCACTTGGTTCCCAGGCCGGTGTTGCGCTTCATCAGCTCAGAGAGCCGCGGCACGATCTCGGCGGCCTCCGCGGCGTCCACGTACTGGATGCACTGCGGCACAAAGCACCGGCACGTCACGACACGCGCTACCGGCACGTCAGGGACGGCTCAAACCAGCAAGTCAGGGGCGGCACTCACTACGGAACGTCAGATACGGTCACTGCGGCCGTCATGTCCCGGTCTCCCAATTAGTGTGTTCCCCCGAAACAAGTATAAGCATGTTCGTAGCTTACTTTTCCAGCGTTACAACGCAGACGCCAGTCAAATGCTACCAATCATGCAGCTGCACACCCGTCAGAGCCCGTCACAGAGCTGGGCTGCCCCTGCTGCCGCTGCTCTCCTCCCGACCGGTCGACACGCACCTGGCACAGCGTCTTGAACATGAGCGACTCCTTGGTGGCGGCGAGCCGGGCGCGGTCGACCGCCTCCTGCGTGTCGGCCTGGTGGCCCACGGCCACGCTGATGTGCCGCACCGTGGCCGACTCGAGCGTGGAAAGCGCCTCCAGCAGCGCCGGCACCAGCAGGCGCAGGTGGGGCCGCAGGCGCGCGCCGGCCGACCGCGACAGGCGCACCACCGTGGACAGGCTGCCGGACAGGGGGTCGGTCAGACAGTCCGCACAAACGGCGACCCGGGGGACGGCAGTCTGGTGAGGTACGCCAATGGTACGCTGCTCTCAGACTCAGTCGCGGTACTCCTCCGTCCTCAGGCAATGATGGATGCGTCTTTTGTCTTAATTGAATAATAAAAAGGCATTATAACGCTTCGACAGAACAGCTACACAACACACAAGCACGCGATAGTACAGGAATCTCCGCAACATCCCCAGAACTTTTTTACAACTTCAAGTTAGCGTCTTCGTGTAGTTACTTTTTTGTTCTCATTAAACAATCGAGTCGTGACGTCGATGTCCAATTCACAAGCTGTCGAAGCCCGGAGGTCCACACGAGATGGGTTTCACATATTGTAAACATGCAGCCGACCAAAAGCCCATTGAGCAATTCCGTGAATGCAACGTCATAATGCACCAGAAAAGAGCTGGATTATATTAACTTTTCTAAACAATATGCACGAGGCTCGTTTGTTCGGACCAGTCCATTCCGTGGTGCTATTAATAGATTCTGTTTGGTACTGACACGCGATGCCGGTGGCGCGGTACCTAACTACTGTACCTATGCAGTGCACGACAACTGCGGTACTCCACGGTATCCAAAACCGGTCCCATGTAGTGCCCGACGAGTGCATGGTCGATGATTAGCGAAATGCGGCGCGCCAGCCAGCTCAGTGCAGGCCGGGAGGGCCAGTTGGACGGCGGCCGGCGCAGCTCCCTGTCGACACCACCATGGCGAGACTCGGCTCAATCGCCCTGCACACCACGGTGGTGTGCGCCGCGCTCTCCTGGCAGTTGGCCATCGGCGTCCATACGTCCTGCGCCCCCAACCAGAGCTGCACCGTCATCCACCAGTGCGCCGCCTTCCAGACGGCGGAGCAGATTCACAGACACCGGCCGCGGCCGTGCGGGTTCTCCGCCCTGGTGCCCCGCGTGTGCTGCGACGCGGGCCCCTTGACAGGCGTGCCTACGCCGGTTTTACCAGTAGGAGAGTGCGGAAAGCCACGACCAACTGTTCGACGAAGGTTCAAACGCCAGACCCCTTTCCAGGCGCCTTTCCAGAATCCAGCGCCAGGCTCTCCTACAGACAGCGACTTAGCCGCTGGCGCCGTGGGAGGCATCAACGCCATTGTGGGCAAGTGGCCGTGGATGGTGCTGTTCGGCCGGTGGACGGACGCCGGTCTGGGCGGCTGGTTCTGCGGCGGCACCCTCATCACCGACCGGCACGTGCTCACGGCCGCCCACTGCCTGCGACCAGAGGAAGCCGGCACCGTCGGCGCGCGCATCGGTGACAACGACCTGAACCGGCTGGACGAGGTGGAGCACCAGCAGCGGAACGTCTCCGGCACCGTGCGCCACCCGCAGTACGTGGGCGCGCAGAACGACCTGGCCGTGGTGCGGCTGGCGACGCCCGTCACTGTCACCAGGGACGTGTCGCCCATCTGCCTGCCGCCGGCCGGCGCCGACCACGTCGGACGAGACGTGGAAATGGCCGGCTGGGGCCTGCTCGAGTTCGGTGGGAACACTTCGGACATTCTGCAGGAGGTGGCCCTGCGCGTGGCCGACCCATCCGTCTGTGAGACCGCCTACCGGCGCGTGCCGCAGTTCGACAGTCGCTTCCCGGGCGGCTTCCAGGGCACCAAGGTGTGCGCCGAGAGCCGGGACGGCGAGCCGCGCGACGCGTGCCGCGGCGACTCGGGCGGCCCGCTAATGGTGCGTCTGGAGAACGACACCTACCAGCTGGTGGGTGTGGTCTCCACTGGCGTCGGCTGCGGCAACCCCGAGTTCCCCGGACTGTACACCAAGGTGTCGGCCTACATCGACTGGATCTTCAGCCAGCTCACATGACCCGGAGCGAAAAGAACGCATCTGGCGCTCTTCTCGCCTTCTTTTGTGCACAATGCTGACAACTGATCATTTTTACAAGACGTTTCATCACATCATTTGGAAAAGTTCGTCGGGTAACGTAAATCGATGTGCCAGTGTGCCAGAGGAACCTTTCAAGGTTCACCGCTTAGCGGTTTGTTGTTTAACTTGGCTGTGGAAATGTTAACGATTAAGATTAGGGCGTCGGCAAACATAAGGGGGATCAAAATTGCTGGTGAGGAAATAAAGTTGACCCAATATGCGGATGACATGACTCTGTTTCTGAATGAGCCAGATTCTGTGCATAATGTGCTAGAAATGCTAAACGATTTCCAATTAGTGTCTGGTCTCGCTATTAACATACAGAAGTGTAATATTATGTGGCTGGGAACGATGCGTCAAAAGCGAGAGGCGGTATGTGGCATCGAAGCCCACGGAAAGGTCAAAATTTTAGGAATATGGTTTAGTGCTACAGAGTTATGTAATGAAGATAATTCATCCCCCATTGTCAAAAAAGTAAAAAATACCATAAATTTATGGAAGCAGCGAAGTCTTACAATAAAGGGTAGAGTCGTGATTGCCAAAGCACTGTTGGCCTCACAGCTGGTGTTTGTAGCATCGTGCTGTACGATCGCAAGGGTAGATTTGAGAGAAATACAAAGTGAAGTTATGAGGTTTATTTGGAGAGGCAGGCCTCCCAAAGTAGCGAAAGGTACACTTTGCCAAAGCATAAAAAATGGTGGCCTGAATGCCGTTGACGTGGAGCTCTTCTACACGGTTTTGCGATTTAACTGGATTAAACGCATGGCTAAAGACACGGGAGCGGCTTGGAGAAAACTATTGCAGTTAAGATTAAGAGAATTTAATCTTAGTGATATACTTAAGATCAAAAGTTGCAAGTACTTTTTAAATCTACTGAAGATACCGGTGTATTATAAGGAAGTCATTACAAGCTTCCAAAGCCTGTGCCAGGAAGACGTCAACGACGCATCGGCAATTAAATTACAAAGCGTGTGGCATAATGACGAGATAGTGATCAGAGGGAAGCCGCTTTTTATTAGAGACATGTACCTTAACGGCGTTAAGTTAATTAACGATATTGTTGATGATGAGGGAAAAATTATGAATAGCTGCAAAATTAGACTCAAATATCCATCAATAAAAACTGATTTTTTGACGATCCAAAGCATTGCAGCCGCGATTCCAGACCGATGGAAAACAGTACTGCGTCAGAACCCGGGCTGTAAATTGGATCTGACCAGCCGCACTAGTATCACCGTTAAAATAGATGGCAAAAGGCTGCCAATCGAGCAGGTGGGAAGTCGCCACATTTACAGAATGCTGACGGAGCCTAGAACGCCGGCAGCTGTTGGCAGGTGGGCTCATTACGGGATTCGTCCACGCAGCTGGCGGGCAATATATGAAATACCCTACAAATGTACAAGTTCAACGCGATTGCAATCATTACATTATAGAATTATTAACAGGTACATTCCCACTCGTCATTATTTGTATACCAGAGATGTTATAGGAAGCCCGCTGTGTCATAAGTGCTTTGTAGTAGACGACCTCAAACACTTTTTCTTTGAGTGCGCTGATGTAAAGCCTTTGTGGGGAGCAATATTAAGTCTGATTAAGGAAAGGTTTAGGCTGCAAATAAATGATTACAAGTCGGTGATACTAGGAAGGCCTGATGTGGATCCAATAGTTAACCTCATATTGCTGGTAGTAAAACAACACATAGTAACCTGTAAACTATCTTGCGATGGCGTGGAAGAACCACGACTAGCGAGGGTTACGGCTATGTTAGATAAATTTTCAAAGGCAGAATCGATAATCGCGAGGGTAATGTAAATCGTGTACGCCAGGTCGTAAATAATTATTTCTAGTTATTTCAAGTATCCGAATAATGAATTGCTGTAAACCCCGCTTAGCTAGGTAGGTCTCACCAAGCTCCAGCAACGATAGCTTCACTGATGATAGCCTGGTGTTGCCCAATAAATTATCTGTGAAGCCCGAGGTGCGTATGAGCTCCGTAACTAATGGCTGTCTGCTCACTGCTGTCTGTCTGAATGTTGGACTAGCTAAATGAAATATAAAAAGAAAACGTAATTGACACGATGGGACGCGACCAAGTGAAAGATGCGTCTGAGGTGGTAGACAGAAAAGCAAACATAGTTTGAAGACGTCCTTCGGTCATGTTATTAAAGACCATCGAAAGTGGCATTGAAAGTTCTACAAAGTTCATGTTCAATGGGTGATTGACATACTTTGCTCTTCCCCTGGTCGTTTAGGGTGAGCAAAAAGAGACAACGTTGAACTCCCTCCAATTGACTAAACTCTCGCACCTACGGGGAAGGGGCTGGGGGAGGTTAAAGACTGCGAACAATATCATTTCAAAATATTCTATCAGGTCCCAATTTTCACGACATTCGGGTCATTGAACTGACATGAACGGTAATCCGATGACCTAGGACCTTAAAATTGGGCATCATCGGCTTCCTCTCGTCAAAAGCAAGATGCTCGGTTTTTCCGTGAAGCTCCAGCTTGATCAGGGAACGAACGGCTGCGGGTGTGTGTGTGGGGGGGGGGGAGGGGAGGTTCCGATCAAACCCCATCTTTTGCGGCTGTGAAAATGCCAGTGCAGTCACAAATAACCAAGAGTCACAAACACAAAATAAAGCTTACCATATCAAACTCCCTTGAACAAATTTAGTGAAGGATGAACAACTCGACCCGAATCTGATACGTCGTGAATGCTGCACCGTGTCTTCAGATTCCGTGAGGATCAGTGATTAGTGAACGTCCATATACATGTTAACATGTAGTTGTAAAATCCATAAGACAAGTCACAGACCGAGCAGCGGCCTTTGTTCCCGTTCGTCGAGGCGGAGCTAAAGTGGCATTCCCCACGGACTGACAATCTCCTGCGCATGACCGACCAGCGCCAAAGGAGCGCTTCTGTGTTCGGCGCCCGCGCTGCGGGAAGTCCGATAGCTGCTCCTGTCGTCACGATCATGTAACTGCCGTCCGCTCGGCCTGGTCGACGATTGTAATCGCCAAAAACGGTAAGAAAGGCGGCTGGACGGATGTGGGTCGTGCTTTGCTGCAACGTTCGGCATCACGCATTACAAGAGTAGGTGTGTTGCAAATAATGAAGGGTGCTGCCATAAAACCAATGGCCCTTCAACTGAGGCATAGTATGTGAGAGGATTTAACATTTAAGGTGAAAATCTTTGACTATTTTAAAGGCGATCGATCTTTGACGCAACGTGCCATCTAATATGTTGAACATAGGAATAGGAACTCAACGTGCTACAAAACAAAGGGCGAAAAAGGGTGCTGGCGCAAAGGGCGCTGCTTTATCGCGGCGACAGCGTTGATTGTCCAGTGAGACGATCAGAGCCGGGGCAATTACATTAAGACTTTACATAAAACTTTGTAATTTAAGAACTAAATTTCACGAACAATGAACTTTGAGGATACATTGCTGCTTGACCTATTTTTCCTAACCTTATTTTCACAAAAAAAAAAACATCGAGGTACCACTAGGGCTAAAATAATGTTCTGGGTCAGCGGCGGAGTCACAGTCGAGGCCGAGCAGATTCTGCGAGCTGTGCAAACATTACGGCTGCGCAGATGACAGCTCGGTGAACAGATCCGTGCAGGCAGTGGAGACTGAGGCCGCACGGACCGAAATCCGGCACTGTTTATATGTAACCTCTTCACGTGTCGACTGCGCAAACTCCGCGGCCGGACGGCGGCCGCAAGTGGCTGGAACCGCGAACCTAATTTACATAGGCATTTGTACGCTGGCCGGGGGTGGCCGAGCCGGCGCTCAGTGTGTGCCACAGAGCGCGGGGGACCGGGTGTGCTGAGGCGGGCTGCCGGGAGGCCACGCTGTCACTATGGTGCGCGCCCAGTGGTGCTATTTAGCGGCCATCGCCGCAGTCATTGGTGCGAGTTCAGGCTCCGAGCTGATGTTCACGCCGTCTGTGAGGAAATTGTGTGGTGATACCAGCAAAAAGTGCGTCAATATTCGTCAGTGCGCGCTGTACAAAACGAGGGAGGATCTGTCGAGGCACCCGCCGCAGATCTGCGGCTTTTCCGGCATGGCTTCCCGCGTTTGCTGCCCGGCCGATCAGGTGGCGATTCCGTGGCAGATCTCGGGAGGTCCGGAGGTCACAGGACCGGTCACAGGAGGACCTATGCCCGAGCCGCCCGTCCCGGAGCCGTCGTCACCGCTGCCAGAACAGTGCGGTCTGCCCCGAGAGACCGTACGATTCATCAGGCTTAAACGCAGCGCAAACACGCCGACCTTTGACTTCGAGATGGCTAGACCGATACCGCAACTAGTCGCAGAGCTCTCCACCGAGCCACCGATCCAGGCAGCCGTGGGAGGCATCAACGCCATTGTGGGCAAGTGGCCGTGGATGGTGCTGTTCGGCCGGTGGACGGACGCCGGTCTGGGCGGCTGGTTCTGCGGCGGCACCCTCATCACCGACCGGCACGTGCTCACGGCCGCCCACTGCCTGCGACCAGAGGAGGCCGGCACCGTCGGCGCGCGCATCGGTGACAACGACCTGAACCGGCTGGACGAGGTGGAGCACCAGCAGCGGAACGTCTCCGGCATCGTGCGCCACCCGCAGTACGTGGGCGCGCAGAACGACCTGGCCGTGGTGCGGCTGGCGGCGCCCGTCACTGTCACCAGGGACGTGTCGCCCATCTGCCTGCCGCCGGCCGGCGCCGACCACGTCGGACGAGACGTGGAAATGGCCGGCTGGGGCCTGCTCGAGTTCGGTGGGAACACTTCGGACATTCTGCAGGAGGTGGCCCTGCGCGTGGCCGACCCATCCGTCTGTGAGACCGCCTACCGGCGCGTGCCGCAGTTCGACACTCGCTTCCCGGGCGGTTTCCAGGGCACCAAGGTGTGCGCCGAGAGCCGGGACGGCGAGCCGCGCGACGCGTGCCGCGGCGACTCGGGCGGCCCGCTAATGGTGCGTCTGGAGAACGACACCTACCAGCTGGTGGGTGTGGTCTCCACCGGCGTCGGCTGCGGCAACCCCGAGTTCCCCGGACTGTACACCAAGGTGTCGGCCTACATCGACTGGATCCTCAGCCAGCTCAGTGCGGTGCTTTGATTGTTTGTGATTTGATTGTTTGTGATGTTTTTACCCCCATTCGCTTCATCTGAAGCCCCAATGAGTGCCCAGCAGGCCCCCATAGGTGTCTAGTACGAAATCGCTGATAATTAAGTACAAATAAACACTTTTGGCACCGGACAATAGTATCTTAATAACGGCTTCATTGCATCTCATTTGTGATATTTATCACAGCGTCAAGTTCAATAGTAAACTTTTTTTGACGTACAATACGAGTAAAAATGTTAATTTTCACGCAATCGACAATCAGGCCGTTCAACATCGAAAGTTACTTTTTTACCAAGCAGCCTCCAACGTTAATCGGTGCACACGTTAAAAGCGTCAGGACGCAATAAGACCTGATGGGTTGGGGGCGCAAGTTTGGTAATGGGCAATAGGCAATCAAGGCATGCTATCCACTATCCAGTGCCCATTAGCCCAAGTGACTAATATTTAAACTTCCGTCCGTTAAGGGGCTCCATATCGATATAAAACAAGCAAAGGGGAAACAAAATGTTAACTGTTTTAATTTGCATTCGTCCGAAGGGCGAATGGAATTTCCACAAATACATCACCAATCATCCCATCGTCTACTTCATTTTCGCTTGGAACACGGCCGGCGGCAGCAGTACAAACCGGTCCCGTCGTCCTTGGGTGCGACGGGTCATACCCGGAACATGTTCCGATCATAGTCCGTTCCGAGAGTTGCACATTTCCCGGAGAAGCCCGCCTTCCGCGGCCGGCAGCAGTCGCGGTATGAATCACACCAGACTTGCGGAAGTTAACCATATCTACGACGACAAAATAATTAATAATAGTATACCGGCATTCGGGAGCGAACTGACCAGCTTGTTAGATACCGAGGCGGAATAGGTTTGTCCCTTTATCAGATAGAGAAGCAATAAGGCTTCCACCCATTTTCTTTTTGCCTGGACCGGAGGCGGATACTCTTTTTCCTGCCACAGAGATCTTTCAACCTACGACAGGTAGACCTCACAAGTTTACACGGCTCGAGTAAGCACATTCTAAATGGCATGGCCTTACCTGATGGCCCGCACTTCTCTGACGGTGGAGGCCAGTCCCGTCTCCAGGAGCACCGGGAGGACGAGCGTCAGTGTCTGCTCGCTGGTCTTCACCGACTCCTGCTGCTCGCAGAGCCGCACACACACCTGCCAAAAGAGCACGCACATCTCAGGCTCCGGTCGACACACGCGTTACCAACACAAGGCTCATGTCCTCCTGACGACGAACGACTTGCGCAGAAAGCGTTTCACTACGGACGCGTCGGACCGTATCCATCAACATCCATTCGTCACTTGCCGCCGAAGGTATTAGCAATTGTATGTCCCCGCACAGCAGACTAGCCGACCCTCCGTTCCCGACCCCGCGTCACTCACCCTGCTGAGGACCTCCAGCGTCTTGTTGGCGGCCAGCCGGACCGACTCCTTGATGTCGTCTCGCACCCTGAACAGTGTGCTCCACATCTCCGGCAGCCGCGGCAGCACCGGGTCCAGGCCGGCGCCGCAGAGCAGCTCGGCCAGCGCGGCGCAGCACGACTCGCGCACCCGCCACAGGCCGTCCGTCAGGCGGGCCAGCACCTGTAGAACGACAGGGGAGTTACCCTACACTACCCGCTACACAGGCCTTCCGTCAGGCGAGCCAGCACCTGTAGAACGACAGGGGAGTTACCCTACACTACCCGCTAAACAGGCCGTCCGTCAGGTCAGAGCCAGCACCTGCCACACACAGACAAACAGGGGGCTCAGCAGATACCATCCGACACAGGCCGTCCGTCAGGCGGGCCAGCACCTGTCACATAGACAAACAGGGGGCTCAGCAGACACCACCCGCCACAGGCTCAGCAGATACCACCCGCCACAGGCCGTCTGTCAGGCGGGCCAGCACCTGTAGAACGACAGGGGAGTTACCCAACACTACCCGCTAAACAGACCGTCCGTCAGGCGGGCCAGCACCTGTCACACAGACAGGGGAGTCAGCAGACACCACTCGCCACAGGCTCAGCAGACACCACTCGCCACAGGCCGTCCATGAGGCGGCTAGCACTTGTCATACACGGCACATAACTGACCTCGTCCATAATCTGGGGCAGATACAGCTGAACCGTCTTGGTCGACTCGGGAACGATCGAGGACCAGATTGAGCGCATCGTCTGCTGCACCTGCGGCTTCGGGTCGAACTGGTACCTGACGGGGACGGGGCACTGGTCAGTGGTTGGTTGGTAACACTGGTCTGGTCACTGGTCAGCTGCACGTAAAACGGACACGGACTGCCCCGGTACCCAGACAGTGTAGTGAACGAATAACTCGGGAATATTTTAGAGAAAACACAGCAGGAAATTGTACTACAGTACTTCAAGCATATTATCTGAAATGTCGGCCAGGCACTGGCTAGACTGATTCTTACAGGTGGTTGAGCGTAATCGAAAAATAGGATCCGACAGCGAGACTCCTAGTTACAATATGCAATGCATGCTCTTCAGGACAGCGGAGGTCAGGGTCTACCGTGAGCGTGAAAAGGGTCGAAGGGCGACCCGTGTAGACAGCGCTCCCAGCGCCCAGTACGTACCGATACAGTTTTGGCACGATGTTGGCTAGGTGCGGCGTCAGCGCCTCGCCCGCCTTGGAGGCGATAGAGGAGAAGCCGAACGCCGCGCCGCGCCGGGAGTTCCACGCCGCATTGTGGTTGACCAGCGTCATAAACTTGTAGATGAGGTCGGGCTGGTTCAGGTCGGAGGCCAGCGAGCACAGCTCCTTGTATGTGGACAGCTGGCCCCTGCGGCAGCGAGACAGTTGGTGTTGGACGAAATCAGCAACTGCTATCAAGACATGGCGACATCACACACTTTCGGGCGGCGGTCGCAGCAACGACGAGTCCTACTCACATGGATCTACTCACAGCCTACCACAAGGCCGCGCCCTTTGTCTCACCCTGAGGGGTCCTTGCCGAGCTCTCCCTGGGCGAACAGCTTGGTGTCGGCGGTGACCTTCTGGGTGGCGGGCCGTGCGGCGGAGCCGGTCAGCGCGCCCACCAGGCCGTCCACCAGAGTCGCCCGCTGCTGCTCGTCCCCAGAGTCGTACACCAGCGCCAGGCCCTTGGAGGCCGCCTCCTGCACCAGGTCTGCCGAGCAAAGGACTCAGTGAGCGTCTGGGAGACGGGAGAGGCTCATAGTTACAACGGCGGACAAGCGTGAACGTATAGCAAGACTGAAGACACTCGAAACTTAAGCTGCACCTGAGAATCACGAATGCCTTCCAAACCTGCAGTCAGTTCACAAAGGAAGGACAATATCGAAAAAAATCGAAAAAATTTGGCATCAATACACCACGGTCGACCCTCACTCAAAACGTACCGTTTCCCGACGCGAGTAGCTCCATGAATGCCGCCTGGATGTCGGCCAGTTTGTCCTTGAGCCGCTGCAGATGCTGGCAGTGCTTCACCAGGGCTAGTAGCCAGACGGCGGCCGACTGACGCACCTTCGGGTGTGTCTGCGGTACACAAAACACAACAGGTTCGGGTCTCAGGTGAACCGTACACAAATGCCGCGGTATGATTCTATGTAGTAAGCAGTAAGCAATACGTAATTCACGGTACGTATGATACCTTGCGAAATCAGCATGGGTTTGCATGCTTCATTCTTTTAGAAAATACCACTTTAATCCGCGACTGTCCATCGAGCACTACGTAACTGCAGGGACAGTTACCTGTGTAAGTTGCGGCTGTTACCTGTGTGAGCTGGTTCTCGAGCAGCTGGGACGGTTACGCTCACCTGTGTGAGCTGGTTCTCGAGCAGCTGGCGCAGCAGCCAGGTGAGCAGCTGCTCGGGCCGGTGCGGCTCGGCGCCGGCCGGCTGCTCCGGTGTCTGGCCGGGCTCGGCGGGCCGCCACGGGTCGGCCGCCTCCGGCGACTGGGGTCCCAGCACGGCGCCCACCAGCGCCTCGCCCACGGCCATCTGCAGCTCCAGCTCGTCCAGCTGGCGGCACGGCGGGCCGGGGAAGACCGTGAAGACACGACAGACCAAGGGGGATCATCAGCGATCAGCTGGACACGGCGGACCCAAGGGAGGCTATCAGAGACCATCAGCCAGACCCAGGGGGGGGGGGGGGGGAGACCGTCATTGGCACAGCGAACCCAGAGCGGACGGGGACACTATACCTGAAAGCACAAATCACAGGCACCCAGCGGGAGTCGTGCTAGGATGCAAGAAACCAGCGTCAGCTCGGTGCCGAGTCTAACCTCGCTGGAGACGGACAGAAAGTGCTCCACTATTTCCCGTCGGAACGCCAGGCCGGGGTCGCCCACACACACCAGACCGCAGGCGACTATGGCACGCTCACGCATCTGTAGAGAAAGACGGACGGGTTACGAAGCGCAGCATATTTTCATCAGCCATTCGAGGTGTATAACCTACCAGAAAAACCCGAACATTTTGATTTTGCTATGGACTTCAGCTTCTTGTGTGCTTCTGTAAATATTAACTGCCAGAACGCTTATTTGAGATAAGTTGGTGACAGAACATGCTGTTACAACTCACATAAAAAATATCAGCCATCTGGTACATCAGCTGGTGTATGTTGATTGGAGCGGGCTGTACGTCCTACCTTGGAGGGCAGCTTTTTGCTGGTGGCCGTTTTCAGCAGCGTGGTGACCACGTAGTGCAGTGACGGCGGGCTGCGCTGGTCGGCCGGCCCGGCGGCCACCGGCAGCGGCCCGGTCCTGCCCAGCTCGGAGACAGAGCTCAGACAGGCGGCCTGCAGCGCCGGCTGGCTCGACTCCAGGTGAGCCACTGCGGTCCAGAGGACGGGGACGCAGGGCGTCAGTGGCGTAAAGCGGGGGTGTACACACATGCAGCAGAGCTGCCACATGGCACCAGGCAGAGACCTTCCCACAGTCATGACAGATGCCTATTCAGCAGCACATTGTGACCTCATTCGGCTGGGAATACTACCGCAACTGGCCCCATTGACTCCGAAGATACGACGAAGGGCGGTCCGACTGAAACAAAGCGACTAACATGCGAACTTATCCAGCTGAGAACTATCTACGCATTCACATATCACAATTAATTTGTGGCTGCATATTCCGCTATGCATTCAAAATATGTAGCCGCGTATACCGAGCGGAAGTGACAGCCTGCTCCCTGCGGCGCAGTGTGTAGGTGTTGGTAACTTACACAGGTCGGCGGTCAGCTGGATGACGACCTCGTCAGTCCGCTGGGGCGGGCGGTTCTCCCTGGCGCGGCGGGCCAGACACTGCGCCAGGCCGAGCATACCACCGTGCTGTTCTTCCAGCACCTAGTGGACAGACAGACAGACATCATACTCAGACAGACACCCAGACACTGAGCCAGGCCGAGCGTACCACCGTGCTGTTCTTCCAGCACCTAGGTGGACATACAGACAGAACTGACAATCTGTGACAGATACACTGACTCAGACACACCCAGTCACCAAGCAATAACAGACCGGTCAGCACAGGCCGCTCAAAGTTCGAAGATGTTTGTCTTCCCAGCGTAATCCTGCTTGAACACCACCACTTTCACCATTAGAATATTCTTTCCGTATCCGGACCACGATTATCTCCCCGCTAGCAGTGCAGCTCTCCCCGTGTTTGCGCCGGTACCGTTGGTCAGTCCCCCCTCGTCACCGTACTACCCTCCCCCGTCTCCAGCGGCGGCGCCGTGCCCCACCTTGCTGGTGGCCAGCTGGTGCATCAGCCGGAGGCTCTCCCCGAACTGCTTGTCGTCCTGGATGGCGGCCGCCACGACGCCGTACAGCTCCGCCGCGTGGCCGCGCACCGTCTCCCGCGGATAACACACCAGCGTCTGAGGGGAACAGAGGCTGTGGGAGAGAACTCGCTTCGGCTATCAGATTTCATCTGATATTGAGCCGCCCAGGAGCCAGTAAACTAAGCTAATTACACAAAGATAAACTAAAATGAAATAGTAGCGGGACTCACTTCAGTACCATGAGCTTTCAGTACAGTACTTTTGCTCAAAACCACCAAACAGTGATATGGGCCTCGTTTCATAAAGCGAGTCCGTAACTTACGTAACTTACAGTGATCACAGTGAAGCCGTAAACTCAGCCGGTTCTCGTCTTACCTTGAGCCAGTCGAGCTGGTCGGCTAGCAGCGGCGCTAGTCGGCCGGGCGCCGCCGCCACCGTCTCCAGCAGACAGAACAGCGGCGCATCTGTCACACTGGCGCGTAGTAGACGTATCGTCAGCGCCAGGAACGTCTCGACGGGCGCGGCGAGCGCCGGCGACTGGAGCGCCGCGCCCAGGCCGGCGGCGCGGCCGCGGACCAGCTCCGTGCTGACGGGTCGGTCAGGAGCCGCCTGGTGCTGCAGGCACAGGCTCAGGTACCGGATCATCTGCGGGGAGAGTGGGATGGGCGCGTCATTTACGGACAGGCGAGTCATAAGGCCAGCGGTGCGGACCGTGTCAAAGGCCAACCGTCACTGACGGCCAGCACGGCTCGTGTCAAGCACAGACAGCTTTTGAGAAAAGGAACAGCACGTTTTTGAAAGCAATGACTGTCACTGAAGCCCGAATACACCATGGACACATAACTGCTACTCGGGTCCAAAATGCTTGCGCTTGCCGGCCCGATCTATAAAAGTGATGACGGTCCCAGTCTGCACTCACCATGGCAAAGGCAGTGGGCGGGAACGGCAGCACGTTGTTTCCCACCGTAGTCGTCTGCTTCTTGGACTCGCGTTCGCTGATCTTCCTCGTGATGCACGTGATCATCTGCGCAAAGTCCGGGAAGTCGCTAGCTTTCGAGCTGTCCTGGACATCCTTCCCGTCCAATTTGAGATGTTTCAGGGCTTCGGCAGCAACTTCCTCCTGGCTATAACCAAAAGGTTGACAGAAAACTAAGAACAATACCACAGCTTCACCACACAGCTGGTATCAGTCCATATAGTCACATCCAGGGCTGCGGAGTCGGAGTCGGAGTCGGAGTCGGTCGGAGTCGACAGTTGTGACCGGAGTCGGAGTCGGAGTCGGAGTCGATTTTAGAAACCCGAGCCGGAGTCGGAGTCGGAGTCACCGAAAATCTGTCGACTCCGCAGCCCTGCTAGGTTTGCGGAATCGGAGTCGGGAGTTGGAGTCGGTCGGAGTCGACAATTCTGCCCGGAGTCGGAGTCGGAGTCGGAGCTGGTTATTGAAAGCCGGAGTCGGAGTCGGAGTCGGAGTCGCCGAAAATCCATCGACTCCGCAGCCCTGGTCACATTACCCAAGTAAAAATTAAATAAAGATAAAAAACTACAGCCAACCACCGGCTTGCAGTTATTTAGCCCCCGGCCGGACTCACCTGTCGGCGGTGGCCAGCAGCAGCTGCAGCCGGGACACGGCGTGGCTCTCTGGGAACACGACGGCCGCGTACTGGACGGCCACCTGGCGGGCGCGCGCGCTGGGCCGCTCCAGGCAGCTGCCCAGCAGCGCCTCCATGACCGTCTGCTGGGCGTCGTCCAGCCGGCGCAGCGACGGCCCCAGCAGCTGCAGCGTGTCCTGCACAAACTGGCCCGTCTCCGACTCCTCCTGCAGAGTCACAGGAAACGGGTGGGGCGTGTCAAACAAACTGCGATGGGAGCTGCAGCACAGCACATCACTGCATACTGCAGGATGCTGCTGAGCCAGTCGCTACCCCAGACATGACATGCCGACACGTGAGTGACGATTCACTAAGAGATGCTCAAAATAACTTTCCCACTGAACCAGTGACTAGCACTCCATAACATTACATGCCTCAATTGAGGCATATGCTACTCCCTTTACACGTCGGCTCCCGAAAGGACGGACGACAGGGTATCGCCTTCAAGCCGGGCGCCGGCCGTCTCACCTGCTCCAGCGCGTCGAACAGCACCCGGACCACATTCAGGTCGCGCGAGATGACGGCCGGAAGCTTCTGTCCCAGCCGCCCGATGGCCGTGTAGGCCGTGGAGCGCAGCCGCTGGTCCGTCTTCTCCTCTGCAAGCACACTGTGGAGCACGCCCAGCACCATGGGGCCCAGCGGCGCCAGACGGGACTCTGTTGAGCTGTCGGCGCATACGGGGCAGCGTCAGAGAGTATATCACAGAACAGTCAGCCTGTTCGGACCACTCAGACCAGTTCAGCAACGGGCGAGAGTTCGGAGAAAGTGCAATAGACTACTGTTTCCTGAATGTATGACGCAGTTTAGCTAGAGTAAAATAACCATTTGCGAGCATGTGAGACGCATAAAGGGTGACACTCACTGTTGGATTATCTGTATAATGAACTGAAGGGCCTGCAGTTTCAGCTTGGGATTGGTATTTGTGCCGTAGAAGCTGTCAAACATCACCTGAAAAGAAACGGGCACGTGAGTAATGATTCACTGAAACGACATTCGCACACCTCACTTAAAGCAATGGAATAACAACGATTCACTACGACTACCCTATGGAGGTGAATGTGGACCTACCGAAGCAAATCGAATGCAGAAAGGGGCTACTACGAGTTACGACAGTTGGCATCCATCTACTCAGTCTGATCAAGAACGAAATATCACCCGCTTCAGCCCATCCCACCCGTCCGCCGTGAATACCTACCTGGACCGACTGCGGGAACATGGTGGCCGCCGTCTTTGAGCGGCACAGGTAGGGCAGCAGCTTCAGTCGGATGCGCGTGCCGACCGGCTGGCGGCGCTGCTCCTGAGGCGGCGCAGCCGGGCCCGACGGCGGCGCGTTCTTGTTGACCAGCGTGCCCAGATAGAGGGAGCAGAGCTGACTGATGAGCGTCGGATCCTCCCAGTCCAGGTTACTGCGGCAGAACACGTATGACGTACAGATAAAACAACACTCGAAAGAAGACAGGACGAATAATTCCGGTATCATCAAGGCATTATCATCTTTTGTATTTCAGCATCAAACGTGTATGCTTCCTAAATTGAACGTTTCAGGGTCCACAAATGACTTACACAGTCTTAAATCGACTAAAAAGATCAGTTCCTCTGTCCTCATATGCGATCTCCTACACCGACACACTGCTTCACTCAAATCGTCACTACTCTCTCCTCCAAACTCACTCACCAGAGCCGCCTGAGCTCCATGTCGGCCAGATTGGCCACTGTGAACCGCGTGTCGGCCATGGCCACCAGCAGATGGGGCGCCACCCGGCCGGCCGGCAGCTGGCCCAGCGACAGGAAGCGCACCAGGCCCGCCTTGAGCCGCTCCAGCCGCTCGGGCGGCGGCGGCTGGTCGCCCAGCGCGCGGCGCACCGCCTTCTCCGACAGACCGGGCGGCGGCACCGGCGGCGCCGCCTCCCCGCCCTGAGCGGCCGGCGGCGGCCACGTCACGCTGCCAACAGGCAGGGGTCAGAGACGGGAGGGACATATTCGACTCAGTACTGATTAACACTCTTCCGACAAGAGTCTATGAAATTGTTGTACTGACCAGCACCCGTATCAAAGAAAGGTCTTGAAATACACAATTTATCGTCCTGCGACCTACTGAGCTCCGCTACCGGAGGGCGCCACGGAGCGGCGGCTGGCGCGCACAGCTGACGGTATTCACCCGTAAGGCAGCAGCAGCAGGTCCAGGATAAAGTCCAGCAGGAGGGTGAGCACGGCCGGCTTCTCCTTCAGCTTGTCGATGTCGGCGCGGCCCCGCTCGTTGCTCAGATCGGCGGTGGCCAGCACGCTGGTCACCAGCGACAGCAGCCTGCAGCCAGTGGCCAGGACAGGCGCGCGGGCGGGCACGACGTCAGAGCGACATAATAAACAAGTCGGTGAGATGATAAGAATAGACTGGGACAGTGTGTAGATACATGTGTGTGTGTAGGTGCAAGGTACAATGTACATGGTTGTTTCTGCCATCCTGGGGAAAACCTGTTGACCTTAGGTGACTCAAGATAATAACTTACAGATTGAGATTTTGATGAGCTATTGACAACTTTTCTGTGATATGGGTCTATGACTTTATCAGGCAAAGAGTAAATTTCTTATATAAAACAAATGCTTGATGACCTTTGACAACTTTTTGTCAGGCCTAAAAATGACTCAAATTTCTAGGAACACCATGAACCACTTGTCACTGTATAGCCAAAGAAGTTTGGTTAGTGGGGTGTGAGAAAAATCATCCCATCCCTCTAGTGTTACTCCTGGACTAGCAGAGGTAGGTAACTAGGCACTGGTAATTGGACTTACGAGTCCTGATGTGAAGTAGGACTGTCCTCTATGCTCAGCAGTAGAGGTATTGCCAGCTCAGCCTGCTTGGCTGGCTCCAGTCTTGGGAAACCCATTTTCACATAAATCACAGTAAAGTTCTGAAACACACCAATACCTAAGTCAAACATTACATTGAGTACAGATGAGCTATGTTTGACATGCAAATTGCAAAGCAAACAATAGGGTAAGGGCGGGTAAGAGTACGCGGGCGATAAGAGTACGCATCAGCTGTTTCGGTTGCTTAGCAACGCGGGTTCGAGCGTTATGATATTATTTTGGTATGGTACAATAATTTTGATACTTGGCAGTTGAGATAAGGTACATTTCCGTGATTGTTGTGAGAAACTTCTGAGGTTATCTTGGGAAATACTGTGCAGTGCAATATTCTGTTTGCGAAGTTTTGCACAACGTTTCGGGGTTGTTTTGTGAGCGAATTGCATGTACGGTAAGAGGACGCACTGTTCAGGAGGGTAAGAGTACGCAGAATTATACATTAAATCGAATATACAGAAATATAAAATTATTAATCTATCACTCAATGACGTTTGTTTTGTAGGTATATCATCAATGGAGCACTGTGATGCAGATGCGTACCCGAAATTCTTCCAAATACGAGTTATTCTCCCTTTTGATTGTGCATTGTTTTTTAGAAACACACGACATGATTATTTCCTGATTTATAGACTTGAAAGATTTATTTTATGTTTTTCTTTTTGGATACTAGAATGAACTTAAATGCCTTCTCAGTTTGAAGTTAAGCATTTGGGCAGTACAAGCTGCATAGGTGTGTGTGTTCATATGCTTGCGTACTCCACCCGCCTGGCGTGCGTACTCTTACACACCCCATATGGTAAGAGTACGCAACTGCAGCGGTTCAGAAAATTTCAGTTTTAGACCACTTCCATTTACGCTGAAGGATCGTTGCCCCATGGGTTGATGGCTAATTCAGTGAAGTTTAAAATTCCCTATTTGCGATTTCTTTCTTTCAAATATTAAACAAATGAGAGCAAGAAATCCACTAAGTGCGTACTCTTATACGACTTCACCCTATTACCTATTTGAATTTTGACATAACCAGAGAAAAGAAGACCCAACCAGGAGGAAGGGAATCAAGGGCTTTGGTAGGGAACTTGCCCAGTCAAGCCTTTTCCATGAAGTTGGGAAAAGGTCCTTCACCTTGTAAGAAAACAGTTTGCATAAATAATATAAATAATATTGTGTGGACTCACCAGTCACTGATAGTTAAGCCTATGTGTCCCTACATTGTGGGGCCTTTGATTGAGTTACCACTGTACCCTAGCAGCAACATTGTTTTACTGAGATCTTCATGGTCCATGGATGCTGAGAATTTGGTATGGTACCCAAGGCCCCATGGTTTCAAAGAAATTAACCCGCGCCCTGCTGGGGGGGGGTGTTTGAACACCCCCCCTTGTGGTTTTTCGCGAATATCTCAAAAACGGCGGCGCGGAGCGCCGCCGTTTTTGGTACACCTTATCATACATCAATTCTACACATGTTGTGAAAATTTCAGACCAAGGTCATTCAAGGTCAGGTCACCAGGTCACTTGAAGTGACCTCACCTCATAAAAAGTTTCAATGTCTGTCATAGCTACACCGAGTGACCGATCGCTTTGAAACTTTCAGCGATTGCTAAGAGCAATAGCATGTACAAAATGTATATCTCAGAATTTTGATATCGATGACCTAAGGTCAGGTCAATTTTGCGACCTCCCCATTATAAGTCAATGGGAGAAAATTGAAATGCGCCTCTTTTGGACGAAAGACATTATACACACTCCCAAACACTGAATTACAAGTGGTTTAGACACACTGAACATGAAAATGGTGTCCGTGACCCCTGTTTATGCCCTGAGGTCATCTTAGGTCACGAATGGTATCTAACAGTTTTTCACAAATAACTTTTGATAGAGGCATGCTAGAGCGATGAAAACGCCTTAGATGTGTTCAGCTAGACGATACGGATCGACTGATATGCAACATGACCCTTTCCGGTCAGGTCATGACCTTGACCTGAGGTCAAATTTTCAAGTTGACCTTTCAAGGTCAAGTTATAGTTCATTCGATGCGTCTTGACGAGAGGAACACGATGCCGGTAAAAGTAAGCTCGTACAAGGCTTGGGTCAAAAGTTATTGCAGAAAAACTGTTTCCGAAAAAATCGGCTATTTTTGCAGTTTTTGCCCCCTGCAGGCAAAACCGTTGACGTTAGGTCAAATCTGAGAGAATTACTCAGAAAGGGCGTTAATAGGGCTATCGAATGCGCTTTTCCGCGGCGCTGTAGCTCTATTGGTTCCCGAGTTATGCGTTGGCTTCTTGGAAATTTTCGACATTCGACCTGGAAATCGGCGAAATTTTGCCTTCAATGACCTCTGGTGACCTGACCTTTGACCTGACCAAAAAATTGACCGAAGTGATTTCGTCATTATTTTTGACGCTCTTTCGAACGCCGCCTTCCGCGTATCGCTACGTGGCCCAGGAGCCGAGTTAGAAGGGGGGGTGTTCAAACACCCCCCCCCCCCAGCAGGGCGTGGAAATCCAGGACCCCCAGCAGGGCGCGGGTTAATGAATGAAATTAGATTCATGGAGTAATTAGGAATTACTGAATGAATCTAGTAATTTCTAGCTGGATTGGCTTTTCCAATGAATCTTTTCCAGCATCAAAATTAAGGCTTCTTTGCCCAAGCCTCCTAGGTACCAAGCGATTTTTGGCAAGCATCTCCTCACCCTGATACAGAGTGATCAGTTACCAGCGCCAGCAGAAATCACCTTTAGGAAGCTAGAGGCAGCTGGATCCTGATACTGCAGCAGCAGAGTTTCCACTGGAAGCTGGACGACTGGACGGCTCTTGAGGCGCTTGTTGACATGAACCAGTAGCTCCATCACCTGTTCAAGAACCCTCTGGTCACAGCTAGCATATGTACACACATGTAACATATGTGAGTCACATTTGAGTCACCATCAATAACATAGATCATTTCTTAGTATTTAAACTTGTTTACACACTATGGCAATCACAATTAAAAAAGTGGCTAAGAGACAGTAGTGGTTCATTCAGATATGATCCTGCAAAACATCAAATCTTAATTGTTATCAATCCTAAACTAATATTTTGTCTGTTAAACAGGACACAATTCAAGCAAGTACTGTAGGTACCCTTTGAACTTTTTAGCACAATATTATCATATTAAAAATCAAACCTTTTTCCTAACTCCTTCCTGTGTGCTGGATAACTTGAGCAGAACTGGTGGCAAAAATTTGGTAAGGGCATTTTGCAATTGTTCATCAGTTTCTGCTGACCCAATGCGCAGAAACACCCGCTCCACCAGAGCTGAAACAAAATAAATCAATCTATCTGTTATTTATCCTTGCTTGTATATGGTAAAGCAAGAATAAAAATACACTTTGATTGAAAAAAAAGAAGGCAAAAATGTCTTAATCAATTTTAATCAAGCTATGATAAACAGACTAGATTGACCCAAGTGAAATCAAACTGATGCAGAAGAACATGAGTTTTAAAATGTTTAAAAAAAGAGTGGGCTACGGCATAGACCTAGACATTTGCTTTTAGAGCTTAAACAACCATGAATCTCGATTCAATAAGCAGAACTCTAAATTTTGATTTGGGCGCAATTTATTCGTGACTGGTGTATGTTAGGCTTTGGAAGCAATGGGTTGCTTTCTGGTAGTTTGAATTAATCAACACATTGTTGGAATCAATCAATAGAAAAATGCAGCTTGTCTAAAATACTTAAGATAAATACAAGGCTAAATTTGATTTGCAAAGGGGCAAAATAAGTGTCCAAGCCTACTTAGCCAGACTTAAAATACCAACAAAGTATTTTGCAACTGGATTTCATGAAAATAATCCATATCAAATCAACACCGTGCAATTGAAATAATCGTGGATTAGAATAAAATAGAATATTCCACAAAATGTTATGGAGATTGATGGTTTTCAGTTTTA
This sequence comes from Amphibalanus amphitrite, assembly GCF_019059575.1. Lineage (NCBI taxonomy): Eukaryota > Metazoa > Arthropoda > Thecostraca > Balanomorpha > Balanidae > Amphibalanus > Amphibalanus amphitrite. Next base: position 873,857 of record NW_024881639.1, read on the forward strand.
GGCCGCGTCAATAACGTCTCCAGCATCAAAAGACATTAGTAACAAGCCAATATATGATCTGGTGAGGTACAACTAATGAATGCTATCATGTCGTTGTGCCAGAATGCATAAATTTAGTAAATATTGCAATATAAGGTCAAAAAACATACCAAGCTCATCTTGATTCACCGGCGGATTCTCCATGACTATCAGCTTGCAGAAACAGCACAACAATTCCTTCATCGTTTTGAAGGCAAACCGAAGCTAATTATTTCAAAATTGAGCATTTTTTGGCTATTAACAATAGCTCATATCAGAATTTTTTTAGAGGAACATGGAATTAATTATTGATTTGAAATGCAATTGCATTACCTTAAAAAGCGGTTGACTTTAAAGGAAAAATTAGGAATTTTCTGAAGGCAAATATGTAGAGTAATACTTTCCATTCGCTACCATATTTTGTTATTGTCTAAGCTGCGGGATAAACGTCAAAAATGGATATCAATTCGCTTTGCACATATTTCTCTTTGGAGAAGGCGTATAGTGTAGTGTATTTAAATATTTTTCAGCGATACGTTTTTCTATCTTTTTGTCATAAGCAAGGATCCAAGTGAATATATCTTTTCACTTGCTCTGCTTTCAGGTAAAAGCAACAACATAAAGTTGCATATGAGCGCCAGGACAAGGAGTATGATGTAATTGTAAATCTCATTCATTAATCAACTCGAAATATCTGGCTTTAGTTATCTAGTGTTTGATTGTTGATATCTGACATGCTCATTTGATATAATATTTTTCATTCATTTTTATCTATTAATTGATGAGTTTATTCTGCTTATATTGCTTATATTGGGTGCTATTATGCTTATATTGCATGTTAATTGCTTCGGCAGTGCTGGATTTCACTGTTTTACATAATTATTTATGCCTGTAAAACCTTGTCCTTCAAACAATTTTGTCCTCTGCAAAATAATCAAAATCATTTTTTTGTTCGTTTGATATTGATATATGTAAATGATTAGGTACCTATGGCATAGGCAAAATTATGATTATTATGTTAGCTTGGTAGGTATGTACCTACCTACTTATCCCTGCTATTTTTATAAGCGTGTCTCATATCACTTACATCTAGATACATTTGATAAGGTACAAAAGCTTTCAATAATAATAAGTGATAATAGATATTTCTTAGGTTGAGGTATCTTTTTTTGTAAATGCATCACTTCAAATATATTGATGTGCTTTGAATCCATTTGCTCTGGATAAGATATATTAAATTTGTAATTTTTGCATGGGTAATTGTACTGGATGTAACTAAAAGTAGGTGGTAGTAAGTTTTGCTACCCTGACTTGATGGGGTCATGTGTGGTCTAGAGTTTCTTCAAACCATAAAGAGGTTACCAACAGTGTAACAAAGTTAGTAAATAAACCATAAGTCAATATAGATACACATCCTTTGGTGGAAGCTATTTTATCATGCTCACTGCTCTCTAGGCTCATTTCATTTTAGCAATATTGAGTACCTATTTAAATAACTTATAAGCTTGTATTTTTCATAGGAAACCAAATAACTGATGCCTGAGCTTTGGATTTTGATTGATAGATGGATTCCCTTTTTATGCTGTTGTGGTAATGCAATGGCTTTGCTAAATAATTGTTCAATGTTAATGCTCACATTTTGAACATCACATTGCTCACATTTACCCATTTTGAACATACAATATATAACTAAACCTTAGCATAGACGGGAAATCGGCTGTTTCGTGTCAGAAGCCATGACAGAGACTGTCCTTGTTGGGCTTGAGAGCCCTCGATTATTATATACTTGTGTCATATTTGTATGGTTTGTCAATAAATGTTGAAAAAAATAGATAACTAAACCAAGAACTAAACCATCTAAGGCTAGTCTAAGTCAGTCATCTAAGATTAACTTTTCTTAGATATTCCATTTTATTAGTAGAAGAATTTCCAAATATTGTTTAAGTATTGTGCAGATATTTAAATATTGTGTGCATACTAAGGTAAAATTTGGGCGGATGGGAAAACAGGTGCACAGAGCCAGTTTCAGACTCCATCGCTTGACCTTTCCACCAAAATAGTGTAAAACTGTAAACCTGCTTATCAGTAACAGTGAAATTAATTATTAATTGATAATGCAAGCAATTCCTGCTCATCGTTGTTATATTAAATATACTGAATATCTGAACTTACCCATTGAGATGCAAAATGCTGTCTAGTGATGCTTACCAGGGAAGCAAACTGGTTGAAAATGAGTGGATGTTCAACAGGTTAACTCAGATTGTGACATTTGACAAGGTTTGCTTGTTTCTATCAAGGAAAGCAAAATATGTCATGATAGACAGAAATTGGGAACATGATATATTAACCTTTGTTGCTAGTGGTGTATAGCTGTGATTGACTGGGACCAGATGTGGTCACAGCATTGCTCACTGTCTCTTAATTTTATAGCCCATGGGTTTGTGTTACAGGTACCTTATCTGGAAGTGTGAGTGTATAAACCATGGCTGCAACACTGGATCCACATGACAGATCAAGGTGAGCTCCTGGCGTATGCCAGTCTGACCCCTCTACTGATCCTGCTTTTTCCTCTCAAGTTTCAATCACTTCTACAAGTAATTTACCTAAGGCATGAATTAGCTGCTGTGATTTTGGCACTGCTGAGAGTTCATCAAAGACAAACACTAAATGAATGTAACTCATCACTGCCAATGTCGCCACAATGTCCTCTGGCTCACAACTCACATGCACTGGCGACACTTTGGTTTTGTCATTGGCTGAAGGGGATTAGGAGGTCAAAATTGGGACAGGATCGGTGAGGAAGGCGACAGTTGCTGCCTGATCAAGGCTCCTCAGTGGCGAGGGCGCCGTGAGCAGACAGATATACCGATACTTCGACGCCTCGATAGCGAGGTTGGCCGAAGCCGACTGGCCGCACCCCTTGTATGGAAAGATGCTCCTTTCCCCGGTGTCGATGGCGAAACACGGGAAACGAGTTATGCCCTCTGTGTTTCGATGGCGAAACACCGATGGCCGCCCCCCCCCCCTCCTCACACACCCCAATGAGCTGAGAAATGCCGAGGTCCGCGGAAGTAGGACGGGTCAAAGTCACACGCGTTTGTGGCCTGTTGTCACTCCACGCACTTCCGTCACCTCCGTCTCTCAGTTCTCGTCACAGCCGCTGAGTTTAACCAATGGAGATTTATTGGCACTTCTCACAATTAACTCCAGAGTTCAGCTCCACTCCGCCCCCCCCCCCCCCACCAGACAGCATAACCCACTAAACCAGCCTACGGCTCACCCTCCCGAGATCACCTCGCTGGTGTCCCGCCGCCGCGCCGCGGGACACCAGCGACCAATCAACGCGCTCCCCGCGCACGACCTCAACAGGTCAGACACACCTCGGGCGCCACGGGGCCGCAGCGGCCGGCTCGGCAGCCACGCGGGCCGGCCGGCGACTCGGCATCGGTCGGGGACAACAGCCGTGTACTACCTACAAATTTTTTCAATGAGGCTTGTATTAGCCTTCTCCCTTCTAGTTTGTCAAATAGGTCTGAGGTGCCACACCGCCGCTGGACTGACTGAGTGGCCTGGCTGTGTGTTCCAGCTGGTACTTTGGTCAGATGTCGCGCCAGGACGCCACCGACCTGCTCATGTCCGAGCGAGAGGGGGGCGTGTTCCTCGTCAGAGACTCCACCAGCATCCAGGGAGACTATGTGCTCTGTGTCCGCGAGGATAACAAGGTCTCACACTACATCATCAACAAGATGCAGAAGGACGACCAGGTGGGTGGGACAATCGATCAAACTTGTCGCACTCGCTGCTTTCAGTATTAGCTTTTACAAACGTCTTCTGGTAACAGCTGGTGTGGCACAAGCTCTTTTGTAAATGTGACGTATTTAGATTACATACTCGTATATTCTTGTTGCCTTCCAACGTTCTAGCTGTTGTTTGCGGGTGTGCGACGTTGTGTTCGTGTGCGCTGCTCAGCGTCTACGGCTGTTTCGAGTGCTTACTGCTGGGTCCCGGTCAATCCACGGCCGCCTGTTGATTCAGCGCGTCCTCGGACAGGTCCAGTACCGGATCGGCGACCAAAAGTTCCCCGACCTGGCCAGTCTGCTGGCCTTTTACAAGTGTCACTACCTGGACACCACGCCACTGGTGCGGCCGGCGCCCAAACGGATAGAGAAGGTCACCGCCAAGTACGACTTCGAGGGACGGGTGAGTCTGATGCTGGGACCGGGTTCGCTGCTGCAGCCGAGTGCTGCTGCGGGATCGTCGATTGTGACAGGTGGGTGACAGCACGTGATCGCCTGAGGCGGTGGGGAGGTAGAAATATTTTCGTCATTTAATGCTCAATGCAATCGCTGCGACTTTTTACAAGACCTTCTCCTCATCGTTGTTTCTTGCTTTCAACGACTGGTCCCCGAGTGATGACTATCCTCACGCAAGATATGATGAATGGAGCTAGCAATATCGAAAAAAAGATATCGAAAAAAGATATCGAAAATAATACAAAACACTTCTTTTGAAGGAGATGAATTGAATGGTTTTGGAGCCTCACGAAATATGTTTCAGATGACGCGTCACACAAACTGACGCATAAAGACTGTGTTCAAAAGCGTGACCGCGATCACTTGTTGGCGAATGAAAAGCGTAGGTACTGCCCGGTCGCCATAGCAACTAGTAAGCGTCACAAACTTCGAACACTATCCGAGTGCGCCAAGTTCGACTACATCGAGGACGATGGATGATGATTGCCAGCTGATTAATCTAATGAGACGCGAATAAATTCAACTTTTGTTTGAGATTGCGAGTAAATATGTGTTTGTTTATTTCAAATATCATTGAATTAGTTTTTGTAAGTAAATTAACTACAAACGCCTCTGCGCAAAGTGTTTAAAAGGATAAATCAAGGCTTATGAAAATCGTGAGGAGGGTTGGGAAAAGCAGGAAAAAGGGTCACGTGACTGGTGTCCCAACCTTATCTGTAAGAATCTTGGATTGTGATGCGTTGCAGTGGCCGTAGCTGTAATTTCTACTGTAAGACGAGTGAATGGCGTGATCGATTTATCTAGTTGACTTGCGAAGAACCTGGTTAAAAAAATGTAGAAGAGGCATGTATTTTGTCTTGTGATTAGTAAGTTGAACGCAATGACGACGTATTAGCCGGATAGCGACAATTGGCGTCACCATCTATTTCCGACACCTGTTGTTCGCTCACGGTGCTGTTCTCTGTGGTGACGCAGGACGCGGAGGACCTGCCCTTCAAGAGGGGTGAGGTGCTAACCATCATCTCCAAGGACGAGGAGCAGTGGTGGACGGCGCGCAACAGCGTCGGAAACACCGGCTCCATCCCCGTGCCCTACGTACAGAAGGTGAGTCCGGTCCCGGGGCATAGCGCTGACTGTCCTGTTACGAGACTGAGAGGAGCGGAAAACCTAGCGTGTCAGACGCTCAACTCAGTTTGGGCGATAAAGCAGCTGGTGGAGGTCATTGAAAAACGTTAGTTCAAATGTGTATGATGTCCCACTGTCACCCCGATGTATTGTGTGATATTTGCCTTTTTCGCGTGCCTCGCCCCGTTTGTGGCCTGGTGTTGACCCGCGCCCGCTCCCTCCGGTCGGCCAGTACGAGGAGACGCCGTCGGTGGCGCCGGGCGCGCCCAGCGGCGCCAGTCCGGCCGCCAAGGACGCAGCCGCCAAGCCCAAAGTCAACCTACAGGTGAGTCGGCCGGGAGAGGCGAGCGCACGCCGCCCGAGCCGACTGTTTGGGGATGAACATGGATCATTCACTGAGTCGGTATGTGCTCCACGTACATTTGCAGTCAGGCCTAGGCATTTTGACTCAGCGTCTGTGTTATGTTGTTCCGAGCTATGTTGCTCATGTTTTCGTTCATCAGTTAGGGTGTTGAGGTCATGGGTCACGGGCAATTTTACATCATTCATGTAGACGATAGATGCTGTATACATGTCCTGACGTGCCTGCGTGTTGCGTTTCAGCGCCAGCTTCCAGCCGACGCTCGGGTCAACAAGGCGCGCGTTCCAAACGCCTACGACAAGACGGCGCTCAAACTCGAGGTCGGTGACATTATCAAAGTGACAAAGATGAACATCAATGGACAATGGGAGGGGGAGCTGAACGGTAAACACGGCCACTTTCCGTTCACACACGTAGATTTTGTGCAGGATCTACAGGAGGGTGACGCGCGCTAGTGACATTGCCGTTTCGTGGGGGAGAGACGTTGGTTCTCGGCGCCGCCGCAGAGTGTCGCTGCAGTCGCACACAGTCCGCTGGGCGGCGGTATCCTGCCGACCGCCGGACGGCCCGGAGAGGCGGGCGGCCCGAGTGGCCGCGCCGCCACCGCCGCTGCCGGGCGGAACTCGAAGAGGACGGCGCTTCCTGTGTTAGACAGTCCGCTTTTACTAATTGTGGACGGGTGTGTCGGCCAGCCGTCCGGTCCTGTGTTCAGGAGAGAGGCACCTGTCCCGCAGCGGTGCCTTACCAGAGCTTTTAGGAAGCAACCATCTCTCTTCCTGCCTGCCAAACGTCGCTCGATTTTCTGGTAGGCAGTGTGTACCCAATATTTTATCCCTTTTCAATCAGGTGATTGTGTAAAGCGTGTTGTTTATTTTGTCATTGCTCGTGTAGCCGTTACGATGGTGGGCGGTCGGCAGTGACGGGCCGGCGAGTTGTTTTGTGCTGGTGCGCGTCCGTGGGCCGAAGCTGCCGCGGCGCTCGTCAGGGGTGCGGGGCGGCCAGCCAGGCCGGCTCCGGTCGATTTTTGTATGCTGTCTGCGCGCCAGCGCCGGTCGAGTTGTGGAATAATACTGTGCTGCATCCTAGACCCCATGTGTATGCTGGGCCAGATGTCCAGGTGGGAGGGTGGTGAGCCATGTTCAATGGAAATCTGCCTGCATTGTGGTCAGGGGAGCTCTTATCTGGCCTTGTTTTGGACCGGTCTCGATGCTGATTTCGGATCGGTTGACCTGTCGTAAGGCAAAGCAGTTGGCTTTACTCCTGGGCAGACACCTTTGGTTGAGACGGAATACTAGGCTGGGATGGGATCCAACTACGGATAGTTCTGCAACATCTGCAAAGCCTGAAGGTAAGCGGGATATTCATGGGTTTTATCGCCGGGATGTTCACGGAGGGGATCATTTCCCGGGCTGGTCTTCCCAGCTCGTTTCCAAGGACCGGCGGGTGACTCATCCACCTCGGAGCAGAGACCGGCTGGTAAGTACGCTGTATTCATAGCGTCATTGGGTCGGCGCCACCGTACAATCGGCGGCTTCGCCCACCGTCCGTCAGCGATTTCCATATAAACATTGTACGATGACGCGTCGGATCAAGTAACAGCCAACGGTGAAAGCCGACCGCGGGCAGGCCCTGGTCGTTCGCTCGCGTGCGGCGGTAAGATAGCACCGCGAGTGGTTGTACATGAGCGCTGCCCTACTCACAATCTCGCCTCATCCCCGATCACCTGCATGAGGGAAATTGACTAGGCCGGCGTGTCGCGCGCCCGTCTGTGCGGGCGGCCACCGACGGTCGTCCTGCCGGCGGGTCTCGGGAGGACGCGGGCGGCGCCCGGTCCCCCGCCACCCCTGTCGGCCCGGCACTAACACACAGTCTGTCCGCTGGCCGGCCGGCTCACTGGGCGGGCCGCCTCCTCCGACCGCCGCCGCGCCGCCGCAGACTGCCGCGGGCCGGCGGCGGCGGCGGCGGCGGCTCGGTCGCCTCCTCGGCGGCGAAGTCGGCCGAGACGGGCTCCAGGTCTATGGGGTAGTCGTAGTCGTAGTAGGCGGCCTCGTCGGCCGGCGGCGGCGGCGGCGGCGGCTGGGTGGGCCGCGGCGCCGGACGGCGACCCGGGCGGCGCCCGAACCCGGCGGCCGCCTGCCGGCGCGGTCCGCTCGGCCGCCGGCGGCTCGGCGCGCGCTGCGAGAACGTGTCAAGCACCTCGTTGTCGACGGGCGGCTCCTCGGGCAGGGCGGGCTGCTGCTGAGCGGGAGAGGGCTCCTCGACTGCCGGCGCCGGCGCCGGCTCCTGCGCCTGGGGCCGCACTCGGGACGGCCGCCGGCGGCTACCGGGGCGGCCGCGCAGTGCCGGACGAGCCTGTCGACAAACGGGGCTGGTCAGACACGGCGCATTGCTCGACTACTGAGCGGGCTGTTCATTGACCTGACGGATTACTTTGTTGGAACGATATCGCACGTTTTTGTCAATAGGACATGCATGCATATCTCCCTGGCCATTATTCTCGGTAAATTAACACATGCGTACCCATGTATAATTGTTCAGCTCACCCCGTTTTCCCTCGGTGCTTGGAACATCTACATCCACATTGCACTATCATTACGGAAAATTGATAGTTTTCAAGCACTGTGGTTCAAGTTTAATTGTGTAATATGGCAAGTGAAAGTATTCCAATAGGTGGTCAGTGCGGTCTTGATAAACTGGTTTGACCCTCGGGTCTCGTTCTGGCGTGAAGGTGGGTTTCGACTGTCAGCCGATGGCAGGGCGGCTCGCATGCTGCGATTTCTTGGGACAGAAACAATGTGACGTCTGTCTGGGTGTCCGGTGTCGCCGAAGCGTGACGGGCATGACTGAAGTGTATTGTGTTTTTTTATAGTGGTGTCGGGTGTTACTGCGCTTGCAGTGTTCAGTGTGCATGCATCGATATGCGTGGTCGTGATACTTTAGCTGTGTGTTTTTCGGGCATACACCTGTAAGCATGTAACTATTTGCGAGCAACTAGCTGCATTGTCGTAGAATCTTTTCTGCCTTTCGTTGCGTCCTCTTTTGGTCTCACCTGTTGTGGCGCGGCCTGGGCGACGGGGACGGCCGGCTGTGGCGGCGGCACCTCTTCCTCAGGGTAGTCGTACACGTAGTCCTGGACCGGGGCGGCGGCGGCGGCGGCCCGCTGGGGCGCGGCGGCCTTCTGCTGCTCGACGGGCACCGCCGCCGCGGCCGTCTGCTCCGCCGGATAGTCGTAGTCATACTCGGGCGGCGGCGGACGGGGCCTCAGCGGCCGGCGGCGGCCGCCTCCGTTGGGCCTGCGGCGTCCGCCGGCGCGCCGCCGACCGCCGCCGGGGCGCCGTCGGCTGCCGGGCCGCCGCTGCAGCGAGCGACGCGTCGTGGTGGTGGTGGTCGTTGTGGTCGTTGTGGTGGTGGTGGGGGCTTGGGCTGCCTCCGGGTAGTCGGCGTAGTCGTAGTAGTAGTCGTCGTAGTTGTAGTTGTAGTCGTAGTCCTCGTAGGCCGCCGGGCGCTGTTCGAACGGACGCTTACGACGCGGCTTCTCCGTGGTGGTGGCCTTGTACAGCGGCTCGTTCCTGGTACACAGAGACACGGGCAAGTCAGTCCAGCGGATCGGGCAAGTCAGTACATGGAGGCTTGTTCCTGCAGCATACTAGAAGTTAAAGCGGCCAGTTTGCGAGCATGGCATAGGCATCGATGGTCATTGAAGTTCGGGTACTCTAAAACACTATGTCATGAAATCAGTCATCATCCGATAAGAATAAGCCAACCGGACGATTTCTTTCCAGCGCGGCGGCTCCGGAGCTCCCTCTGCCATTCCATGCTCTATTCCTTATTCAGCGTGCTGGTATGCGGCACCCGAGTCATGAGGACCATTGCGGGGAAGGATGCTATTGCTAAGGGGCCTTACCTGCTAACAGCCAGGGACTTATTATTATCCATGAGGTTAATTCCCATGAAGCAACAATCCACACCACCCTATAGGTGAAAGGGGTTTGAGTTGCGCACCCTGCAGATTTGCTTTGCACATCGCTTCGCCTTGCGCCGATGTGCAAATCCTAACATTCGAAAGGGATAAGCCCGTTGAACCTTACAGTTCACTTTGCTCGCTGCACTTGTGCTTTTATTATTGCTTTGTGTTGCGTTTGTCATAATACCCTTGGCCCCTCTCTCTGTATATAGTTATCCTTTCCGCGGCATGCCATTCCGCTGACCAGTCACTGTATAAGTAAGTACAGAGCTCGGGGAACCGGCCCTCGTCGCTGGTATACCGTTCCGTCGGCATTCTAGCCACCCTGCAGCCGCCGGGGTCGGTCGGGGGAGGGCTACCCCTCCCCACCATCCGTCCGCGGACAGTCCGTCGCTCCGCCTCTGTGCAGCGGTAGGGGGAGCTCGGCCGGGTTTTCCGTGCCGCGTGTCGGCTGCAGTCGGGTCGTGCTCAGGTATGCAGTGAGCTAGGCGGAGCTCGCGGGTTCCGCCGCAATGCAGACAGTGGGGGCTGGCCGGGAACACAGCAGTAACTTGGGAATGTAATCGGTGGACTGTATTTGATAAAGAAAGCCCTCTAATGATATATGTAAATATTTTTCACAAACTTATATAACCTTACCTGCTTATATAACATATGTATGTAACCTAACTTATATAACCTAGTCGTCAACAGCTATGTTCCTAAACATATACACCAGTATAACGCCTTTTGGGGCGACTAACGGAGCGAGCGAGAGGGTGGGCCTTGCACGTGCGAAATTTCGAGGGGGTACCTCCAACTGACTTGTGCACGGCACTCTACTAACCGGTCTCTAGCGATGTGCCAAATTTGAGCACAATCGGCCTAGCCGTTCTCGAGATCTGAAAGCGGCACCCTGCACGTGCGCACGTGCAAAATGGGTCCCAACTGACTTGTGCACGGCACCCTACTAACTGGTCCCTAACCGTGTACCAAATTTGAGCGCCATCGGTCCAGCCGTTCTCGAGATCTGGAAACGACCCCTGCACGTGCGCACGTGCAGCAGCACCCCAACTCTGGCACATGGATATGCAGTGCCTAGTGGGTGCCTACCTACATGCCAACTTTCAGCGCAATCGGCCAAGTAGTTACCGAGATATTGCAACAATTACAAAACTGACACCTCTTCGTTTTGCACGTGGCACGTGCATAAGGGGTCACCCACATGCATCGGGAATAGTCCAATACCTGGTAGAAGGAATGAAGCTACCCTACAAAAATTACCGCGTGTAAATCGGTCAAGTGGTTGCTGAGATATAAGCCTCGCAAAAGCGTCCGCACGGCCGGCCGGCCGGCCGGCCGGCCGCTCATACTCAGAAATTTCCGTTAATCTAAGGAAAGACTACGCTCGCTTCGCTCGCTCCGTAATAAAGGTACATACATTGTAAAACATGTACATAAGTACATTGTACATGTTGGTGGTGGTTCGCGGAACGAAGTCCCCGATATTCAGTGTTCTCCTTATTTTTGTTAATTGTATCCTGGCATGAAGATTAGTATCGTGAACATTGTTCGCCACCATTCCCGCCGTCCTGTGTCGCGTTTCAAACTCTCAGCTCGCTCAGCTGTGGGACGACCCGCTGCGATCTCCTGGGACAATATTCTGAGCTATTCTGAGTGCACGGTCAGGGGATCTTCACTTCACCCGGCCCTCTGCGATCACACTCACCTGTAGGCGTACTTCTCCGAGTTGTCGCAGTCCACCACGTTCACGAACTGGCAGATGAAGGTGCGCATGTCGAAGGCGGTGTAGTTGCCGCAGAGGAAGTCCTGCCTGATGCCGTACAAACAGTGGTGGTATACCTGCAACAGCGCAGACGGGGTTTTATGTAGTTTCATTTGCCAAGCTGCTCCCATACCTAGTTGATAACTGCAGGCCAGACTGGAACCCTCAGTCGTCCACTGAGGCGGGTATCAGAACAATGCAAACCCAGGTTATACAATGCTGAGCCAAATGAGCGGGGAGGTCGCATGCCTACATTTCCTTTAAGAACATACATAATGTCTAGCTTGTGTGCTATCTTACGATTGTTGAAACACGTGTCCAGTGGAAACTCGCCCAATCAATGCTCGCCGTTCACGGTCGAAAGCTACTCTGCACGCTTTCTCGATTTCGTTATTGCTGGTCTTTAGAGTCGACAGACCTGATGGTCAGGTTTCCCTTGAACGGTCTTCCCTACTGTCAATGTTTCGGAAAATGTCTGTGTTTCATAGACTGCTAAAACTGCCGACTCTAGTGCACGGTGACGTCTGTCGTCCCGCATGTGCACGGGGCGTGACGGGGTGCACGGCGCGACGGGTTTCTCCGACAGCGGAGGTGCGCTGGTCACACAGGCCGCCGCCCGGCCGGCCGGCCGCCAGATACCCCAGTTTCTCCGCCTGCCAGCGGTGCTGAGCTATAAGTACCCAAAGGAATATTGGTGTTGAATAGGTCACTGTGTAACGTGACCAGAGAAGGCATCTATTTAAATGGAATGAATGACGCGGGGTGTATTTTATGGTGACAGGCTGAGGCGTGATTCTGCTCAGCAGGGAATAATTCGCATTTTTTTACGGCCAAGAGACAAGGAACTTAACAAATTACCTTAATATTTATTTGTTGTCTTTTATTGTTACCTGCGTTATTTATGCCTACACATTAGTGTCTCATTTTGGTGTTTCCAGTCTTCAAAGTAACTTTCCAGTCTTCCAGTCTACTTTAAGTTAGGATAACTAGATATAGGTGGCAGATATTATCTTTTTTAGTGCAAGACGCTTAAGCGATTGTCTTACTCTCGTTGCGGAACAGGTAACCGGTCCTTCTGGTCAGCAGTGTGGGGTTTCCCAAGGGGTTTCCCTTTAATTTGCAACGTTTCCTTCCCATTCTTATCGACTGACGACTCTCAATAGGATTATGAAATACCCGGGTCCTGGACTTCCATAGTTAGGTCATATCTTCACATCTTTGTAGCAGTTAGGTCCCTGAGTCCGCATGCGCCCCGTCCGGGCCCTCACCTGGCACTTGTATTCAGTGTTGGCGTAGAAGCCGTCGATGCGGTCGGTGCAGCTGAACTTCATCTTGGGCGGCACGCGGCTGAAGAAGGGGTAGCCGGTCATGTTGAACCCCTGCAGCTCGCGCGGCAGGTTCGGGTCGAACTCCCAGTCGATCTGCGGGTCGCCGGTGAAGCGCGGGTCGCGGCCGGCCTTGCCTCCCTCCCCGGCGGCGGGTGCCTTCTCGCTCGGCGCTGCTGCCGGCTCCTGAGCGCGGCACACGGCCAGCAGCGCTGGGAAAGGGAGAATCGGTCAGATACACACCACCGCCGGCTCCTGAGCGCGGCATACCTACAGCCAGCAGCGCTGGGAAAGGGAGAATCGGTTAGTCAAATGGCCACGCCTAGCTCTGGACGGGTCACAGAGTCGCCAGTATTAATAGGGTATTGAAACAGCCGTCAAATAGGACACTGACGCGGTAGATATTGACTAAAAACCTTACGTGACGCACACTCTATCTCTATTGGATAGATCTATCCGCATTTGCACCCATGAGACGTTTATAGATTAAGACCATTGAAGACAGCATTATTGATTTTTGGGCACCAAAATTTTATGTTCACGACGTATCAACAAGCCATTAGTCACCAAGTTAACCCACGAATTGGTCACATTCACCACTGTATGCCGCTTCTCAGTACCGTTCGGTTGCGTGGAGGTCCGCGGTCTAAGTGTGTGGCGATGCAGTTCCCGCCTCCCGGTCAGGATACTGACATGTGAGTCATTGCAGTCTCCACTCGCCGTGATCTATCAAACGCGCTCTACTGTAGTTCTACTAAGCATTGAGGTTTTTCCCCAGTAGCTACGGACCTGTTCGCAACTGAACACATCCTCAGTCGCCAACACCTTCTGACAGCTGACCGTCGTTGGCTGAACTAGCCGATATGACACCTGAGGACCAGTCGGTGGTCGCCCGACACCAGTCATTTATTCCGTGCTTTATGTTGTGACCCGTGGATGCGGATGAACCTTATTTTAGCTACTGTTCTTTCCATAGCTGCTATTCTGCTGATGACTTTTAGTTTACCGATCGCTCTTCGTTGTCTTGTGGTTGAGGCGTTGACCTCTTGAGAGACTGTAATAAGTCATTGGCATATATATGCCGGCCATTCTAAGGGATCAGACGCCCACTGCTGACCCTCTGAGCAATCACCAGCTGCTGTCAGCTGATCTGAGGGATCAGCCGCGGAGAGCTGACCCGTCGATGGCTCTGCCGGCCGGTCGATCAGTCATCGGTGACCGGGCCGGCGCCGGGGCCGCCCAGTTGCGACACGTGCCGGCGCTGCCCGCCCCAAGGTCCTGCCACCGCCGCCGGCGAGCGCTGGCGGTCAGCGCGGCGCGGCGCGGCCCTGACGAAACCGGGCGGCCACCTTTCACGGGAGCGGCGCATAGCCACCGCGGCGCCGCCGGTACCTACTTGGCCTTTTTCGCAACTGGCATCCCTGCGGACGGCGCGACGTGGCGATGCGAGCGTCGTCTGACCCGGGCCGGGTCGGACTCCTCTGACCCGGGCCGGGTTGGGCTCGTCTGACCCGGGCCGGGCTGGGTCCGTCCGCCCGCTGCCGGGCCCGCCGGCGGCACGGAGCGGTGTCGGCCCGTTTTCCGTCCGGCTGCGCCCGCCGCTCGGCTCGTGTCGTGCTGCTCAGGGCGTGTTGTGGCCGGTGGGACCGGGCCGCAGCTGGTGCGGACACGCCCAGGCCAGCGCGGACGGTGAACTTTCCCCGGACAGCACGGCGAACGGAACGGCAGACTGATAAGGAGTGCTGCAGCTCGCCGCGAGGGTGGCTACGGCCGCTATACGCCCGCTACACGCCCGGCTGACCGATTATATCACCGAGAGGAGACGCGGCGCACTTTGTCGTGCTTTCATTGTGTGCACGTCTTAACCTTCGGTCTTTTCTGTCATCATCCTCACCGAAGTGACATTAACCAGGGTTTCAATGTGCATTTGTATCAATCAAGCTATGATCAAGCATTGAAATCGGTGCTGATTTATTATTCTTGCTGTATGACTCCGTAAAAATCACTTTAACAATTTGAAAGCTTGTTAAATGTTAACTAATCTGATTGATTGAATAACCACAGCTTGTGAACACCGGAGTGAACTTTTGCGTTTAACGCCGGTCTGTTGTGTAAAAAAATATTGACGCATGAGTCTGCACGTCGTGACTGCTTACCTACTTTGATTGCACGATACGATGTTTAAATCAATAGTCATGCTCCGAACCTATATGTGAGTTGACGAAAATCTGAAATAGCGCCATATCTACATACGTTTGTGACTTCAGTCGATCGATCGATCCCCTTACATCCCAGCTCGCTCAACGTTTGTTCTGTATTTACCGTGCTATGGCTGGTGCCGCATGCTCAGCTGCGCGTCCTGCCAAGTGCCAACCTACAAGCCTGTGGGCTGTGAGCCATGGCAAATAGTCTTATCACCCCGCCCTCTCACTCGACTACTAGTCCCACGGCTCCCTCTCTCAATGCCACCCGGGTCAGAGCCGCGCCGCGTCAGTTACTCACCAGTGCCGGCGATCAGAAATACCACCCTGGGAGCCATTGTGCCCGGGTGGCAGAGCCTGAAACACAGACAGAACAAAGGCCGTCACAATAACGCACAGCGCCGGCATACAGTCAGAAATCTCACGGAATTGGGCATTGATAGGAGGCCTAAGTAGGTGACGAATAAGGGGTTAGCGCGTTTATTGACGGTATGTTACTACATTTATGTAATGTTTGCATCTAAAGGAGACTCGTTTATCAGTTGATCGTGAGAAGTTACCTAATTTCTCATTCATGAGAGAAGGTAGGCCTAATTTCTCATTTGTGCCTGAATGCGTTCTCCCTGGGTGCCTACTCGTCTCGGGTAGTTATGTCAATGTGTACTCAATTAGTAAAGTTGTAAAAAAAGATATTAAGAGATAGCTATGTTATGCATAACAAAACACCACCAAACATGCCATATCTGCCGGGGAAACGAGCTTGGCTTCCAAGTACCTTATCTCATATTTACTCTGCAGCCTGCACGACTTTTTCACCAGGTTTCCGGCTTGGTCATTGTGGCACTTATCTACTTTTACGTAATATGTTTTCCGGTCGAGTGTCAAGTTATTGTCCTTCCGCCCACACTGGCCGCATGAGACGTTTATTGCGCGGCGCACGCTCTGGGGTCACCAGGTGACTGAGGAAAGTGGGCCGCTGGCCGGCGCCGCTCCGAGCACGAGCGGCTGGCTGTCGCGGGTGGAACAGGTGTGTGTCGACTGTCGGTGGTCGGCCATCCTCGGCCGGCGGGTCAGGGACCGGCCGGGCGGCACGGGGGCGGCTCTGAGCACCGGCCGACCGCACACCGGTGGCTGCTCAGCTAGCCGCCGGCCGTCGGTGAAAGTGGCCACTCAAAGTCAATGTCAGCCGACTGACTGACCGACGGACGGACGGACGGACGGACGGACGGACGGCTGACTAACAACCCGTCTCCATAACACAGCCCCGTAACACTCCGTGTCCCGGGGCTGTAGAGTGCCGTGTAAACGGGCGCACGTGAATTGGGGCTCACCAGGCCGGTGTGATCGCTCGGAGTGGCAGCGGCGCCCTTCAAGGCCTAACCTTGGACGGGTGTTTTACGTGGGTGTCCTTTGAAGAGTTAACGAGTGGCACCTACATCATTAAAGCACCGTCTCAGAGCCAGCTGACATACATCCATGAATCTTCACGTACATTGTATGCTCAGGCAGTTAAAACTATGAATACCATTGGATGATTGGCATTGTGATAGGTATCCGCGCAGCGCCTCATGGCCTCCTTGACGGTATGGTAATTCCACGGCCGGCGATCCCGACTCTGCCGACGTCACCGGAGGCAGAGGTAGGGAGTGCGCCGCGGTGCTGGCCGGTGCGCGCACCGAAGGCCGCCGCCGGACCGCTCCCCCGCCCCGGGCGCCGGCCAACCGTCCAGAGTCGAGCGGTCGTGCGCGGCGGTCCGGCTCCGCCCGCCCGAGCGTGGCCCGTCTCTGTAACGGGCCTCTCACCGGCCACAGAGCCGCCTGGGAAGATCCCAGCGCGGACCGCACCCGGCAGGCCACTGTTTCCGGGGTCGACCAGATTAATTCCTGCTCTCCATTCACCTGATAATGAATGGTGGCGTCTTTTTGCCGGCCAGTGAAAACTTCAAGGCATACTACTCTGTATGCGGTTGGCAGTGTTCGAGGTCTCTCATTTGACAGGTTTCGCTCAGATTGATTGTCAGCTTGTCTGTTTCCTAAGCTTGTTGTTGGCAGGAGACCTGTTCAATGCTCATTCCCTCGGTTGATTGATGCCAACTCAAGGGAAATAATTTACTTTTATAATTTGTCTTAATCCCCTGTTTATTACCGAGAGGCTGGCATTGGCCACTGCGGCTATGATTCAACTCCTCCAGTAACTGAGGTTGTGCTCACAGGTGCTGTGGTCAGCTCTCGGTGGCCATATAAAATTGGTTAGTTGAGCCCACTTGAGTCGTTAGTCGGACGGCTCCTGTGGCTGCACCCGACTCCCGCGGATGTGATTGGGCCCACTGACTCGCTGCAGCTGCTGCTGGCTCCAGTGACTGTGCTCACTGGACGGCTCCAATAGCTGCCGCCGGATCCAGTGACTGTGCTCGCCGGCCGGTTCCAATAGCTGGTGCCGGATCCAGTGACTGGCTACCTGCCGGCTCCAGTGACTGTGCTCACTGGCCGGTTCCAATAGCTGCTGCCGGCTCCAGTGACTGGTTACCTGCCGGATCCAGCGGCAGCGACTACTGACAGTAGGTACTCCGGCCGGCTGCAGTAGCTGTGGTTGCCGGCTTCAATAGCTGCTGGCGGCTCCAGTGACTGCAGTTGCCGGCCGGTTCCAATAGTTGCCGGTCGACTTCAGTGGCTGCTGCCGACTCCAATAGCTGCAGTCCACTCCAGTGACTACACTCGACTCCAGTGACTGCAGCCGACTCCCCTGGCCGTATGGGCCGGGTACTGCAGTCGGGACGCGGCGGTCGGCTCTGCGGCTTCCGGAGAGGCTCCGAAGGCTCTCGAGTGACGAGCAGACGGGTTCTCGGTACGACCCGGCGCCGGCGCCGGTGGCCGGTCGGCCTCCCAGCCACCAGCCCGCTCAAGGTGATCTCTCAGTGAAGGTGAAAGGACCCGGTCGAGGTGACGACGAGTCTCTGAATCCTGGCATACATACATCTGGACACCAGTGGACGCTGGTGAGAACCCGACAATGGACGAATGGCCAACGTGTTGAGAAAGAGGAAGAAGAAAAGACGGCAAAGCACTGCAATGTCATTTTTAGGAGCGTTGCGCAAGTCATCAGAGCAGCTTTTTGAATTGCAGGATGGTGCAAATAGGTGGGCCGGACTGGCCAACCAGTTCATTAGTCAATGATGTATGACTCAACTCTGTCATTTTGGGTAGAAAAAAGACATCTTGTTCAATACTGGTACGATTGCCAGGCTGCCACAGTTCGAGCTGTCAACCAACCGATGGATAAATTTCTTTACTGCTAAAATTTGCTTCTGGCTTGAAAGTTGTACTTGTTACCGAACCAATTTCGCCAGGATAATTACTTATTACTCAGCTAGGGAACCAATGTAAGTTGTGCTCCTCAAGCTTTGCATTTTTGCGCCAATCTGGAAGATGCAAGAGGTCTGTCATTTACAAAACTATCAAAGCTCATGTGATTACATTATCTGCAGTCTGGTGTGCGGAGCAGCTTGTGCCACTTTCTGCGGCTCGGGCGCCGCAGCGGTCGGGCTAGTTTTTACGTGGGCTGCGCTTGCGCATGACCAGTGGCTAGCCGGGGCGAGCTGTCCGTCTCTGAGGGCGACACGGCCCCGCGTGCGACCCCGCCCGGGGCGCGGCGCGCCGCCGGAATTGGGTGACCTTGGTGTCCGCTCGGCGGCGCTGCCTACATGGGTCGGCCAAGGCTAGCCTGCGCCGCCGGCTCCGGGAGCCGAGCAGTGGGGCCGGCAGAGCCAGGGAGGGGCGCCTCTGTCCGACAGAGGGTCCGAGATGAGCCGCTGATATAGAGACGTCAGGCCGAGGGAAAACACGGCCTGTTTGCGCCCGCCACTCGGCAGAAAACAACGCTGGGGTCTCGTTCCGGCGCTAGGTTAAACGTGCGCTTCGACTGGATACAGTGCATAACTGATAACACTCAATCCTGCTGGAAAGGTGCTTACAGTTATCACGATTCACGGCGGACAACTTTCATCCGTTGTGGGTTTTGCAACGGTGCACGTCCTAAAAGATCAGATTAAGCAATAGTGACGGGCATGCACTCAGAAACTGGCAATTAAGTTTCCTCTCGGCTCTCAGGGCTCTGTCTAGTTTTCAATTGATAGTTTTGACCGTTCAGAACCGCAAATCGAAGTGCGCTTAATACGTCGCACTGAGTCATGTTGCGCAGAAGCCCATTTGCTTTCAGGAGTGCACCATGTGCAGTGTTTCTTTCTGCAAGACCGGCTATCTTATTCAAGGCCAAATGCTGACAATCTCCGTCGTAATCCTCAGCGGGTGCTGAGCGGGACGGGCGGCTCTGCCGCTCTCAGGGTCTCACCAACCTAGCTGAGACGGCAAACACACAGGCTTATAATTTCTAGTGAAGCTGCAGTGATAGCTGTTTTTGGCTGCAAAAGTGTGTATCAACACTCCACTACGAAGTGCTGCCCATTAGAGAATTATTGTGACTGCTGACTCAGTAAAGTAACTGAATGCTGTGGCTGAATGCTACTAGAACTAGTTAAAAGTGAAAAATTGTAAGATGAGTAAATTACTCTAAGTTACAAACTGGGGATGATGGTTGTAGGTGGTCTGTGGCTATAGGTACTGGTTGTTTGGGAGCTGCCGCAACACTTCAAATGCACAAGGTACGTCTGTTCGTGAAGCGCCTGTGGTGGGAAACAGTACGGCATGGGATGCAACATACTCTGGTAGGTGACTAGAGGTAGGGTTCTACCTGTGCGACGAGGGACTCTGATATACGGGCCCGTGCTCTGGCGGGCAGGGGTGACCGGCGGCCGGTCGTCTGCCGTTACCTGATGGGGTGTCCTGCAGTGGCCGGTTCTCGGCGGTGGCGCGGTGGACGGCGGTCCGAGACACGGGCGTGCGGCGCGCTGGCGGCCCACTGGAGAGCTGAGCGCGGCCCGTGCCGCTGACGCTGCCTCACTGACCGGCCGTGCAGCGGCCGCTCTCCGGGCCGCTTTCTCTCCGGCGGCGGCGGCCACGACTCCGCCAGGCGGCGCCCCGCCCCGCCCCGCCCCGCCTGTCGGTCCGGCCCCGCCCCGCCCCGCCGCCCGGGCAGATAATGGGAGACGCACTGAGCTGGCTGCTGTTAGCACCTTGACTCAGTGGCCACCGTATCTGCAGGCTGTCGCTGCTAAATGGCTGCACATCAAGACGCGTTTGCAATTCAACTGTTGTCCAAGTCTCAACGCCCCGGGGTAGACCGATTTGCTTTGGACTAAGGGGGAGTTGTCTGGCATATTGATGCTACTTGATAGGCACTGGTAGTTATCGGAGGAGACGGGAGTGCCAGTCTGATCTAAATTGATTTAATGCAGCGGATGCAGCTGTTTAACCTACTGACACGCTTAGGCTGGAAGCGCCCTACCTGGAGGTTTAAGTTTGATGTAGCTGCCTACTTAATTGGTTGAATTAACCCTCGCCCGTAAACGGCGATCTGCCACCTTCGCCCATGCAGGGGGGGGGTTGGTGCGACCCCCCCCTTGGCGTTTGAAAACGGAGCGTCGTAGAGCTTAGCGGAAAAGACCAACGGATTGCTCTCGCCGAGATCTCGCGATTGGTGGTATATTTTTTGGTCCTAGGTCAACATTTGACCTACTTTTGACCGGTCAAAGGTCAAATTTTCGGAAAAATAGTCTTTTTTCAACTTTCCGCGGCGATTGCGGCAAAACGGTGGGAGATATCGACTTGAAACCCTCACTATCGTGTTCCTTGATCAATTCTCTATCGTTTGGTATGTATTTCGTTTCCCTAGCTCTAAAAATGGCGCGTTGGGAGCGCCGGAAGTCGGCAAGGTCACAGTCGGCGGCAGAAATTCGAAAAATCAAAATTTAAATTTTTGAAATCTGATTGTATTTTTGGATTTGGAAGGTCCATTTGCTCCCTATAGAAGCTAATATTGCTGCATATTCCCATTGAGGTGACAAGAATTAGCAAAATAGTGGTTCGGGCGCTTTTCAAAAATAGTACCGGACGCTGTTCCTCTTGTGACGTCATAGCTCCGTGACCTGACCTGACCCGGTCAAGTTTCTTATACCATATGATAGCCAATACTTGCCCCAACATGCATGGGAAGTTTCATCACGATCCATCAACCGATGTCCGTACCACCGGCAGGAAACCTCGGGCGTTGGCACTCAGTTTGTGAAAATCCGGCCGGAGGCTGTTCCCTTTGTGACGTCATAACTCCGTGACCTGACATGACCCGGTCAAATTTTTTTTATCAAAAGATGCGCAAGGTTTGCCCCATAAGGTACCCAAAATTTGGCGGCGCTGCGCGCCGCCGTTTTTGCACTATTTCCGAAAAACCTCAGGGGGGGGGGTCGCACCAACCCCCCCCCCTACATGGGCGAGGGTTAAGGCTGACCGCTGAACCCTCGCCCGTATTGGTGTTTTGTCGGCGTATAACATAGGGGGAGGGATAGAGGGTCCAATAGACCCCCTGCCGTTCGGCCCTTTGAGCTAGAGCTTCGCGAAAAAAGAACGTGTTGCCCGTAATGAGAGGAAGCCAATGATACCCAATTTTGAGGTCCTGGGTCATTGGTTGACCTTCCAGGTCAGGTCAATGAACCAAAAGTCTGGAAAATCGGACCTGTTGGCAAAATAAGGTTGTAAAGGGGTTTTACGGGGTGCAGATCACGAATTTCACGTTAGTTTTGATCACAGATGATGTCTTCATGCAGTTAAGCCACGTCGGGTCAGGTCAGGTCAGGTCAACCAGTAGGCGTCCTGCTGGCTTGCTCCATAGTAGGTCTCAACCACCACTGATAGCTTTGTAATATGTTACGAAGGCACTAAGACTGCTTCGTAAATATTTAAATGGGAGCCAAAGTCGAAATCAGCTGAACAATTACCCTAGAAACATGAAAGGCTCGAAAAAGTGAACCGAGGTCATTCAAAGGTCAATGACCTTGACCTAACCTTCGCGTGACCTAGACACTCACCATAATACACGGGACCAACATCGTTTCACATAGTTGAACGTTTAAAACCACAAAAGACTGGAAATGCGGGACCGGCGGGATAATGTGAGCCGACGCACGCGGAATCGCGATTCCGGCCAAACATGGTCTCGAGAAACAGGTCACAGATCAAAGGTCATTTGGGTCAGGGTCATGAAATTTTCAGGGTAGGTGTAAAATTGATCAACTCAAGGGTACTGAAAGTTTCGTTGCGATCGGCCGATTTTTGCGTGAGTTTTTTTTCTTGCGAAAACCCGAGGTGGGAAATCTCTTCGACTCCTTTTTTTCACTGTAAGTGCGAGAAGGCTAGCTTATTCTACTAAGGTGAAGATTGCCATTTTAGTCCGATGGAAGAAGGATACCTTTAAGTCTTGTTAAATTTCTCTCAAATCGTAAGATATTTTTATTACATTTGAAATTGAAAGCTAAGATCCATATATTTAACTTAAGCTTTTGTCCAAAACGGTCTTCGTGTGTTTCCATGCTTGGCCATCATGGAACCACTGATCACATTAGGTGATCCGTGATGTAACCATCTCGTCCTAAATGCGTATAGCATTTATATATGCATCAGGCTTACTTAGTTCATCATCTAGCACGAGCTCGATGTGAATTGGATTCACTAAACATTTATGTATGTAGGTACCGGTTATTACTTGAACATACAGCCCTAAACGCTCTAACTTTAATTCGGTAAGGTAGAAAGAAATAAAGAAATATTGGTAAAAAAGCGCGAAGTCAAATTATGCTTTTTTGGCGTTGATATTCACTTATCATAATAAGGTCTAATTTTCATGGCCTGCGCAGTCGTTGGTTCCCACGGCGTGTCCAAGGATGTTCCGCAGGAGAGTCGTCCGTGGTTTGGAGTCCCCCGCCGCGGGCGCCCGCGGTCTGATGGACCGTCCGCCGTCTCTGTCCATGCTCTGGTGCTGCTCGCGCGCACACAGACCCGGAAGCAGAACTGGCTCTGGAGCGGCTGGCCGCTGACCTCGAATCTTTGTCTCAGACAGGGCTCATCCATGAGCACATGGCTTATTCACATGGGTATTTATAAAAAAACAGCCGTTTAGACCTTTTGTGTATTGGCTAGCTTAAACCAACTACCGGTTCATTGGTACTGTATGTGCAATGAGTGAGGACATTTGGGTGAATTTGCCAAACTACGCAGCTCCGAGTCCCGGCAGAAACGCCCATACCTACATACACGACAAACTATGCTAGGGCATTCAATCACTTCCACATAACTATTTTTTCATTAATCCATCAGATCTGACTATGCAGTATGCATGGTCTATATTTTAGCACGAAAATGATTTGTTTTCCATGCTGAAAAAATATTCCGTTTCCTTTTCACATAGCATTGATGTAAGTCTAAAGATTATTAGGTACCAATGATTAATGAACATTTGGGCACAACAGAGAGCCATCTTATGAGCTTTTTACCTCGCATTATAGGGTACAAAGCCCTAGGAAAAGCACTGTCTCCGTTTTAGCCTACCGACAATAACAATTGACGAAAGACTCTGTTTATTTCAAATGACTTGTCATACACCGCACAGGTGAGTGTTGAACACTTCACGCCAAGAAGCGCCAATTTCCTCCTGAACACTTCCTCCCACTGCTGCCTATACTATGGGAGCAATGAAGCAGTACCAACCCATGCATTAGCGGAGCAGGCTCGAGTGATTATCATGCACTCTAGTCACATATCCTATAGACCACAATGACAATGACAAAACAATACTCGAAGATTCACGGCGCTCATAATACGATAACTGCAAATACAATAATTATTACACTCATATTACATACGGCACACTCAACTCAAATGTGCGCATTGCCCTTCTCCTTGCAAGCACTGGTATCAATTCGTGAGCTGCACTGTACAGTGTATATGAGTTGAATATGATTTCATGAATACCAAAAAAGTGTCGACTCTAACTATCAACACTATCAACAATTATAGCTATTTTGTTCAGAATTAGTGTAAAAAACTGGCATTGCTAGTTTAAATCAAGAACTCTTCCAATAGAGAACAGCGGGCTTCATTTAACAAGTGGTGTGAGTATGAACGTATAGCGGATATACGTCTCATCGAAACATGTACTCATACACGAATAGATACGCGTACACGAGCATAACCGCTAAACGTTTAAAACATTTATCACAGACACTGCACTTACGACAGAACATGGAGCTAAAACATTGACGCTCGAACCAATGGTCATTAACTGGACAACAGTTACATTGGACTGGACACAGTGAACTGACACTGTGAACACTGGAAGCGCTTGCGAGCCGTGTTGTCGTTCACCAACACTGTTAACGGTACTCTGATGGTCACTGCGGGCTTCCATCAGTATCTCTCGCATGATGTGTTGTACCAGTGGTCGCAGGTGTTTGTTTTCGCGTTGAACGCTGTGCCCACGCCGCAGAGGTAGTCGTACTTCTTTCCGTCCGGCGTACACTGGTGGTACACCTGCCGAGGACAGCCGGACGGTCAGGTCCGACTCACAGGACAACTCTTCACCGGTCTCGGATATTGGCGGCGCCTGCCGCTGTGTCACGATTTGAATGAATGTTGAAACAGCTGCTTTCATTGCCAGTATACCGACTGAAAGTGTGCAACAATGAAAAGAGCTGACGCGTAAGGGACATTATTTTCGAAACAAGTAACAGTTGCCCTTTGACTCATCATTAGGATTTTTGCCCCTGGCCATTATGCTTATCTTTACAACAAACATGACATCACTGAAGCTGCGGCAAGCGCTCAGCGGTTCTGTCTCGAGTCAAGAGATGAAACTCGTGGAATCACGAGCATTATCAGAAATAACGATGCCTAGAAGCTAATGTGATGCAACGTCTGGGAAGAACATCGACGCTGGGAAAAGAACATCGCAGGCGGGGAGGCTGATGCCTGGCCTTGCGGAATGCAGGAGTGTCGCCGTCTCATTATTCTGAGAAGTCGTGCGGTGCGGTTAGGGTGGAGGGTGAGAAGCACCATACTTTGTCTCCTTATTTACAGTACGTATAGAGCTGCGAAGACTGCCTTGTTACCGGGGTTTGTCCGGCGGTCTGCGGCAGTGCTGTCCGGGACGCGCGGCCGTGCCGGGGTCGGTCACCAGTGCAGTGGTGCAGTGACGACACCAGCCCTGCTCACCCCCCTCCCTCTCCCGCGGCCCCGTACCGAACCGGACCGGTCAGCCGGCCGCGCCGCGCCGGTCCGCAGGGAAAGGATGCTGGGACGAGCCGGCACCCGCTCCGAAGGTCAGCTGCCCCGCCCACCACCGAGCACGTCTCCAGCTAATCGCCGGCGACATGTCAGTGCACGGAAATTGATGACAGTAATTCGTTATGACAGTGAGAAATAAGCTCTAATGTGTGGAGAGTGCAGCAATGGAATTAGACAATATGTTGTGCCAAGAATATCGCTGGGAGTCAGAGACTCAACAATGCACAGTACACCATCACGAAAAGGCGGAGGCCGCAACAGTGCACACTACACCATCACAAAATGGCGGAGACTGCAACAGTGCACACTACACTATCACACA
Source organism: Amphibalanus amphitrite (assembly GCF_019059575.1). Taxonomy (NCBI): domain Eukaryota; kingdom Metazoa; phylum Arthropoda; class Thecostraca; order Balanomorpha; family Balanidae; genus Amphibalanus; species Amphibalanus amphitrite. Next base: position 899,417 of record NW_024881639.1, read on the forward strand.
CAGGCAGAGACTGCAGCAGTGCACAGTACGTTAGCACACAGGCGGAGACTACAACTGTGCACACTGCACTAGCTCATCCAAGCGGCGAGTGCAATAGTGCCCAATACACTATAATTACACACAGGTGGAGACTGCAACAGTGCACACTATAGTCTGTTCCATATCAAGCTTGTAGTCGGAGTTTCTTCGGCAGATCGCTCCTCCGCTCAAGAATTTGCGTCTTAACCCTCGCCGGCCGAGGGGGGGTGCCGCCCTCCCATAGGTTTTTTTTTGCGATAGCTCCGAACACGCTGGCGATAGAGAGCTGAAACTTGGCATACCTGACCTTTGATCCAAGCCGCATCTTTTGACACCAACCGCATTTTTGGGTCAGGTCAGGTCACTGACCTATGACGTCATAAGTGAACCTCTGCACGGTCTTCAGATGTCGCAACTTCGCAACGCCCTCACTGCCAGAGGAGATGTCACAAGGAAATGAAACTTGCAGGATCTAGTATCCATTATGAGTCTCACAATTTGTATATCTCGGATTTTTCCTAAAGGTCATATGAGGTCAGGTCATTTTCGTGACCTTACCATTATAAGTCAATGGGGAAAAATGAAAACTGCTATTCTGGCGCCGGGAACGATCTCCAACTATCTCAAGCACACAGAATCGTGATTTGATGCACTCCTTGCAAGGTTAGATGCGTCACTTTTGCAATGTTGATCTTCCGTGACGTCATTTATGACGTCATCAAGGTCATATTAGTTTTCGTCAATAACTCCCGATCAAATTGAGCTAGCGAGTCGAGAAAGCCACCAATGGACTCAGGAAGACCTGCCGAATCGAATGATATGCGACATGACCTCTTTCGACCAACTTCGTGACCTGGGGGTGCTGACCTGACCTTGACCTGAGGTCAACACCCTAAGTTGACCTGACCCGAACAAAAAGTATATCATTCGACGCGCCTGAGCAAGGCGAATACGATGCTGCCAAAATCGCGGCTCTGCGGCCGTTTTTTACGAAGTTATTCACCAAAAACTAAACCGTACCCTTGGGCACTTGACCTGACCTCAGAGGTCATCACTTGACCTAGGACCTTAAAATCGGGTACCAATCTCTGCGTCTCGTAACGGCACACACGCTCGTTTTTCCGCGACGCGCTAGCTCCACCAGGGGCGAAACGGCGAGGGGGGGTCGTACCCGCCCCCCCCCACTCCCTCGGCCGGCGCGTATGTAGAAAACCAATAGGTCCGGCGAGGGTTAAAATGTAAGAGCTGTATATGCTGAAATCACGCACTGCTTTCAGCACGGCACTTCGGCTGCAAGCTTGAAACGGAACAGAGTATACACTATTAGGGTAGGGTGGGGTAATTTGAACATGTGGGGCAATTTGAACATAGTGTGAATAACACAAAATTACGGAAAATCCATAAGTCGAATGACAATAAGACCAATGAGAGAAATTATCGTAACTAAAAGGGCTATCATATGAACGGGGTTTAAAGTTTCAGGGAATGAAGATGTTGACGCACAGTGTAAAAAAATCAATTTCACAAGGAAAAACGCCTAACAACACGTCATTGCAACTTCATTGCAACGCAAAATCTTGCATTGCTAGCGCCTAATACGCAACGGCTTTTGTTGTATAATGACCTAATCAGTGCCTTCAATCCAAGAAATTTGCTTTTGAACCCTGTTTTTTAAAATGGCAAAATAACTTTTAGCGTGGGGTAATTTGAACATAGTGTGAGAATTTGAATGAAGACAGGGATAGCTCCGAAAAAAACAACGCTCCCAGTTTTTTTTTGCCAATATTTTCGACCCAAGGCAGTAGCAGATAAGTGATGCCAGTTTTAGAAAATTTACGTCTAATATCCGTCTAATGTCCGGCATTTTTGTTGATTTTCCGTCCAAAAATGTTAAAGTCAACTATTTGTCCAAATATGTCCGAAAATTTATGCAGCTATCAACACTCGAAACCGTCATTTATATTGCTTATCATGTAATTTTACCAGCCGAAAAGTTTTCATTATATTGAGAGCTTAACAAGCTTTCCATTCGCCAATCAATCCTATGCACGATTACTTTATAAAAAGCGGCAAGCGCTGAAGTGTAGCAAGCCATCGTCCAATGTTGTCCAGTCTGCTACCTTTGTCCAACCAATTCCGAATTGGACATTGGACAAAATCAGAACTCCAAATGTCCAGGTTTCGATTGGCACCACTTTAACAGATGTAGTACGGTTGGGAGAGTTTTTATTGAACAAAAATGATAGACGTTCTGTTAATTGAAAAGGGGCGAATTCTGTCAACTGACCGGTGTGCAGCGTGCAGATATTGATACTCTGCAACTGTTATTTTTGCTGTTGTGTTGATTTTTCAAGTGAAGGTATGTTTAGAATTGTTCTGCCTATTTGTTTATGGTTCAAACAACATCGGTGCTGGCGAGACTATCGTTTTTATGACAGGTAAAGGCAGTATGTTCAAATTACCCCACGGTGGGGCAATTTGAACACACCGTGACTTATTATAGTGCATGTATGGCCTAAACTTTTGAATTCATTTTAAAAGGGGAAAAAACGCAAGAAATTAGCCGAAATAGAAATAGGGTAATTTCTTGCGTTTTTTCCCCTTTTAAAATGAATTCAAAAGTTTAGGCCATACATGCACTATAATATGTCACACCTGTCAATTGATAATCCTCAACACCGTGACTTGGTGGAGAAGTGAGGCTATGCTATTCAAGGTATGCTCGGCTCGTCCAAAAATGAGGCTTGCATGGTGAAAGCAAGTGACACTTGCGCTACTGAAGCAGTTTTTCTTCATCCAGGGTTGAACTGGAATTTGGTACAATGGAGAAGACGTAAAAATATGTTCAAATTGCCCCACACTACCCTATATATAGGCGGAGACTGCACTAAAGTGCACAGTACACTAGGTATTAGAGATGTCAATCGGATACCAACTTTTTGATATACTGATACCAAACCGATACCAACTTGGTATTTGGTATTTCAATCCTAATGTGTTTGGTATTTTGTTGGTATTATGAACCCTCACTAATGTGTAAGAAGAGGCTAAGAAATTGGTAAGAAGTTGGTATTTCCCTCTTGTTCCCATGTTGGTTCGGTTTCGGTATTTCCCCGCGGTTTTGGTTGGTATTTGGTTTGGTATCGGTGTTCCGATTTTCTGTAATTGACATCACTACTAGGTATCATGTATAAAGGCAGAGACTGCAACAGTGCATACCACAATCGCACATACAGGCGGGGACTGCAACTATGTACACCACAATAACACATACAGGCGGGGACTGCAACCGTGCACATTACAATAACACTGATGAGTAGAGACTGTAGCAGTGCATAACGAGGTAACACCGATAGGTGGAGACTACAACAGTGTATTGGAACAGTTAATGCAATCACAGTAACACCGAGAGATAGACTGCAACAGTACCTATCACAGGAACACCGGATAAGTAAAGACTGCAGCACTGCACAACACAGTAACACCGAGAAAGGGAGACTGCAACAGTACCTACACAGTAACAATGATAGAGACTGCAGCAGTGCACACCACACTATCACATACAGACGGAGACTGTAACAGTGCATAGTACCTACACTATTACATACAGACGGAGACTGCAACTATCCACAACACACTATCACATACAGCGGAGACTGCAACAGTGCACACTATTTACGATGAGTAGAGACTGCAACACTAGTGCACAACACGGTAACACCGATAAGAAGAGACTGCAACAGTGCACAACACGGTACCACTGATAAGTAGAGACTGCAGTAATGCACAACACGGTAGCACCGATAAGTAGAGACTGCAACAGTGCACAACACGGTAACACTGATAAGAAGAGATGAACTGCGCACACTACAGTAACACCGATAAGTAGATACTGCAACAGTACACAACACAGATAAGTAGAGACTGCAACAGTACACAACACGGTAACACTGATAAGTAGAGACTGCAACAGTGCACAACACGGTACCACTGATAAGTAGAGACTGCAACAGTGCACAACACGGTAACACCGATAAGTAGAGACTGCAATAGTGCACAACACGGTAACACTGATAACAAAAGACGAACTGTGCACACTACAGTAACACCGATAGGTAGAGACTGCAACTGTGCACACTACAGTAACACCGTTAAGTAGAGACTGCAACAGTGCACAACACGGTAACACTGATAAGAAGAGACTGCAACTGTGCACACTACGGAAACACCGATAAGTAGAGACTGCAACAGTGCACAAGACGGTAACACTGATAAGTAGAGACTGCAACAGTGCAAACACGGTAAAACCGATAAGTAGAGACTGCAACAGTGCACAGCACGGTAACACTGATAAGAAAAGACGAACTGTGCACACTACAGTAACACCGATAGGTAGAGACTGCAACTGTGCACACTACAGTAGCACCAATAAGTACAGACTGCAATAGTGCACAACACGGTAACACTGATAAGAAGAGACTGCAACTGTGCACACTACGGAAACACCGTTAAGTAGAGACTGCAACAGTGCACAGCACGGTAACACCGAGAGGTGGAGGCGGAGACTGCAACAGCGCATATCTACCCATCGATGAAAGGAGACTGCAACAGATCATAACACAATCATACCAATAAATAGGCAACAGCAGTGCACAAGGCACGGTTTCGAATGATTTAGTCTGCAGCGATGCGCACCACAACACACAGAAGGAAACGATACAGCTGTGAAGCCAGATCGGCAAGCAATGGTGTTCATTCTGTCGGATTGTTCCGATTACCGTCGACAGGTGGCACTAAGCTCTCTATGAGTTCTGCAGTGAGCACAGGTGGCACCACGGCTCGGCAGCCGCGGTAGCGCATGCCTATAGTGCCAGCGCGACCTCTGGCGGTCATACACTGTACCAGTAGCTCCGTATCTCCACACGCAGCATTTAAGGGTCCCACAGGTGGGCACAAATTACCTTACTTACCTGATAAGGCCTCAATCAAATGCATAAATGCGAATGGACCCTCTGCCCATGTGCGGTAATATAGCTGTCTCGGAAGGTATACGGTGGTCTTAAGGACCACTAGTAATATGAGAGAACCTCACCCCGGTCTAAGATGCCAGAGAGGGCTCAAGGAATTTCGGAATTTTATAGGTAGGTATGGGTCAGGAGTCAGGACTGTTACGATCCCAACAGAATCTTCATTACCTGACCTTTGATTCAAGCTGTATCATTTGACATCAATTACTGGGAAAAGAAGAAAGACTAATGACAAGCAGTTAGGATATGAAGGTATTACACTAAAAAACAAAACACTGGAATGTTCTTCAAAGTCGTCTAAGAATGGCTGTAAGAAATGTCATACTCCACCATCCTAATGCCAAGCTTCACATTTGAAGGCCAATGAGAATTTACGACTGAGCTGGACGTGAGTTTCAAACGGCCTTGAGGTCGTTATCTTGCATGACAAGCGTCTCTCACTGGAGCACACCTGTGTGATCTGTGATGTGATTTTGAAACGGCCCCATGAGCCAGCTCTGATTCGGCCGACTGGGGCAGCTGGGGCCGATGGCCGGCGGCGCCGGACCGTCTGGGAACTCTCCGGGGCTGGGCTGTCTCGCAATCCACCTCCGTCCTCTGTGCGGCCTATCGCAACTGGCAGCGGCCACGGCTGCTGCCACCGTGACGCGACCAATTACAGTCGTCACGGACAGTGACGTCACATTGGTCACTGTGCTGGGAGGTGGCAGGGGCCGGCCCGCTGAATCCCAGGGGCATGGGCAACAATTTAAATACCGGCTTAGGCCAGCGACAAGTATCCACAAGGAATACCGTGTCTGATCCAGGATTTTGTTTAATGCGTTTTATCGTTTGTACCTTTTTCGCTTCTCCAAATAATGGTGTTTTAAGCTTCTATGTTTTAGAAAAGCAAAACTGCAGTTGTATGTTTCTAATGCACAAATAAAATGTAATAATTGGCAATAAACAGTGATCTACTGGGTAATATATCGAGTAACTCATGGGGAGGGGTAATGCTTCTTTCTCATGTTTGTAGGTAAGCCCATACGTTAGTGCCTCTGATAATCTATCAGACTGACTACTCTACAATCAGATTACCAGGAGGCTCGCCTCCCGAGAGCCATCGGTCACTTATTTATCTATCCTTCTCTGTAGTCTCACCTACAGTAACTCCCGTTTCGACTGACAACAAAAGACTGTCTTATGTCTAGCTCACCGTTTTAGCTGTCTGCTATATCACCGACCGTCTAATCTGCATCACATCAGTCTCACCTGGCAGCCGGTCTGCGAGTTTCCGTAGAATCCCGGCGCCCGGTGCCGGCAGCTGAAGTACACCCGCGCCGGGATGTCCAGCAATCCCGGGATGACGCCCTTCTGGGTGATGGGCATACCGCCCTCCGGCACTATGGTCGTGGTGAACAGCGAGCCTGCGAAACGCGGCGACGGTTCAGACTTCAGACATTCAGCCTTCGACGGCATGCATATTAGTCGGAAAATACAATAGTAACGTATACGAGTATACTGGATATGACAACGCAATAATATAAACATTAAAGTAAGCATTTCGCCTCTAGTTATCGAGTATGCGACCCTCCCTATCGTACCTGGAGCTGTGGGGAGTGGACTGATGGCCGCGGCGACGTGCTCCTCCGGTCTGTCGGGCGCCGTTCGGATGCTGTTAGGGCTGACGGAGCTGTACGTCCTCCACCGCCGCTCACTCTCCGTCCCGTCCGTCCGTCCGTGAGGCGATATCGGTTCTTTGTGAGGTGTGACAACCCCTGTGAGACGCGTGCTTGTATCTTTATGATATTTGTCCTGCTGTTTAGCAGGATTATTGCCTCCATACCGGTTGCCTGTCGTTGCTTGGTAGTTTGTGGTATTAATGTGCAGTGTGTCAACATGTTTGTGTGGTTTTCCGAATTGTTTGTGCAGTTTTTCGGTCTTCAAATGAGATATAAGGGCTTTAACGAGTGATTTGTCAGTTTCTGTGTTGGGCTTGTCGGTTTCTCTTGTAGTCGTTTCAGTTTCCCTGTGTCGCTTTTCTATCTCTGCGAAGTGTCTGTAGGCCTCCGAGTGTGGCTTTTCAGAGCCTTTATGCTGTTTGTCGGTGTCTCTGTGTAGCTTGTTGATCTCTCTGTGAGACGTGCCGGTCTCTAGGTGCGGCCTTTCGGCCACCGCTGTCTCCAGCCGGCCGCTGCCGCTGTTCGCTGCCGCTGTCTCCGTGCCGACTCCGTGCCGGTTGTCCCCCGCTGCCGAAGCCCTCACCAGCGCCCAGTCCGGCTGCTCCGGGGGCGGTGTGCGGGTGGCGGCGGGCAGGGTCGTCTTCCGTCTCCTGTTCCGCTGCGCCGGAGAAACAGTCGCCGTGTGCGGTGCCGGGATCGGCTGGGGCACGGCTCTCGCCCTCAGAAGCGACGTCTCCTCCAGTAGCCGCTCAGCGAACGGCAGCTCGTCGGCGCTCTCTGTGGTCGTCTCCCGGCTCGGCGGCGGCTCCTTCCTCTTCAGCTCCACAGACTCGGGCCGGAGCGCGCGCACGGTCAGGGAGTCGGACACGTCGGCCAGGTGCAGGTCGATGATGCGCTGCAGCTGCTGCTGGGCCAGCAGCTGCGCCGCGCGCCGCCGGTGCTGCAGCGTGCGCCGCCGCAGCTGGCGCAGCGCCCGGCACCGGGTCGCCAGCGACGCCGGAGGGCCGCCCGGAGAGTCGCAGTCGAACGCCGACGGGGTGGGCAGCAGGGCCTCCACCGGAGCGGACGTGGTGGTCTCCTTTGGTGTCGGCGGAATGGTCGGCCGGTTGGGGGTGGTGGTGGTGGTGACCACGACGAGCGGAGACTCGAGGGCGGGCTGTCTCCCGCCGCGTCCGCGCCCATCGTCACCGTTATCGTTCCTGTCACCATCACTGCCCTCTGCAGCTTCCCTGCCGTTTATTTCATTGCTCCGGTAGACGGGGAAGACCAGGAACTCTGGCGGCAGCCGGCGGGACCGCTGTCCAGCCGCCAGCGGGCTCCGCCGCCGGCCGGGTCCGCTCTCCGCTGCGACGACCGACTGCGGCGTCTCCAGCTGATCCCCCGGCGCCGGAGCCTGCGTCGGACCGCCTCCCTCCGAGCTGGACTGACCGTTGAGCAGCAGCCGGCCGCCCAGAGTCAGTGAGATGTCTGCCCGGCGGATGGGTCGCCGGTTGGATTGCCGCCGGGACTGGAGGGTGCTCGGCGCCGGTCCGACGGGATTGAACGGTAGGCCGGATGTCGCCGTCGGCCGTCCGTCTCCGGTAGCGTCACTGGGGCTGTTAGAGTCCATCAGGAGCGTGGCGTCTGCACGCAGCAGGCTCAGAGACGCCACCAACAGGACTGGAACCACGCTGCGGCGCATCGACAGGCGCGCCAACATCGGTGCATTCATTATCGCCCTGTGAACGGTTTAGAAGACTTAAGCTCAGGCTACACTATCAGCGTTTTTTCGGTTTCTGCGTGATTTCGGTTTCCGCGTTTTTACGGTTTCTGCGTTTTTTCGTTCCGGACGGCCGCCGCGTGGCCGGTGTTGTTTATTAGCGTAGTGATGGATACGTGATCAAATTAATTAATTATTCATGTTTAAAATTATCGTGTTTTAACAAAATTATAAAAAAATAATTGTTTAAAGGATTTTACAACTAGCAAGAATATATTTTCGATCATTATCATTTGTCAGCTTAATTACAATGATCATATTTGAAGTAGAATGATGACTTTTAAAACACATCTTGTCTTCTTTAATCATGAATTACACGATTTTCATTATTTACATTTGAAACTGTTCCATCGTTACAATATTATTAGCAACGATCACTTCTAATCATTCATCACTAAAACGAAATCCCGCAGAAACCGAAAAAAGTTCACAGCCCTGAACTTTTTTTCGGTTCCGACTCGTCGGTTTTTGCGGGTTTTCGTTCCACGGGACGCCAAACTGGCAGTGTAGCTTGCGCAATGTATTCGCTATGAGGCGAACTTGACGACGCGAACCGAAATCCCGCAGAAACCGAAAAAACGTCAGAATTCATACTAGTGTAGCTTAGGCTTTAGCAATTCGTAATAAAAAGATGCCGCAAAAAATAAAAATAATCGGGAAACTAAAATATAACGCATTTATACATTCGTATAAAACTACTTTGTAAGCGAAAATTAAATACTAATGATAACCAGGACCTAATATGGGCTATTTAAACTGTTCTAGACTCTTTCAAATGCCGTGGTCCTGACAGTGGCTACTTTTCGAGGAGCGCTGTGGCCCGAAGCCCACTTGACTGAACGTGATCTAATTTTACTTAAAAACAAATTACCTTTTTCAATAGTGTTATTAATGGTTCCTAAGATTAAGTTATTACTTATTTGAAATTAAATTAGTCACCCTAGATACAGTGATAGACACGTCTCGCTAAATGCATGCTAATGAACATTGCCCAGCTCCAAGTTTACACAGAAGGCGGGACCCACCTTTCAGTGTTTCATCCCCGGCGGTGAATCTCTCCTGCGCCTCTCCGACTGTCGCGCTTCCCTCTGCACCGACTGTATCAGCTCTGTCGGCTCTGTGTTCTGCCCTGCACACGCAGCACTGTGGCCGGCCACAGTGGCTAGTCGGTTATATCGCCGCAGCGTTGGGCAACTCTCAGCAGCGGCAGCCACTCAGATGACCGGCACGCGGCGCCACGCGCCACGGGATGCCCCCGGCAATGCTGGAGGCCAGCGCGCTCCCACGGCACGCGGCAACGGCTGGGAGCGGCGCTCACTGGATGGGAGGGTCCCCGCGCCCATCGCGCCGCGGACCGTCGTCGGTGGTATCTGGAGGGTCCCCGCCCATCGCGCCGCAGACCGTCGTCGGTGGGATCTGGAGGGTCCCCGCCTACAGCGCCGGGGCAGTCGTCGGTGGGAGTAAGAGGGTCCCCTCCGACCATCTGGGGACACTTGTCAGTGGGAGTTGGAGAGCCCCAGTGTGCATGGCAGTGATAAGAGGGAGGTCTCACCTAAGCAGGGAGAGCAGCAGTAGCATGGAAGTTCTACTTCTAAGCTCATGACAGCCTGACAGGCGATCATCTACCTTTTTCTCATGAGCTCAAGATAACGGTGCTGTGACGACTTTGGGTCCATGTAAATACAGTGTTGCTGCGAACGGTGAAAGACTACATATCTTTTAAGATTGTTTTGTTGCGAGACGTTAAGAAAAAAGGCGACCAGGGTTTTATTAAAGTTTTCTCTTTAGTCTCACAACTCCAGGACATGGATGAGTCACCATCACCAGATTTGACTCAAATCCATGTAAACAGTGACACCCAGGTAAAGGGAGGTCAAAACTCAGTTTAAGTGTCCATGAAGGAGTAAACCTGACAAACAAGTTCATAATCATTGGCTCTCCCATTTGACACCCATGGCCGGCAGACCATGGTAGATCTGTGGACTGTCGAGTGTCGAGCCACGTTCCACGCCGGTGCAGGGCGGCGATCACTGACGGTGACAACCCGGTCATCTTCCATCGAACGGTGGCACGCGAACATAATATTGTTCACATCTTCGAGCCATAAATGTGCCACTGTCCACCAACCTATAATACCCACTCGTTGTAATGAGTGTCAGCCTTATTTATGAGTGTCATATGTCATGATACATGGGTATTTTAAACATGATCGAGCCTTTCAGCGTCACAAAAGTGCATCAGCCCCCGAGCACCGTGGTGGGCTGTGTGACGGTTGACTCATCCGAGTGGCCTCGCGGTGGGGTCGGCCAGCGGCCCCCCGGCCCGACGCCGGCGCCGCGCATGGCACAGTGGCGTCACGCGGCGTTACGTGACGGTAATGGAGGCTCGTTGCAGCCTGGGAGCCGTGGAGGCCGCGCTGACCGCCCAGCCGCGGACGACGCCCGTATAGATAAACGGTATACGGCACTGTTGCAGAGACGCGGTCAGTGCAGCCGCGGGAAGGCAATCGTGCCTCGGGATTGTGAATACCGAGTCATGAGGGATAATAAGCTTCTAGGGAATCTCTGGAGACATGTCAGCATGCATATCTGCGCTTATCGTACGCGTAAAATCATGTTTTTTATTTATGGTTACGATTTTGTTGGTCAAAGTGCAGCACTAACACTATGCCCTGATACATAAATATCATGTAGTGCCTGGATGCAGGCTGTTGTGTGCACAGGGCACTCACAACCATAACATTATAGGAAACTGCAGTATCGCACATGACACAAGGAAAACAGAACGGCAGTGGCGAAACAGACGGGAGTGGCACACAGAGCGCCAACAACATATGATACTGCAATTGCGCATGAAACTATAGCATCATAGGAGACTGCAGTAGCAAACACAACGCTAACACCATAGGAGACTGCAACAACGCACACAACACAAGCGTCATGGCAGACTGCAATGACGCATATAACACTAGCACTATAGGAGACTGCAGTGGCGCACAGAACGCTAGCCCCATAGGAAACTGCAGTTTAGCGGACACAACGCTAACACCATATGATGCTCCACTGACGCTCACAAGCGTCCTGGCAGACTGCAGTGGCGCATAAAGCGCTAACACCATTGGTGACTGCAGTGGTGACTGGTAAACCGTGGGTAAACCCTTCGCACTCGAACATCATATAGGAGACTGCAGTAGCGCACATAACACTAGCACCATAAAAGACTCCAGTGACATGCTTACCTCACACGAGACTGCAATGGCGCACACAACACTAGCTCGTAGAAGCCACTGCAGATAGCGCATAGAACGTTAACACCATATAGGCGACTGCAGTAGCGCACATTACACTAGCATCTTAGGAGAGTGCAGTGTCGCACTCAGCACTAACCTTACACGAGACTGCAAGCGCACACAACACTAGCTCGCGGAAGACATACAGTAGCGCTAGAAACGCTAACGCCCTATAGGAGACTGCAGTAGCGCTGAGCGCACACAACGCTAACACCATAAGGAGACTGCATGGTGGCACACAACGCTAACACCGAGAGACTGCAGTAGCGCACAAAACTCTAACACCGCCGTGGCGACTGCAGTGGCGTATAGGACGCTATCACCAGTGGCGACTGCAGTCGCGCGCACTCAAGGCAGGCTGGGAGGACGGTGCATATGGCCTCAGGGTGGGGGAGGGGTGGGGAAGGGAGGCACAACACGCCAGGGCATCAGTCAACGGAGGACGGCCAGCGTGTCAGAACGTAAGTTTTTTATTCCTCTCTCCCATCTACACCCTCGCGCCTGGTTTTTTATTCGTTGTGAACCCACAGGTGCGGTGGTTCTCTCGAGACAATTCGTTGAACAGGGGATCGACCGTTACATCAGCCAACGCCGTAGGAGACTGCAGTGACGCATATAACGCTAACACCATAGGAAACTGCAGTGGCGCACAGAACGCTAACACCATTTGGGGCTGCGATGGCGAACCCAGTGCACTCGTACCTACGTCATAGGTGACTGCAGAAGCGCACATTACACTAACACCATAGGAGACTGCAGTGACGCACAGAAGCACTAGCATCTTTGGAGGGGGCAGAACGGTGCACACTATAGGAATTGTAGCATCGTAGCTCGTGGTACGCGACACAGTGGCGCACAAAAATTTCACACAATCGCAGGAGATTGCAATGGCGCACACAGCACAATGTAATTTCCCTATGGCAAAGCAGTGGCGACTAAAGCAATTACAGATGACCTTGTGTAGGCGAGGCTGAAGGCATGGGAGCGATAGCCCGGTCCGCATCCAGCCATGACGCCCCCCGGGGCCCCGTCGGCTGTGCCGCGGCCGGCTCGGGCCGCTCCGCGAGTGGCCCGTATCCGTCGGTCATCGTCGGTCCGCCGAGCCGTGTGCCGAGAACCCGCACCGAGTCAGGACGGACCACCCCTGGATGTGGAGGAGGCGGCCATCCGAGCCAGCACCGCGGCTCGCCCGGCCCAGGATTCGGGATGCCGTGGGGACGCGTCCAATTGTGCTAACACATTCTCACACTCGTCATGCCAGCTAAGCAGCATATTTGGGTCAGCCGCAACACAAGTCTCTTGCAATGCATTATAGACGCCGGCAATTTAGTCGAAGGATTCCCAAGGGAGCTGCTAGAAACGTTGCGGCGTCGGCGGTTATATTGCGAGCATACGCTGCGAAATATTTGTTGTTGAGGTAGCTGATTTTCCTAATTGATGGGAACGCAAACACTGCGAGTATATTTAAGCGCCGTGCGGGGGGGGGGGGGGGGTGCCTATACGCCCCCTTCAGTTTTATCGCAAATTTTTCAAAAATGGCGGCGCGCAGCACCATCTTTTCCTGGGCCATTCAAGGTCAGGTCACCAGGTCACGTCAAGTGACCATACTTCAGAAAAAGTTCCAATGATCGCTTTAGCTACACCGGCTGAACAATCGTTTTGAAACTTTCAGCGATGGATAAAAGTAGCAGTATGTATAAAATGTATCTTGGAATTTCGATACCTGTGACTTAACCCTCGCCCGTATGGGGGGGGGGGTCGAACGGACCCCCCCATGGTTTTTCGCGAATAACTCGCGTAAAAAGCGGCCGATCGCGACGAAACTTTCAGTACCCTCGCGTTCATCAATTTTACACCTCTACTCTAAAAATCTCATGACCCTGACCCAAATGACCTTTGACCTATGACCTACTTTTCGAGACCATGTTTGGCCGAAATCGCGATTCGGCGTATGTCGGCTCGCATTAGCCGCGCGTTTGCGGACTTTTCGTGGTTTTAAGCGTTCAAACATGTGATATGATGTTGCCCCCATGCATTAGGGTGGGTATCAAGGTCACCTGAAGGTCAGGTCAGGTCATTGACCGTTGATGACCTCGGTTCACTTTTTCGAGTTTTACATGTTTCTAGGCCAGTTTTTGGAGCTGAATTCGAATTTAGCAACCGTATGAACATTTACGAAGAAGTTTTGGTTCCTTCGTAACATGTTGCGAAGCTGTCAGAGGCGGTTGACACCTATTAGGAATACCCGGCAGGACCCCTACTGGTTGACCTGACCTGACCTGACCCGACCTGGACTAAATGCATGAAGACATCATTTGTGATCAAATCTAGGGGAAGCCGGGGGAAGCCCGGGCGCGGGGGAAGCCCGGCCACCCCGTTTCCGGCTAAATTATTCACAATAAAATGCTCAACCGTTTGTTCTTTCAGCGTGGCAGCTAAGGTAACGCCAGCAAAAAAGTTAAGGCTAACAAAAATTGCATATTGTTAAAGTTATAGAGCAAAAATGATATTTTAAGGGTTTTTAGCTAAAAAGTGAGATATGTTGCACTGTTAATGTTATACCATACAGAACTAATATTCATACGAATGTTATGTAAGGACCGTTTAAGTGTTTGTAGTGAGGGGTGACGAGGCAGGTTGGCTTAAGTATGACATTTTTTCGAACATCGCTGTTCTAAAATAAAAATTAGCACATTGGGGTAACCCCGGGCGAGTGGCCAAGCTTACCCCCAACCGAGAGCAATGCCACTAAACCACTGTTTTCCATGAGATAATAGGTACTGAGCAGGTTTGGTTTACACCTAGATCAAAGATAAATTTCGAAAATAAACATGTTATCATAGACAAAGCCAGTCATGTCACTTAAGGTCAACTAGGGTCAAAGTACCTTTTTGCAGATAACGCAACAGACAATGAAGCTAGAGCTTCAAAAATGGTGTCGTTGTGTTCTTCTTCATCAGCCGAGTCGAATGATATGCAATATGATGCATTAAGGTAAAAAGAAAAATAAATTTTAAGGAATTTTGAAATACACATTTTTTATCAATTTTGCATCACGATTTTCATCGACCTGTACTGTATATGTGGTAGACGCTAGCTAAAATGGCAGTAGTGACATAAACTCTAAGATGTCCAGAGCTAATCAGTACCTTAATGTTTCACTTTCCGTTAATATTTGGAAGACACATAATGGTTTCATCAACTCGTTGTAAAGCGCTGGGGAGGTGGCCGGCGTTACCCCTATGCCGGGCTTACCCCAGAAAAATCAACACTTTTTTAAAACTCGATTTTCTCAACCTTATACTTATTCCACGAAACCGAATTTTTGGGAAGAGACGGCCAATGAACTTAGCTAGCTAACAGGATATCAACATTTCATACAGCACGTATGGTATGAAATAAAAATGAAAAAGAGCTTACTATGCCGGGCTTCCCCCGGCTTCCCCTAACATGTTATTTGTGATCAGCAACCCGAAAAACCCCATAGCAGCCACACTTTGCGATGTTCTAACAGGTCCCGATTTTCCCGACTTTTGGGTCATTGACCTGACCTGCAAGGTCAACCAATGACCTAGGACCTTAAAATTGGGTATCATCGACTTTCTCTCGTCACGGGCAACACGCTCGTTTTTCCGCGAAGCTCTAGCTCGATCAGGGGCGAAACGGCAAGGGGGTCCAACGGACCCCCCCCCCCCTTATACGTTCGCGGCTGGAAAAACACCAATACGGGCGAGGGTTAAGGTCAGGTCAATTTTGCGACCTCTTTTATGAGTCAATGGGAGACAATTGAAATGTACCTCTTTTGGACGAACGTCGCTCTTAACAATCACGAATTCATCGCTTTATAGATGAATATGACAAATTGAATCGAAAAATTACATCCGTGACCTCTCTTTGTGCCCCTGAGGTCATCTCAGGTCATGAAAGGTCCCCAGCAGTTCCTAACACTTAACTTTTGATAGAGACGTATTAGAGCGGTGAAAACACATCAGATGTGCTCAGCTCGACCATACGGATCGACTGATATGCTGATGCAAAACGAACTTTTCCGGTCAGGTCATGGCCTCATGACCTGAGGTCAAATTTTCCAAAGGACCTTTCAAGGTCAGCTTATAGGTCATTCGACGCGTCTCGACGAGAGGAATACAATGCTGGCAAAAGTAATGTCGTGACTCTCTAGAGGCAAAAGTTATTACAACATCGCAAGAAACGGTTATTTTTAGTTTTTGCCCTCGAGGCTGAACCGTTGACCTGAGGTCAAATCTGAGGTCACAGCCAAAAAAAACGTTTAAAGGCCTATCGAATGCGCTTTTTCACGCGCTGTAGCTTTTTTGGTTTTCGAGCTATGCACGGTGCACCGGTTTTTCGAAAATGCTTGAAATCGGCAAAATTTGACATTTGATGACCTCTGACATGATCTTTGACCTGATCTAGAAAGTGACTGAAAACTGATGCATTGTCTACATTATTTTTGACACACCTACTGTCGATTGCCGCTTACCGCGTGTCGCATCAAATGGAACGTTGGGTTGCAATGGTCGGATAATTTTTGCTTTCTCTGTCGACCCTGGTAGTTGATGGTCGCATGTTCTCTGCAAGTTTGAATGAAATCGATGCAAAACTTTTGGTTTTAGATATAGCTAAGTAAAATAAAAAAAGCATACCTACCATTCGACGCGCCTGATCAAGGCGAACACGATGATGCCAAAGTCGCGGCTCTGCGACCGTTTTTTTGCGAAGATATTTATGCAAAACTGAACCCGTCCCTTGGGTCATTGACCTGACCTAAGACCTAAGAGGTCACCGGTTGACCTGAGACCTTAAAATGGGGTACCGGTCTCAGCGTCTCGTAACGGTGCACACGCTCGTTTTTCTTAGATGCTCTAGCTCCATCAGGGGCGAAACGGCGAGTGGGTCGTATTTCCCCCCTTCAGCCGTAGCTTATGTAGAAAACCAAAGGGTCCGGTTGTTCATGTCCTGATCCTGTACTGATGACCCAAGTTCAATGGATCATGGGACAGAAAATGCAAAATTTCCACTTTTACAAGTTTATCAGTATTATAAAGAGCGAAAACGAATACCACTGCAGTTTCACGAACATCGAATTCAAGGTCATCAACTGTTTTCATTTTCATTTCTCATTCTCGTTTATGCCGCGGAGGTGTGTGGTGTGTGGTGGTGGTTTGCGAATGTAAATTGCGATATTGAAGTATGATGCCATTGTAGTTCAGTGTTTTATTAACTTAAGCCTTTGGAGGTCGCTGAAGTGTCAAAATTTTGCAATTTTGTCCTTAGGAGCAGCCATGAGGCTTTCAAGATGCTTGCGAAGCGTGAACAAGATGTTGGAATATTACTCTGGATTCAATCCATCTCCTTTGTCCATAAAACAGTTTATTGACTTTGGTGAGTTTTCATAAGTAATTTTTGATGACTTGGGTTCAAGTTCCCTGAAACTTGCAATATCCAGCCTCAGTTATTTTGTTTGTATATTGTAGATGCCTATGGTATCGGTGTGTTGTATTCATTAGGTGGATCAATCCTTGCATTCAGCTATTTACAGTGGTAAAATACGTAATAAGGATATGCAAAAATAATTTGTGTTAAAATGAATATCATTAAAGCAAAATAATAAAATAAAATCTGTCCCTGTTTCAGAACTGTGAGGAGAATGCTTGCTTCCTTCCATTTTGACACAATTGCCCTGCAACACAGTGGAGGCTTGTGGTTACAGGGAAAGGCTGCACCTTGTTATATATTCTGTCTGTGACTTAAAGTACATGATTTGAGCATTTGTGTGTTTTTATTTGCTCATAATTTGGCATCTGCATAGTGCACGTCCACGTGCACTTAGTCCAGGCTAGTTTAAGCATTCTAACCATCCATAACCTATTAAAACTTTCAAGTGCTTTAATTTTTCACACATGGCATGCTTTGGAATCTTTCCAGGTAAGGCTGCATCAGAGCAGCAGAGTTTCATATTTCTTCGTCAGGAGGTGCCGGTGCGGCTGGCTAATATCATGCGTGAGATCCAGCTGCTGCCCGAGAGTCTGCTCACACAGCCATCATGCCGTACGGTGTGTGAGTGGTACATGCAGAGCTTCAATGACATCCTCCGCTTTGAGGAGACCGGCCCGCCCACCGACAGCGTTCTCAGAGAGTGAGTGGGGCCTGTCCCCAAATTTGGGGCATGTCGGGATAGTCTGTTGTTGGTATTTAGTATTTTGACAACAAATTTGATGATAATGAATCAATAAGAATGGGTGGGTGAGGTGTCTCGATGTATGAGCATGCGTTTCTGGAAGCAGCCAGCTATATTCAATTCAGGTTATGAGGCATGCATCTGACTATATCATCATCTTTGACAGAATACAGGTTAATTCAGAGATCCTAGCTTTATAGGTGTGGGAGAAAATTAGCATCCTAATTTCAATTGTTACAGCAGATGGTGATCCATCATCCAGGGCGACCATTTCCTTTTTCCTTTCTGTGCCCTGCCCAACTGTGTTCGAATATAGAACATTAGAGCTATCTTTTATTTGGCCTGGCCCCAGACCATTTTTATGACATAGCAAAAAGATTAAAACAAAACAAACAAACAAAAACTTCTTAAATTTATCCGTGCGATTAGCGCAAGATCTTGTCATTTGGCGACCGACACTTTGGCGACATTTGGCTTGTCGTAGCTCTCATTGCCATTGGTGCCTACTATACCATAATGGAACATGACATCTCCCGGGGTTCCCGGATCCCGAGATAAACGTGTGGTCTGTGGCACCGTGCCAATCCGCTGACGTCACTTCCCGCCCCGCGCCGGCAGTTTCTGCGAGACGCTGATCACGATCCGCAACCGGCACAGCAGCGTAGTGCAGACCATGGCCGAGGGTGTCATCGAGATGAAACAGAGCGTCAAGCTGGACACCTCGACCGAGAACAACATCCAGTACTTCCTCGACCGCTTCTACATGAGCCGCATCAGCATACGCATGCTCATCAACCAGCACAGTGAGTGGGGGGAAATTCCCTCGGTCTATCCCTTCTCCTTTATCTTTCCCATTCCCTCTTCTTCTCCTTACTACCTTCATGAGCGATGACACTTTCGCTTGTCATCGCTCTCCGGTCGTCCATATTCACTATTCAGCGAGTCTTCGGGCTGGGCTGGCTCATCTGGCTAGGAATCAATGCTAACATTTAGTTCCCAAAATAGTTTGTCGATCCGTAGGAGAGGACGGGACGGATTTAAAGCTGGATATCACGCCCCATTGCCGTCATCGGCTGTTAGTTGCGTGTGCTGTCGGCGATGTAGGGCTGTTCGGCATTCCCTGATTTGAACTTGCGTCGTTGTCGCTTGTTCAGATCAATGTAACATGCAGATTTTGCGGGCTGAATTTAGTCAGCCGCGGGCCGCCGGTCTGACCGTGTCACGCGCCGTGTGCTCGGCAGCGCTGCTGTTCGGGAAACAGCGCAAAGAGGCCGGCGTCGGTCAGGTGGGCTGCATCGACCCCTTCTGTAACGTGGTGCACGTGATCGAGGACGCTGCTGCCAACGCGCGCTTCCTCTGCGACCGGTACTACCTGGCCTCGCCCGAGATCGAGATCACACAGGTCAACGGTGAGTGGGGCGCCGGACAGATCACACAGGTCAACGGTCAGTGGGGCGCCGGACAGATCGCACAGGTCAACGGTCAGTGGGCGCCGGACAGATCACACAGGTCAACGGTGAGTGGAGCGCCGGACAGATCACACAGGTCAACGGTGAGTGGGGCGCCGGACAGATCACGTCAGGTCACGAGACTATCCGATCTGGCTTACAGTTACTGGGACACAGGCCGGGTCACACTCTTGTCGGTTGCAGGTGAGGTCACATTATCGGCCCATTACAGGTCTAGGTACCAGGTCAGCGGTCACGCTTCATCCGGAACTTTTAAAAGTTGCGAGGAAAAGGTAGTGTTAGCTCAACCGCCATGCTAAGATATTTGGTCATATACTGCACGACAGAGTCAGGTCAGTATCTAAATGTCAGATTAGAAATATAGTATTAGTGAATGCAAACAGTTCCCTCGGCGATTGCTGCCCCAAACGAACCACCGCACCGTGGTAGGTATCCAGTATCCTCCCGGCGCTAGTTTCCCGTGTCGATGGAGCTGCCGGTGCCTGCTGCAGCTGCATGCGGCTGGCCTCCGTGTCCCGATAGGTTTGTGTTGCCTTCTTATGAGTTTCTTATGTCGGTCTTTGTGTCCCGGTGGTTTTATCTCGTCGCCTGTGTCCCCGTGGGTTTATTTCGCCGGCCTGTGTTCCCGTCGGCTTATCTCGCCGCCTATATTGTGTCCCGGCGGCTTTATCTCGCCGCCTGTGTTCCCGTTGGCTTATCTCGCCGCCTATATTGTGTTCCCGGCGGCTTTATCTCGCCGCCTGTGTCCCCGGTAAGATTACTTTACTGGTCAGTGTCAGTAGCGGCGGAACACCTTCAATTTTTCCCCTTGAGCGGAACACCTTCAATTGAGGGGGGGGGGGGCACTGCCGGCTTTTGGTCCCATTCTTTCCATGCAACGCCCATAGGGTTAATGTTAAAATGGCAAAATCAAAGGTGGCACGGTGCCCCGGTGCCCCCCCCCCCCGTTCCGCCGCCTATGCTCAGTGTCCCGGTGGTTTTGCTCCGCTGGCATGTATGTACCGGTGTTTTTCTCGCCGTTCGATCCGACCGGCAGTGCACGGTGGATGTGTGTTTGGGTTTCACCGGACCAGTAAAATCCCATGTTCTCCGAATACTGCTGATGACACGCCCGCTGCAGCAGTAGCTCGCTGTGTATCTCGATGTTGATTCAGTCCTTGTGGAGTGTGTGTACACTGTACAATAACTGGTTCAGGCTGTGCTGTTGTATAACGGGCTGACACCGTGACAGATGCTATTTTCATTGAATAATATAATCAACTATTCACTGTTTTAGTACCGACCCTACTTCCGTGTGGATATTCCTACGTCCAACGACCAAGCCGACCGAAGGTCTCCATTGCTCAGTCATGGGCCAATCAAATATAATGTGAAACAAATTCAAACCTTTTGATGCTTTTAATGATAATATTGATCATTGTTTTTTAATACGGGTTTTTAATTTATTTCGTGCCTAAAAATGCGGTTGGTTCAATGTAAGATCACGTTGCATTACATTACCTTGCTCATCAGACCCGCTTTAAAACCCGAGCTGCATGTGTATCTTCCACACAAACTGTAAAGCATCTTGATGTGTGGACTTTGGAGTCAACCCCGGTCGAGTCACATTAGAATGTTTGTGCTTAGAATGAAACACTGGCAAATAGAAACCGGGGCTAAATTTACTTTGGCAAAGGCAAATGAATGGCGCATTTGATGGGCATGACTTAACACTTCGCCAAGTTAATTTAATGGTCTTTGCCAAAAGACAATTGATTGAAACTGACGTTTTATGTTTTGTTTGGACCTTTTACCTGCATTTCGGGTGACATACGCCGTTGCTGTGACGTAGCCCGCCACTAAAGTTACCCAGTTTAGGATAGAATATGGCTGTCGCTGTGTGAGTGTTTGCCGCCGGCCGTGACTCCGCGCCTGGGTGTGTAGCATGTCGGGCGCGGCGCGCACCACTGACCGGGCCGACCCCGCCGTTCCATGTGAGCCAGCCATGGTGGCCCCGGACGCCGGCAGCAGCAGCGACAGCGACGGTGAGTACCGTAATCTGGGAGGGCGCCGGGCGCCCGGCCGGAGGTCACCAGCGGCCGCGGACGGCGCCCCTGACCCGGCGGTGTCCACGCACCGGGACGGAGACCGCTGTGTGGCGCCGCCTGTGTGTGTGTGTTTATAGCGGATGGGTCGGTGCCCCCTCCCCCCGAGCGACTTCGTGCGTTGTACCCGGCACGATGGCCGGCCGCCGGCGCCTCTGTGCCTTTGTGGGATCGGTAAAGTGCCGGGGTGCCAGTAAAGTACCTCTTGAGTATAAGCACATCCTTCACACCCTTGATGGTGTGTTTACCTTGGCGTCTGGTATATATGGCTCTACTGATATTTCATAGGCCCTTTGCTCTCGGGAAAATTCGCACAGTAGTACCAGACAGTACCTATCATCAATTACCTATTAATTGTACATGTTCGTCCATGGTGCATATTGCATAGCTAGCTATGCTGCGGCACATAATCCGGGTCTCTGTTTATTCGATGGTTGTGTCCGTGTCCAGTGTTTATAAAATAGTATTGATGCCAGTATGTGTGCTATTAGCCCGTCGCAAAGATGTAGTTTTCTTCGATACCCTTCAGAACATTACCGTGTAAATTTGACTGTATCAACGCTGAAAGCAAAAACAGCGCGTCTCGCTCGGTCAGCGACCGTTAGGTCCGACCAGGGGCCATGACCCGCCCTGTTTACAACACTGGCTCAGCGCGGCCCCTGACACGCGCGGCCGGGGCCGCCGCCAGCCGCTATGTGGGAAATGTGTAAACACCGGCCGGGAGACGGTGGCGGTGACGGTCGGACGCCCTCGCCGTACCCCAGGAGAGGTCGGGAACGGTGGATCGACCGATCAACGCCACGGGGCGCCCGGGAGCAAAACCGAATACACAACAGCGTTCTTCGGTGTGATTTAGGCTATTACGTCAAAAGGTCAAGGCTCATGTATTTTTTCTGGGTATGGTACGAACTTTGAATTTTGAAATTGATGGACAATACAAGCATGGCTGCCCTACTGAGAATATGTGATTTGATACATACTTGCTCTGGTGCCCAAACACACAAATTCTAAT
This sequence comes from Amphibalanus amphitrite, assembly GCF_019059575.1. Classification (NCBI taxonomy): domain Eukaryota; kingdom Metazoa; phylum Arthropoda; class Thecostraca; order Balanomorpha; family Balanidae; genus Amphibalanus; species Amphibalanus amphitrite. Next base: position 921,935 of record NW_024881639.1, read on the forward strand.
TTTTCTTTACTAACGCGTACTAATTGCAAGATTCCGCAATTTCTGATTGCGAGTGTGCCTATACAAATAAAAAAGTAGGAACACTCCAAAAAACCGACGCTAACTAGTGGTAAAAGGATGGAATTGTGACGTAACCTACGATTCAAGGTGATGTGAACCTGCGTTTGTATCAGTACCATTGTGAGGCCCGCTTCTTATCTGTCAATCATCCCGTGTACGTGAGCTGGCCGGCGGCTCGGCTCGGCGTGTGTCTGTCCGTCTGTTCGCGAGCTAACGGCGCGCGTGTCTGTGTGTCCGTGTGTCTGCAGGCGGCGTGCAGTCGCCCATCACGCTGGTGTACGTGCCGTCGCACCTGTACCACATCCTGTTCGAGCTGCTGAAGAACTCGATGCGCGCCGTGGTCGAACACTACCCGGACACCTCCGACTTTCCGGCCATCCAGCTGCTGGTGGTCAACGGCAAGGAGGACCTCACCATCAAGGTCAGTACGGGAGAACCGCACAGTCACCTCACCGTCAAGGTCAGTACGGACAGGCCCTCACCATCAAGCTCAGTGTACGGGCCCAATACCTTATAAAGGTCAGTACGGGAGAACCGTACAGTCACCTCACCGTCAAGGTCAGTACTAGTGATGTCAATTACGGAAAATCGGAATACCGATACCAAACCAAATATTAACCAGAACCACGGGAAAATACCGAAACCAAACCAGCTTGGGAAACTGAGGGAAATACCAACTTTTTACCAATTTATTAGCCTCTTATACATTAGTGAGGGTTCATCATACCAACAAAATACCAAACACATTACGATTGAAATACCAAATACAAAGTTGGTATCGGTTTGGTATCGGTATACCAAAAAGTTGGTATCCGATTGACATCTCTAGTCAGTACCTAGGACAGGATCTCACCATCAAAGTCAGTACGGACAGGACCTCACCTCACCGTCAAGCTCAGTTCAAGCTGCTGTCTGGTCTGGCGGAGAGATAGGAGCGCTGTTTAGAAACGTAAGTCCCGCTGCCAAGGCCCGTGCATTGTGCATTATGCGGGCTGGAGAGGGCCTTATCGCGGGTGCTACTGTCTGCAGTTTGGTTTATCTGGTGCCTGTGTACCGTTCCTAATGGCACCCGCCGGTGGGCGACATTCACTACAGACACGGCATGGTTGTGGAAGACATGCTATACACCAGGATAGAGCTTATACAGTACAAGCTGACGGCTTGTGTTTATGGGGGAGGAGGGGGGGGGGGAGTGTCAATTTATCGACCCACTCGACATTTGCACACGTCATTGTTTACCGAGTCGGAATACTTTTCTTGCTTACCAGCTTACCAGCTTAGCGCTGCTTACTAATAACGTATCGTTGATAAGACTCAATCGCCGACAGGGTTCCGCAAGTACGTGCCACGCCATTTAGGCACGTGCCTAAAATCGCAAAATTGGAACCAGAACAGTGTGATTGTTGTGTGACCTCTGGAACAGACTCCGAATATAAATGCTCCTGAACTAGGTCGACTAAATTTGTTTTTCCATATCATGAATGTGGGTTTATTATACCTGTCGCACTTTCTTGAAGTTTCGTGTATGTCCGGTCAGCAAACCGTCCAACGGCGTCAAACCGTTCCACTTCCAGTGGACAGGTACTACAGTACCGTTCGGCCGTCCAGCCTTTGTCGATGTAAGTAGCAGTTGGAATCGACGTTCAATGGCTAGGTTAGGTATATTCGCTGTTTTGGACTAATTGGTCATCCGGCTGTTCCAGTCGATGCGTTCCCGTGTAATTAATATCGAGCAGCGCCACGGCCCGTGCAGATATGACGTCAGCGGCCGCCGCCGATGGCTGGCAATTTGGCTGGCACGAATGTCCTTTCCTCGGACGTAAAATGAGCACGCTAGATCTGGCTATGACAAGCTTGTCAGGAAGTCATTTGTCCGATAGTGGATGACCTAGCGTGACCCAATCACGCTAAACTCAGTACCGACTGAAAGTAGGTATAGACGAATATTTTGCCAAATTACCATGACAATAAAATCCCTTTCATATTTTTTTATGTTCATTGGTGAATTTACGGCTTAGTGAAGTGTCGATTGATGCGGTTTTTTTTGCGTCGCTGAGCCGGCTCGATCCGGACGGGAGCGCTCCTTGGTAACTGCGGGCGGTGCTGCTCAGATGTCGGCCGGTCCGTACGGGCCGACCCCCCCCCCCCCCCCACTCCCGCACCGGTTACGGCCGGTTCGTGCCCACGGTGTCGGCACTGGTGCCGTGTGCAACGGACTCGCGGACCGGACCGCCGGCCGTCTGTCGCCACTGTCCGACTGTCTGTTGACGCTGTCAACAACGTCTGCAGATGGGCTGCTGCCACTCGCCGATACCGATACGGCGGGGCTTAGAGCGGGCGGGACGACAAATACATGCGGGCGGTGGCGGCACTGCTGGGGTGTGAGGATCTCCTATCCGCAGTAGCCGCTCGTCGCCCAGCAAGTGTGACTAGTAGAAGCTCGGCGCCGTCGGTCGCGGCTGGGGACGGGTGGCAGGTCGCCCGACAGCCGGTGCCGACCGGTCTCCTCCGGTCCCCCACCCACCGACGAACCACGCCTCCTCAATGGTCCAGTCCCCCGCAGCGGCCGAGTCTGCTGACAGTGGAAACTCCCGGGCGGAATCCGTCCGGCGCCTGTGCCAGAGAGCGCGCGGCGCCGGTATAAATATCCCCGGGCCACAACCACGTGGGAGGGCGGGCGTCGTCAGTGGGGGGCGCGTCCGCTACCGGTCGCCAATGCGTCTCACGTGCACGCGTCCTGGCGGCGTCAACAGTGCCGGCACCGGCTCAAGGTGACATTGCCGATCGATCGGCGAACCTTTACTGGCCGGCCGGCCAGCCAGAGACCGACTCCTTTGACCCATACGTCACCCCGCCCCTCCTGTTATCCCGGTCTTACGTCAGCCCGGTGACTCCCCAGTTTCCCGACTGGGCGGGGGTGGGGAACATAGTCGCGTTGGCCGCCCCTATCGACGGGCCGCAGCCGACGCGCGGACCCCGGCCGGCGGTGTGGAAAACCACCGGCGGGCGGTGATGGACGGAGGCTGGGCGGCGCCGATAGCGGGGCCGACGGCGTACTGCCAGCGGACCGCCTCCGACGTACCCCCTTCCCCTCCCCCCGTCGGCACCCGTGCTGGCTGGTAACTGACCGCAGTAGTTCCCATCCTCTCAACAGTATCTACCCTACTTATCTACCCTAGTCTTAGTTTGAAGTTAAACCATTTTTTTTTTTAATAGCCGAACGGATGAAGATTTGATGTCATTGCTATGTTAGCCGGCTCCGTATTATTTTACAATTTACGATAGAGTCAGCGGGCCACCAGCCCGCGTCGGCGGTCCGTCGTTTGGACCGTCTGGCACAGTACTGAGATCGGTACCAACATAAGACCACCGCCGGCATTACCCCGCGGCGACTGGTGTTTTTACGGTGACGGCTGATGTCACCACTGAGTCTGGGTACGAGCGGAGCACTCAGTGTGCCGCCCGGCTCTATGAACTGAGTGACGTGTTTATTGGTATTCATCGCCACCTGCTGTTCGAATCGTATCACTGGTCGCTCATCGATGACCGCTCACCGCCGAGCGCTGACAACTGATCGCTGACCACCGAGTGCTGACAACTGACCGCTGACCGGCGCGGTGACCGGTGAACGCTGACCGGCGACAACTGACTCGTGACCGCTGACCGGCGCGGTGACCGGTGACCGCTGACCTGCGACAACTGACTCGTGACCGCTGACCGCTGACCGGCGCGGTGACCGCTGACCGCTGACCGTCCTCCCTGTGTGACCGGCAGATCTCGGACCGCGGTGGCGGCGTGCCCCGCAGCGTCAGCGACATGCTCTTCCACTATCTGTACTCGACGGCGCCCAAGCCGTCGGCCTCGGGTGACGCCGCTCCGCTAGCAGGTGGGTGTTCTTGTGAGCTAGACCATCACCGACGCGACTGGACGAGACCCAGCCCATCCCGATCCGACCTGACCTAACGTGACCTGACGGCTGACCCGACCCGACCCAAACCCTCTGGCCTCTCTTCCCTCCCCTGCTGTCAATCGGTGTGAACTTCTCCCCCATCTGCCAGCTGCCCTCCGCCGGCTGTCAGTTACACGGCCCTTTTTGTAAGCTGCCAGCTGCCCGTCCCTAGCTGACAGTTGCCCATCCCCAGGTGCCTGCTATCTGTCCCTAGCTGCCAGCTGCCAGCTGCCCGCCCCCAGCTGCTATCCATTCCTAGCTGTCTGCCGCTCCCCAGTTGCGGCCGCTCTGTGTGGATTACAGAAGGCCGCTGTCGACCGTGCCAACTATTCCCCTCCCCCGCGGCCGGGTGGACAGACCTAATGTCAACACGGTGTGCCCGTTGCTAGGCAGCCGGATGCGGGACGTCTGGAAATAGTCATGAGGATATGTGGAATCATTTGGTTTTTTATTTTTGTTCAGCGTCATGTTGACGGATGAAGAATGTCGCGAAACTGTCTCCGGGTGCATTTAGTTCGAATTCTGCAGCGTTCTAAGCATTCATTGAAGCGTGGTTAATGGCTTAATGTGAATCTTTGGGCGCCCCCAGCAACCATTGCTCTCACAGGTCGATCTGAGCTATCAAAAAACGTTATCTGAACGGATGACAAATACAGACCATAGACCACTATATATCTATATCTATATAGATTTACTATATAGGTATATGCTGATGCCTATCTTTATGCAATGGTGATGCAAACTATCCATAACTCATGCTCGCAATAAATGTACTTTTTATATTGAAAAGATGGCGTGCGTACTTCAAATATGGGAAATTTATTCAACATTGAAGCCAAACGAGTTTAGAGAGAAACGAATTTCAAAACGCATGCAAGAATCGATGTTCATCGTATCTTATTTAATAGTCGTGCGCCGTTATTTCATAGATTCATCAATGATCTAGTCCTTAGCTACTTTGTTTTAGTTTTGTTTGGTTATGCTACTTTTTGTTCTACTTATGTTTAGTTATGCTGTCGTTTTTTTTTTTACAATTGCATCTGCGTCTTGTCTAGCTGTACGTGACTGGAGGCTGTTCTTCTGTTGTTGACGGTCATGTGCCCGCTACTCTCCAGGGTACGGATACGGCCTGCCGCTCTCCCGACTGTACGCACGCTACTTCCAGGGTGACCTGATCGTCAACTCGTGCGAGGGATACGGCACAGACGCCATCATCTACCTGAAGGTACGCTGGCAGCGCCCGCTCCCGCCGTGTGGGCTGGGCGATATTGGAGGGATGCGAGGCAGCTGTGGAGCGGGGTCTGTATTGATTGTGCTTGTACTGACACGTCAGGAACGACAGGGGTGTTTGCCGAGCTCTTGGAAAATGTGTCACGTTGGTTCGTGGAACGGTGACTTGGCGGAATGCTGTTTATTGATGGACTGGGGGCGTGTTTGCGCCATATTGCATGGCTGGTAAACTAGCCGCTGCAGCCGTGACGGGTCCGCGGCGGCAGTAACCCCTCCCGCGCTACCCTTGTTTGTCTGATATCGACAGACCCCGCCCGGTGCGCCTTTGTATGCCTGTTGGTGACCGGTATTTGCCCTCCGCTCACAGGCGCTGGCCAAGGATGCCAACGAGGTGCTGCCTGTGTTCAACAAGTCGTGCGAGCGCCACTACCAGAGCGCGCTGCGTGCCCCTGACTGGTCGTCTCACGTGCTGGGCGCCAACACGGGCAGCGCCGGCGGCCGCAACCTGAGCACCTGGGCGGCGGCGCCTCCGGCCGGCACTGCACGCTGTTGACGACGGGCCGCGGCGGCCGGCCGGCAGGCCATGACGTCGCCGCCCGTACTGTAGGCAGTGGAGAGGACACCGGTCACAGTAGCCCGGGGTCCGCCCACGGACCAGGACACCGGTCACCGTAGCCCGGGGTCCGCCCACAGACCAGGACACCGGTCACCGCAGCCCGGGGTCCGCCCACGGACCAGGACACCGGTCACCGTAGCCCGGGGTCCGCCCACGGACCAGGACATCGGTCACCGTAGCCCGGAGTCCTCCTCTGGACCAGGACACCGGTCGCAGTAGCCCGGGGTACTTCCCTTGAGTGGGCAGCAGACCGGGGAGGGCACCGACCGCAGTCGCCCGAGATTTTCCGTCGCTGTGGATACCGGTCAGTAGCCCGAGGGCCGCCCTCGCTGTAGGTAGGCGATCGCAGAAGCTCGAGGGCCGCCCTCGCTGTGGGCAGCGGCCCGAACACCGGTCAGAGGAGGCTGGTGCACAGTCAGGACCGCCCGGGGCTCAGCCGCCGGCTGACGGCGGCTGACCAGGTAGCCGGCTGCTCTAACAGGTCGGGCCGGCGGGGATCGAGTCCTGCGCTCCCGCCCTCTGTGCCATGTCTCTGCAGAGACTGCCACCGATCGCCGGTGCAGGCAGGGTGTGCCAGCCTACGGCGGCGCCCCGGTGTGGCTGGAGTACAAGTGTCTGTTGTCTGTGCACCAGCGTAGTATGATTTTATTCGCGCACTTCCAGAGCTCTATACCTTTGTTAGCACTCAGTACAAACAGGTTGCCAATGCTGTTGGTTTCTTGTGCCATATATAGATTCTATCGTAGTTTAGCCTTCACGATGGTCAGTACGGTGGATAACGGTGCCCTCAACACACAAACTTTCGGATGCCACCAAGTTGCCACACTCAGTGAAATGGCCGCGCCTCCGAATGCGGTCGGACGCTCTCAGTGTTCACCTGGCTGTGTCGTCATGCACCATGGCTTTCGTTGTACATCTGAATTACGTACCTACTAGGAATCCAATCATGACATCTTCGTCCCTTCGTAAATTCTCCGATTTCCGTTTGTTTTCAATGGATGATTGCCGCACTTGTATTTTTATGGAGGCTGTGTGAGTTGAACCTGTGACTATGACCTTAGAGTCAGGGGTGGCGGAAAAGTTGGGTCGGAAGCGTTCGTTTATCGCTGTCAGTGATCGAAGCTCTTTTGGAACGCACCAAGAACACACGCAAAATAAGTATCGTTGGGCCATGCGATGTTGATTCTGTAGCCTCGTATCAGAGCACTATTGGCACATGATGGTATATTTTCAACCGTGGATATCGAAGACGGCCGCTTTTAAAGAAAGTACGGGGTATTAAGTTTGTGCAGAGTATCATGAAACTTTGGCGTGATTTTAGTGACCTATGAGCGTGCAATGTTAGCATATATTGTTTTAGTAAGCCAGATGTACATGGTGACCCACCCCGTATACATAGCCGCTGTCCCAGCCGAGCGAGGTAGACTACTAGCACCCTATGGGGATGAGTTTGTGAAAATGTACCGGTTCTGCAGGTGAAGGCCGGTCCTCAGTCGATTGTTACCACCTACCAGTAGCGGTGTTTTGGTTGTGTGACGTCTTCCAGCTGAGAGGCTGGCCGTTCGGCGAGAAAACTGTGTCGGGGGTTAGGGCGTCTTCCTATAAATGCGAGTGAGATATTCTAGAATAAATGTGGGTTTGTGTGCTGGTAAGGCATTTTAACTCGCGGTGTGACCGAATTACGAGTCTGGATTAAACCACACATTGAGCTGAATTGTCTCGGAAACTTGAATCTCCGCGCTGTCCCGACTGCGGTTCCGAGGTGCGGACGAAGGTCCGTTACTCGCTGGGAGTGGCTTGCTTCTGTTGTAGGGATCAAACTTGGCCGGAACAAGCCATCACAGAGCTATATGCTGATGGGATATAGCGCAGACATTGGATGGACTGCGCGGACCACCAACGAAGCGCAGCAGCGGCAGAAACCGTCCCGGTGAGGTAGGAGTGTCCCGTTGGAAGTTGGAACAGCCCGCTCTGCCGCTTAGACGGTCATCTCGGAGGAAATGTAGATCAAAGGGATTTCGTCCTCACCGCTCCACCGGTTGTTGCCCTTGCCCCTTACCGGCACCGCCCTACCTTTGCTCGAAAAAGTAGCATGATGGAAGATGCAGATTGGTATGTCCTGAGAGGACGGTACTGAGGATGGACCGCTTGGATCCGGTCAAGACTATAAACTATTGGATTAGTGACGACCGGGTAAAGGTTTGGTGCTGCTGCACTTGCCGAACTTGGGGGCTTGTCATGGCATGTTAGGTACAGTTATTACACAATACATGCAATCAGGTAACAAGAATACGGTCATAGGCTTTGGGGGAATTACGGATCATTTAAATTGAATTCCCCAATTTCCCACAAATATGATGACATATTATAATTTAATGTGCAAAACATTGTCGAATTATGCAAGGGTTAGTGTGATTATTGTTGCAACGAAATTTGACAGCGTTTTAGCAGACAGCTTCCAATCAGCTGATTATAAACAAAGCTTATCGTGTTGAAAATGGCGCTGCTGCGACAAGACTCGATCTAAAAATCTAACGGTACCCTGTGACATTTTTGTAGGGGGCAATCCAGTGGGGGCAATTGACATTTGTATTCAATTCTTAGTCATGGTAAGTGTTTTTATTTGTTTAAAGTTACCTAGACTAAGATAAGATCCTTTGTTCAAGATCTTCTGAACGATATGCTGGATGTCAGTGTGCTTGAAGTGCCAAGAATAATAACGAAATGATTGAGTGCTGACCAGTGACCAGGCCAGAGCTTGAACTCAAACAGGCTTCATTATATCAAACTAAGCGTAGGCTTTAAGCAAAAGGATGCAATGATAGTGAAAAACACTACAATTTCATTGCAATTAAATCATCATCCTTACATTGTTGGCAACAGAAGCTTATTGTGTTCGACCAATCGTATTGCGAAGTTGAAGTTCCAAACCAAGTCGAGTCTTAAACTGCATGCTGATTGGCTTGCTCTGGCTTCTGCGACAGGAGGCTGCATGTTTGGCATTCTTCTGTAAAGCACTAAATTCCTATGCTAGGCACCAAGTTTGAAATGAGAAATGACATATCTTTGCCTAGGGTGGTAGTTGGACCATGAAAGCTCCTGATTTGTGCTTATCTCAGCTCAAGCTACGAAACCTACAAAACTGCTATTCCAGTTCAAAACCCCATATTAAAAGTGTTGTATTACCTTTAATATAGTGTGTGCACCTGTGTTGTTGTGACTTGTGTTGTTCATAACTGGTCATTATCATTGTCTTGCATTTCAGGCCAGGTTTTTCAAAGAGCAGGATATTGATGGTAAGTTTGGAATATATATTTCTCTCCCTCATTCACTCTTTTCTCCCCTCCTTCACTCTCCTTTTCACCCACCTGCTTCCCCATTTGGTACTTGGTACTCACTACTCAGCACTCGCTCTGCTTATTTATTCAATTTCAAGGTAGATTTCTCCCTATTCCCTTTCCTAATATTTTGCCTTATAGTTGTAAAGGTAATTATGTCAGGTCACCATAACTGACCATAACAGAGTAACTTGCTTGAGGTTCAGGATTATAGTTTGCTATTGTTTTATCAGCCATGAATTAACATTAACTTTGTTTCCAGCCTGGTAGTTTGGGCGTATTTCCAGCGATGATAGATCCTCGTTGGCGGCTGTGGCTGCTTCAAGCGATTTTTCTTTTCCTCTGCGGTTCTTTGCGTGTATTAGTTGCGACTTGCGCTGGCAGTTTTTGCGACGGTTTCCAGCTGTGTATTGTTTTCCGTCTGAATTGTACCGTGTGCCGGCAGAGTTCCGCGACTGTTTCCACCTGTTCGCCCGCCACGGCGGACAGATCACCACCATGGACGAGCTGACCGTCATCATGAGGTCCCTGGGCTTGTCGCCCACCATCGCTGAGCTGCAAAAATACATGAAGGAAAAAGGTAAGGAATTCCAACTTCATTGGAAAAAACATCTTCGGATATCTAGAAGAACGTGTTATCTACATATTGCTGTTATTGCTCCTCCCGCAGTGCCCGAAATTGATGGAATTTTTACAGTTTCCCTGGCATAGAAAAGCACGTAGGTACCAAGTTTTTTTAAAAAAAATTTTAAGACTGCGCAGTGCCCAGCCCGGTGCACGTGACGCAAGGAAGCGAATTCCATGAGTTTTGGGAATAATTGGACCTGTTTTTGAATTATGCCTGCCGCTTCGTTGCAAACCACTGTAATCTATCCGAAGTATTTGAATATAATTTGCAAACTAATTTGATAGTAATATGTAAGAATTACTTTGTCAGGTAACCGGTAACTGAGCATTGTCTATGTATGTATGAGTTAGGCCGTGAGTTTTGCCATTATTTGCAGGCGGTAAGATGACGTTCGCCCAGTTCCTGGATGTGATGCACCAGCACACGCAGCAGGAGAAGATCCCGAAGGAGATAATCGAGGCGTTCCGCGGCCACGACACGTCACGCCGGGGGATGCTCCCGGCCCGTAACCTGCGGCACATCCTGCTCCGCTGGGGCGAGTGTCTCAGCCCGAGGGAAGGTCAGTACACACACGGAGCGACTCAGAGTCATTAGCTTGACCCAAGTTCAACGTGCACATATTTCGCACTTGTATGTCTAAATATTCACCTAGCAAATATAGTTAGATATTGAAATGGGCTCCAAACGCCGAAATTCCTGGAATCCCATTCATTTCACAATCCTGACGCTAGATGGCAGTCATGACGAACGCTGGGAAGGTAGTCTGTGCCGCATTGCACACGACTGGCTAACTTCGCCGTGTGGCTCGCTCGATAGTGAAAGGATTTTACTCCCGTTGTAAATAGCAGCAGCATTATTGTCCTGTGCTGTGCCATTCCGTTTTTTTTTTCAGTGGCGCTTACCGCATTGTGTTCATTCATGCGCTGTTCGAATCCACGTCACCCGTAGGCAGCAGCTTCTGATACCTACACTTCCCTTTCTTTCTGACCGCAGTGGACCAGATATTCCGGGAAGCTAACATCCAGCCGAACGGCTTTGTCAAGTACGACGACTTTGTGAAGATTGTCTGCGCCCCCGTGCCGGACTACTACTAGCTCTAGCTGTTGTCGCAGCGGCACGGCTGGACCGCTCGGCGCGGTCGGCGGCCCGCACACTCATCCCACCCCGCCCCCTGAGCCGACCAGCCCCGCCAGCCGCCGGGAGATGACTCGGCTCCTGGTGATCCCTCCCTCAGGCTGCTGATACCGTTAGGTGCGGCACTGACCGTCCATATTGGCACCAGCATAGAGGCGTGACCATGTTTGGTTGTGGGGACTTTCCCAGAATATATTTTTTATCATGTTTTTATTGTCCTGCATTCATATTTTGAATACTTTTTATCGCAGAAAGATTAAAAGGTGTTTGTTATTTATTTATTGTTATCCGACGCATAATCACTGCACTGTATCGATGTAATCTCACCAGCATTCCACTCATAGTATGCCCCGGCCTGTCTTCCGCAGAGTGCCGTAGTTATTAGCAAGTGCCGGGTGCTCCTGAATCTCACTGTCGCCTTGTACGAAATGCGGTGTATGAAATTCGTCACAAAGTATCACAATATATATATTTACAAGTAATATGTTGGTTTAAGCGAAAGCTATAAGATCATAGGTATTCATCATACAAACATTGATCCTAAAACAAGAAAATGCCCATTGAATGTCTAAAACTGGGAAACTGAATTTTCCCTCATTCGACCTTCTCTTCATACACAATCACTGAGAGGAAGCATTGTAAAACATGATGCCCAGTTTACCATATATGTCGGTGACTCGCACCGAGGCCCGCGTGCACCCTTCACTGCAGCGGTGTCCATGAGGTGCTGTGAGGGTGTTTCGCCGACAGGGTCTGGCCACTGGAGCCCCACCTCGAGCGTTCTCAATCCTCCCGCATAACCAGCTGCTCCTCAGAGCCAAACCGGTGGGCGGCGATCGTATCCAGGTTGCCATTATCCACAGTCAGTTCGGCGCTGAAATGTGACGTACGGATGGTGTCACTGGAGGAAAACAATATACCATCCAGCCCAGCCTCTTGCACCACTTCTTGGTTGCACCGTATATCCACTATAAGACTCTACCGTGGCAATTTACTTATAAAATCTACCAAGCACCTATAGTTTACCTTACGAGCTGTTGCAAAATAATTTACCACCCTTAGCTAACTCAGGTTGGCAGGTTAGCTAACTCTGATGTCGGTTTTTCGATTCTACCTAGTTAGGTACTTTGATGCAAGGGGCCTCAGGAGGCAATAATAGGCCTCATCCATGAATCATCAGGTGGCATGAATACCAATCATCTGCCCAGAGTAAGTCACATATGGCAGCAGATGTTTTATGAAGGTGGAGTTGCCCATCTGTCAGGTGCCGTCCGTTGGCCAGGTTACTTGTGGGTGTTCTGTAGGGACTGTTACCTGTCTTTTCTGTAGGAGTCGTTACCAGCTGCCTAGTGTGTGTAGGGGGTGCTACCTGCCTGAGTTCTGCAGCCGTAGTTACCTGTCGGTGTTCCATTGTCGACTGTAGGGGATGTTTGTTACCTGTCTGGGTTCTGGTGCCGGCTGTAGGCGATGTTTCTTACCTGTCTGAGTTCTGGTGCCGGCTGTAGGCCAGGTTCTCCACCGAGTGGTGGGTGCCGCGCGAGCTGAGCAGCCAGGAGGGCAGCCAGGCGGCGCGCTGTCGGCGGGCGAACCACAGTCCGAGCCCGGCCAGCGCCGCCGTCAGCACTAGCACCAGCACCACTACGCCGAACGCCGTCCAGCCGCCGCCGCCGCCGGAGCTCTCTGCCGCAGCCGGCCGCGGCGGGTCAGGGATAGTCGGCCGGGAGTCAGCGCACAGCCGGTCGGGGGTCAACGCATGACAGCCGAGGGGCCAACACACAGACGGCCGGGCGTCAACGTAATAAGCCGGTCAGGAGCCAACGCACAGTCAGTCGGTGGCCAGTGAAAGATCTTACGGCGCCCTCGCGAAACTCAATCGGGAGCAATTGCGCTAATGCATGGGGCATAGAGCGCCAGTTCACAAGTGGGAATGGTCGTGGATTTGAGAAACACTTTGGTATGGTAGAGCTACGAAAAGTTGAACTCTCTACCACAAGGCTGTGATGTGAGATTTGCACGCTTCCCAAAAAAGTAACCGGTCTGTGATCTGTCGAATGCGAATATTGCTTCTTGCATGCTCATCGCTCAATGTTCTGCCTGCACCATCAGATCTCGAGAGCGACGTCGATTTTTTTAAGTACTTGTTAATCTTAATGAGTTCCATTTAAAGGCACATCCAAGAACGCGATTCGAAGTGATAGCTATGCTTACCTCCACCCGTGATGGCACCTGCGCCAGGTCCTTTCATTGCTGGAAAACGGTGTCGGTCGTTAGTTTGACTGGACTATGTTTGGACGATGAACTGATTGTTTAAACACAAGGAGAGTAACTGATAGCAAATGCAGAAAAATCAGATCATCATCAATCATCATATTTCACCACTCATCAAGTGTTGGTCATTCTCGAATGTCTGGCCTGTGTGTGACAGTCATCCTCGAGCAAAACTAACGACCCTGAGGGGAAGGTGATTCAAACACCAGACCTCGCTCCGCCCTCCAAACCGGCGGGACCCACCGCAAAACTAAGACACGCGGACTATCGTGCTCCGTGGATCCCCTGAGTAGGCTCACCCTTCATGCAGATGTAGGCCGTCCGGCGGCCGCAGTCGACCGTCTCCCATCGGCCGTTCATGTGTCGGGACACCTGCACACAGCCGGCCGGCCGGGTGGGCTCACTGCGCTGCCACGCCCGGTACGCCATCGGGCTGCCGTCCGCCCAGTTGTACTCTGCCAGAGAGGAGAGGGAACCGTCAGCCAGGGGGTACCATCGGGCTGCCGTCCGCCCAGCTGTACTCTGTTAATGAGAGGAGAGGGAACCGTCACCTAGGTATGTACCATCGGGCTGCCGTCGGCCCAGTACTCTGCCAGATAGGAGAGCGAGAGAACCATTAGTGGGGTGCTGGGCCACGGGACTCGTACACATGTTATCTGTCATCAGTAAGCAGCGATGGAACTGCTAGTGGGCTGGCTGGACGCCACCGGAGCTGCCGCCGTTCGACAGCTGTATTTTATCAATGGAGAGTCGCCCACAGCTTTACCGTCAGTGTGTCCGATCAGTGGCCGGCGGGCTAGCGCGCCGGGACCGTTCCTGGTGGCTACCATCTACCTCTGTTCTGCTGGCTGCTCAGTCCGTCCTTCGAGCACATACCTTTGTTCTGCCGGCTGCAGTCCGTCCAACTAGTGCCTACCTTTATTCTGCCGACTGCTGAGTCCGATCCAGGCGCTGAGCCGCGAGGAGAGCGTCTGCACGGCGTCCCGGGTGGCCCAGAAGTCGGTGACGGACGAGACAGTGGCCAGCTGGTAGCCGCGCTGCTCACAGCTGAAACACGGACACGGAAACTCAGTGGGTAACACACAGTTGTTGATGACACGGATACATAGCTAATAGGCAACGTGGAACTTCCCCAAATCATTCTCACGTTCCGGCATCCCCCATATCTGTGTAGTCCTCTACCAGCTCTCTCTCTCCAATCACAGTTACCCGTCCTCCTCACCCCTTCCCCGCCCCGCTAGAACGACCCCTTCCTCTCTGTAAGAGCGCCACCGTGCGCGGCTCACCCGGTCTTGGCCTCTGTCCAGTTGAAGCCGGCGCCGCTCGGCTCGAAGGCGCGGTAGCAGCGCGAGTCGCCGGCGATCCAGCCCTCGACGGCCGAGCAGCGCCCCCCGGGCTGGGCAGCCGCCTGTCGCTCGGGCGCCACCTGGCACACGAACGGGTGCCGCTCCAGCGCGCAGTCGCGGTGCTGCCACCGGCCCGAGGTAGGCACAAACGCGGCGCACGAGTCGCGCGTCGGCTTGCGCGAGTAGTCGGGGTCCCAGTTGACGAATGTGGCGACCGGCGGCCACGGGCTGGTCCACTCCATCATCCCGTGACGCTGCCGAGTGGAGGAAGACACTGAGTCAGTCTGCTGACTGCTAGAACGGGGATCAGTATCGCTCATGACCCGCGCACGCTGCAAAGGCATACTTGGCATGAAGATACAACCAATGTAGAGAATCCAGAGAATCGCAAGCTGCTACAGATTTCGAGGGATGGTGGAGTTCTGTCGGCCCCAAATGGAAACTGCTACCACGCTTCTACATCTACTTTGCGCTGCTTCCGTCCGTGCCAGGCCACAGTTAGTGGCGATATGTCAACTGAGATCGCTGCCTGACCCGCTGATCTGCACCTATGCCCTACATGCCCCTGGTACGTACCGCTGTGTCGCTAAGGCCCAGCCAGTACACGTCGGTGCTGTGCCGGAACAGCAGCTTCACCAGCTCAGCGTTGTCGAACAGGTCTCCGACATAAGCCAGCGCGCCGCCGTCCGCCTGGCACACGTCGGTCGCGTCGTGCCACGTCTTCGAGTCGTGGCTGACCTGCCCAAAACGACCACATGATCCTCAGGGTCTCAGCACACGTCCACCGCCAGCACATCTGTAATCTTTTCGACATGTAGAACTGTCAATATCTGTTGAGCAGTGACACTCAACTGTGGTTCACCAGTGTGTCATCTGACAGCGGACTGATACCGGCGTGACAGTGAGATCTCACCTTGTAGCACGAGCCGCCGGTGGCCACGTACGAGTTGGTGTTGTTGCAGAACGTCTGTGTGATGACCAGCGAGTTGTTGGGCGTGGCCGGCCGCTGGCACACAGCGCCGTACCGCATAGAGCAGTCGACGTCACTCCAGGTGGCGGCGCTGGTGGTGCGCCTGCCGTCGATCACGCCGCACGTCTTGGGACAGGTGTCGCACTGGCGGGAGGAGCGGGACTCGGCTGTCACACTGTCAGGAGGAGCGGGACTCGGCTGTCACACTGTCGGGAGGAGCGGGGCTCGGCTGTCACACTGTCGGGAGGAGCGAGACTCGGCTGTCGCACTGTCGGGAGGAGCGGGACTCGGCTGTCGCACTGTCGGGAGGAGCGGGACTCGACTGTCACACTGTCGGGAGGAGCGGAGTTCCGATGTTACACTGTCGAGACGGACATGACTGGGCTATCACTGTCGCGAGGAGCAGGACTCGACTGTCACAATACTGAGGGACGGTATTCAGCTGTCACAATACTGAGGGACGGTACTCAGCTGTCACAATACTGAGAGTGGATCAGCGGAAATATACGGTCACAATTTCGGTGGGGGGGGGGGGGAGGGGAAGAAGAATTAACTGTGACACTATGATAGGCGACTGAATTCTTACCAGCGTGGACGGCTGTCCAGGTGCCCGTCTTACCAGCGTGGACGGCTGTCCAGGCGCCCGTCTTACCAGCGTGGACGGCTGTCCAGCGCCCATCTTACCAGCGTGGACGGCTGTCCACGCGCCCGTCTTACCAGCGTGGACGGCTGTCCAGGCGCCCATCTTACCAGCGTGGACGGCTGTCCAGGCGCCCATCTTACCAGCGTGGACGGCTGTCCAGGCGCCCATCTTACCAGCGTGGACGGCTGTCCAGGCGCCCGTCTTACCAGCGTGGACGGCTGTCCAGGCGCCCATCTTACCAGCGTGGACGGCTGTCCAGGCGCCCATCTTACCAGCGTGGACGGCTGTCCAGGCGCCCGTCTTACCAGCGTGGACGGCTGTCCAGGCGCCCATCTTACCAGCGTGGACGGCTGTCCAGGCGCCCATCTTACCAGCGTGGACGGCTGTCCAGGCGCCCAGTTGGTGTAGTTGACGGGCGTCTCGTCGGTCCAGGTGAGGAAGCGCTGGTGGTCCACCTCGTCGTACGATAGGCTGATCCACAGGTTCGCCTTGGAGCCGCGCACGGCAGAGGTGAGGAACGCTGCCGGCAGGACGGACGGGCGGGGTCAGATCGCTTTGGGTGGAAGGTCGCGGTCGACTCGGTGGGAGTTCAACTGACTCGACTGACGGTCACGTGACCAGCTGTGGTCACGTGGCCAGTGACCACAGCAGCATACCCCCCTTACACCAGCAACTGACCACATGCAACCACAGTAAGTGATCCCGCACGATCCCGAAAATTGACCTCGTATGACATGTATCTGAGCCCGTATGACCCCGGTATCTGACCCCCTGACCCCGGTATCTGACCCCGTGACCCCGGTATCTGACCCCGTGACCCGGTATCTGAGCCCGTGCGACCGGTCGACTGACCCTGGTAGACGGCGTTGGGAACGCTGATCAGGTCTCCACCGTCGGCCTGGTCGCGGCACCACTGGCGCGCCTCTGTCCAGCTCATGTTGCGGTTGACGAGCCGCAGGCAGCGGTCGACGCCGTACGGCTGCCAGCTGTCGGGGCAGCTGGAGCGCGGCGCCGGCTGCTCGGGCGGCGCCAGCTGCGGCCGGCCGCCGTACACGGGCCGCTGGCAGACGTGCGGCTGCGGCGCGTTACAGTTGACGGCGCGCCAGTAGCCGTGGCCGCCGTCCAGCAGCGCGCAGCTGGCCATGTCTGGCAGATCAGGGCGGAACGGGACGGCCGGTCAGCGGACGGCATGGGAAGAGAGCGCAAAGCAGCAAGCGCCGACCACACTGGCGGCGGCACACACACAGTCAATGGCACTCGAGTGTACACATTCATCGGGCTGGGCGGGTACAATGAAGACCGCCAGGGGCGGCCAAGGAGGGAGGGACGGTCAGAATCCCACCTGTGCCGGTGGTCGAGGCACCCGACCAGTTGGCGAACGCCACTGCCGAGCCGTCCGTCCAGCGGTAGGCGCGGGCCGAGTTCAGCTTGGTCAGACCGATCCACGCAGAGACTCCGCTCAGCTGCGGGCACAGATGAGCCGTCAGACGGGGGCACGGGAGCTCCAGCCGGCCGTCTCCGGCACGTGGAGAGGGCGGCCGGTGGCGAGCAGCCACCACGCGGTGCTTGTCAGCAGGCGCATCAGGCACTCATTGGTCACTGGATGGTTCGTACCACATTAAGGTTTCAACCTACTACACTAGGCAGTAGGAACTGTCAACGTGATAGCCGACTGAAGGTAGCCTGTGTTCACAAAGCACATTTTATTTGTGCCCGCTCACCTTTCCCCGGATGTGCTGGTTGAGTGCGACGCTGGTGACTTTGACGAGCGTGCCGCCCCGGCCGCGGCAGTCGAGTTCCGAGGCGTGCCAGCTGGCCGGGGAGTTGGAGACGAGCAGCAGGCAGGTGGAGCCGAACTGCCACCAGTCGCCGCCGCCGCAGGCCACCGACACTGCCGGAGTGCACGGAGGTGTGAGGAAGAGCTGGAGACCCACCGCCGGCCGACACCGCCGGAGTGCACGGAGACGTGAGGGAGAGCTGGAGACCCACCGCCGGCCGACACTGCCGCACGGAGACGTGCGGGGCGCTGGAGAAATACTGGTACTCTGGGCCCCCAACCGATACATGCGCTAAATACGGACGAGATCGGGGCGCTAATCTTTAGTCGGGGAACTACTAACAACGATATGGCACGTGCCGCTGATAGTGGTGAGCCGTGACCCTACACCTCCTGAACGCCTTGACAACACTCTTCGCTTCACTGTCACTCGGACCTAAGTTTCGACTCACAAAAGGTACCCACATGTCAAAATTATAACCAAAGAATTTCACCTCCATCAAGTCAAAACGGAGTCCAATTATTATCACCGAAAGTCATTGGTTGCTAATACGCCGAGAAACAACGCTGTTCCCCGACACATATCCGATGCGGACACATAGCTGCGCACATCCGGCGCCATGCGACAGATGGCGCGCGGCCCGGCACGGAGGCTGGGGTCCTGAGTGGCACAAGTGCCTCACTGATTGGTGACTGATTGGTGACTAGTAGAACGGATGTAGGGAAGGGGAATGGGCCGCTGGGAGGTCACCGTCAAAGGACGAGGGACATCCGTCAAACATTGGCAAACGATACTGACGATACTGACCAGGGGTCGGTGTGGTGACACTGACCAGTGACCAGGGGCCGGTGTGGTGATACTGATACTGGCCAGCGGCCGGTGTGGTGGCACTGATACTGACGAGATGCCGGTATGGTGATACTGATACTGATCAGAGACCGGTGTGGTGATACTGATACTGAGCAGTGACCAGGGGCGGTGTGGTGATACTGATACCAACCAAGGACCGGTGTAGTGATACTGATACTGACCGGGGGCCAGGGTAGTGATACTGATACTGACCAGGGGCCAGAGTAGTGATACTGATACTGACCAGGGGCCGCTGTGGTGATACTGATACTGACCAGGGGCCAGGGTAGTGATACTGATACTGACCGGGGGCCAGGGTAGTGATACTGATACTGACCAGGGGCCAGGGTAGTGATACTGATACTGACCGGGGGCCAGGGTGGTGATACTTATACTGACCGGGGGCCAGGGTAGTGATACTGATACTGACCGGGGGCCAGGGTGGTGATACTGATACTGACCGGGGGCCAGGGTGGTGATACTTATACTGACCGGGGCCAGGGTAGTGATACTGATACTGACCGGGGGCCAGGGTAGTGATACTTATACTGACCAGGGGCCGGTGTGGTGGTCACTGTCGGCGGGCGCTCAGTGGCGTCCACACTCCGGCAGCAGGCGAACGGCTTTTTCGTCGCACAATCGGTAGACAACCACTTCGCCTGGAAAGGAAAGTAACGGCGAATGTGACCACCTAGGCTCAGCCCGTCATTTGGACATAGCGAATGACGGTTTCAATACACAAGACCTTTCACTAGCGCGGCCCGACGGGATTCATTGCAGACGGTGGCTGCAGAGCAAATGACAAAGTCAGTGTCCCCGCATCGTTCCCGTGCTGCATTCCGTCCCGCGTCGTGCACCAACTTGTGTATTACTACGCATTCGGTCTCGCCGTGTCCCAGGCAGTCATCTCCCATGTCCCACACAGTCCCGTCCCATGTCCACCTTGTACCCCGGCCCGTGTCTCACCTTCGCCCCGTGTCCCGTGTCCCGTCCCTCAGCCTGGCTCACCGTTCTCAGGTCGAGAGTGACACAGGTACGGTTGGCGTTCGGGTGACCGGGTGCCCAGGCGGCGAACGCCGGCTGGCCGCCGCTGGCCCAGCGGAAGTCGGAGCGCTGGTCGGGCCGCGACAGGCCGATCCACACCGAGCCCGAGATGAGCTGGTAGCGCGCCCTACCCCATAGAAGCGGACGGAGGGGTGTGGGTCAGATCGGCCGCCCGGAGAGCACTCATGGATGTCACTAGACGTGTCGATACGTGCCTTGGAGGCCTACTCCAGTATGTTCCAGGGTAATTGTTTATTCATGCCGAAAGTGTAAAGTGATGCTGTTTGCTCAGCTCGCAGGTCAGGCAATCATATGTAATATGATCGGACAGCGAAGAAGGAATAACGACAAATTTTAGGAAACACAGCTGGTCTTACCGGAACGTCCTTTGAGCCTCCTCGCTGTCGAACTGTGCCAGGTGGCCGCCCTTGTCCGCGCACGACTGCTCCGCCTCCGCGTAGCTCTTGACGTCCAGGAAGATCTACGTAAATGGAGAAATATTCGAAAAATATCAGGTCAGGGGAGACTGAACAGGGGTTGAGTCAGTGATCTTGATTCAGAGTGACCCAGGTTTTATCAAAGCATCTAAAGATACCCGACATTCAAATATATCGACAAACGTGTGTTATTTTCGGGAACCACAAATGCATACATGAAAAATAAATCCATAACCAAATAGTTTTATGTTATGTACACCAAAGGGGAAGCCAGTGTTAGACCACATTGCCTGATATAGATCGACCATACGAGCTGATGCCACGCTGTGTGACTGCGCCGGTGTCACCCCCCGGTTGGCTGAGCGGCGCGGCGGCACTCACATGATGACAGCGGCTGGTGAGCAGCCACCAGTTCTCCCCGGTGCACGGTGACGGGGTGGTGGTGGCCGGCGCCGCCGTCGAGCCGCCGCCGCCCGACGGCGCCGGTCCCAGCGTCGGCGGCAGCGGAGTGGTGGTGGAGGGCGGCGGTATCGGCGTCATGGTCGCCTTGGAGGCGCTGTACTCGCCCTTGTCGTCGGTGGAGTCGTCGGCGGGGCGCAGGCCGGCCAGCAGCGCGGCCTCGTGGGCGCGCAGCCAGACCGGGTCGGGCCGCTGGCGGTCCGGACTCACCTGGCGACACGGGACGGCAAACGGACGGGTGGAGAGGCGGTCCGTGCAATAACCGTGGGGCGACGTACGGCGAGGCACCACACGTTACTTCACATTGGCGTTCACACAGCACAGTGCTCCACCACACAGCACGGCACACCACGACCAACAAAATCGGATCACATAGCAAAGCCGTTCAATGTTTAAAACAAAAACTCTACTGGCCAGCATGCACTGCGCCCCATGACGACCGCTACCCCCGGTGTCTGTACTGACCACCGCGGCTGCTACCCCCGGTGTCTGTACTGACCACGGCCGCTACCCCCGGTGTCTGTACTGACCACGGCCGCTACCCCCGGTGTCTGTACTGACCACGGCCACCTGGACGCGGTCGGCCGCCTTCTGGCAGACGTAGTTGAGCGGCGTGTCGCAGGCGGTCCAGTACCAGAAGCCGTCGGCGGCCGTCAGGAAGACGCACTGGTGAGAGCCCGATTCCCCGGAACTGGCGTCTGTCGACAGCGCCGCGCGCACCACCGTGTGATAGTTTTTACTTTTAAAACGGCTACGCTCCGACGTTACAGTAGGTTTACGAAGTAAATATGCCCAGTTGTAACAGTCGTTCTTCGTACTATACATAAGTAAGCTCCTTTAGCTCTGAAAGTGATAGTCCTTTGTTCAAATTGTTGTAGTGGGAAGTTCCCTCCATTGAGGGCATACCATCTCCGGCTAAAGAGCCGCCATATCTGCAACCGCCAGGTCGTCCCCGGTCACCGTACAGCCTACTTAAAAAACTACACGCGATCTGCCCCAGGCTATGAGATAATCCTTGTCTATTTCTACAAGCTAATATGCCTTTGAGTTATGTTACCGTACGTTTTTATTATTGCAAAGAAGCTAACACACTAAACCTACTTTTAATCACTTTCTCCTCGCCGAAGTTGTCGAGGGCGCCGTCCTGCCTCTCCTCCATGCTGGTGGTTCCGGACGTCTTGCGTATGCCAATCCACCAGCGTCTCTCGAGGCCCACGGCTGGAACAGGGACACCGCGCGTCAGTGGACCGTGGAGGCAGCACCGTACCCCAGACGAGCCAATCAGTGGATGCGTATTTACTGCGTGTGTGACTGGTGTCTGACACCGGCACAGCAGAGGAGGTCTATAGTCATCGATCATAGAGCCGCTATCTTCTACCCAGGTCATGCAGGGCCGGCTGGGAGGTAGTGGTCGGGAGGCTAGGGCCGGTCTAGAGGCAGGGACGACTGGGAGGCAGAGGTCGGCCAGGCTCACCGTAACCCAGCGCGGCCGGTCCGCTGAGCAGAGAAAGCAGCCGGCGGTGCTCGTCCGGAGGCAGCGGCGGCATCTGCGGGACGTCGGTCCACCGCAGCGGCAGAGGCGCCGGCACCGGCGCGGCCGGGGCAGAGTTCAGACCTGCCGCCGCGGCCCCACACCGTGAGCCGCTGCACGGGCACAGGACGGCCGGGGGAGCCGAGGGCGGCCCGGGCCCAGACAGCGGCCCCAGGCCCGCCGCCTCGCTCCCGCCGGGCTCCTCCCCGCGCCGCCGAGACACCCCAGGGCACCTCTGAGCCGACAGAAGTAACCCAAACAGACCACCTCGTGCACCAGTCACTGGCACATTGACGACGTGCATTTGTCCCATTATTTATCTAAGCTCCGCCAGGGGCAGTTTAAGCCGTGAGAACACTGAAAGACAAAACGGCTACAGTCGGGGTGAGAAAACCCGCTACAAACCTCAGCATGTCAAGTGACCATGTTGTCTAGAATCCACTGTATCCCAGTTAGTGCCCCTCTTAGTGTGGCCATGCTGTACTACACTACCGCCACACCACATTCACACCAGGCGGCCAACGAGTTGACCTTACCCGTCTGATCTCCGCGCTGTTAGTGGTCCACTCTGTTAGGGATCGACTCACGCCCAGTATAATACACACGACCTCGTGTCGGTCTCACCTTTGAGCAGGTCGACCACGTCCAGTAGTTTGCTACGGTCCTCCATCATCACCAGAGAGCCGCCGTGCTCCTGTCGACGGGCACACACCGGGGTCACTGAAACTGCCTCCAAGTCGCACCGGGGTCAGAAACTGCCTCTAAGTCGCACCGGGGTCAGAAACTGCCACTATGTCGCACACCGCGATCAGAAACTGTCTCCCGCTAAGGGTCTCTTTCTATGTCGCACAATGGCGGCCAGAAACAACCTTCAGGGGAACTGTCTGTGCAAAGACTCCCCAACTACATATGTCGCAAACGGACGTTAATGTGAAAGGCTGCCTTGAGGGGCGGCGAAAATTTTATTGGGTAAACAGCGCCAGTGGCTGTTGAGGAACACGATTCGAAAGTAAAACTGAAGAATGAAGCTGACGACATAGTCAGAGACACCTTCCATCACAGACCCCAAGTTCATGTTCAGATTCTGATACCAACATGGCCCTACTGTTCCTGATACCAGCAGACCCTAACCGCTCCCTATGACGACAGACCCACACCACTGATCCTGACGCCCGCTAACCCACACTGATGCTGACGCCGGCAGACCCACCTGGCAGTGCTCCTGAGCGCCGGCCCAGCTCAGCGTGCTCGAGGTATTGGTCAGGTAGCACCAGGCTCCGCTCTGCAGCCAGTCGGCCGGGCATGGCGTGCCTGCGGCACACGGGTACCAGTGATAACATTGATACACAGTCCGTAGATGACCCGGGACCCCTTGTCCTTCATGTACGCATGTTTCCGCTAATTCATTAGCGATTTTCGAATAAGTACTTCAGCAAGCTTCAAAAGCAGCATGTTTCATAAAGAACAATCAAAGCTCCCAGCACAGTTTTGAATCCTGAAAAAAAATCAGTGATGAACTGCGTTGTAACGTAGGGATGTGATGCTGTTGTGAATTATCTGCTAGCTTATGGGCGCCCCGTGACCATTGGCGGGCGCCCTGTGACGGTCGGGGGGGGGGGGGGGCACCATGTGACGGTCGGGGGGGGGGCGCACCATGTGACGGTCAGGGGACGCTGAGACGATCGGGGGGCGCTGAAACGGTCGGGGGGCGCTGTGACGGTCGGGGGGAGGGAGGACACCCTGTGACGGTCGACGGGCGCTGAGGCGGACCCGCGGTGCCGGACGCAGCGCAGCTCGCCGGGGTCCGGGCGCCACTGACGCGCAGCTGGCCGGTCAGAGGTCGGCCGGGCGCCCTGTTTATGTCGGCGGTCAGCTCCGCGGCGCCTGGCACGTGCCCGCCGGTACCCGGCGCCGGGCGGCACGGACAGGGGTCCGGGCCGGCCACAGACCCAGCCACATGGCCCTCCGGTCCGATAAACAGCGCCGGCCGCCCAGCGGAGGCCAAGTCGCCTGTCCTGATACCTGCAACCGTATCAAGAACGCAACCGCAGCAACACTGCAGACGTCTGCCGGATGGTGTAAGAACCCCATGCGGCGAGTGAAACAACACCCGTTCCGTGCTTCTATCCTCAGGATACTGAAATCCTTCTCCTCCACGCCGCAACCCCCCTCCGGGCTGGACAGGCAACTTTATCTCATGCGGGCTGCTCCCTTGGAGCGGCACCACTGCTCCTGAGGGAGCGCACCCCGTAGCCGGGTGCAGTGAGTGCCTTGGGGCTGGGTGGCCTGTCCTCTGGACGGGCTCAGCCCCGGCGACTCACTAGGGTGCCTGCCCAGACCAATGTCTCCCCCTATATCCTAACATCCTCCCGGCTCTGAAATGGTCTAATTGGACCGAAAGGGCCTAACCCAACAAAACAAGCAAACAAACAAAAGTGAAACAACAGTCGATAGGAAGTATCATAGAGCCGTTTCTAAATTACATCGCCACAGCAAGATATACCTTTGGAAGCAAGTAGCACAGATGGCTTAAAAACCCTTTGACAAAACTAACATAACTGCGTTTTAGGCTACTCCAATGTTGATTGTAAAGTTCAATCGCTAAACAACAATAATATAACCTACCTTAGTGTGGCAACTGGGACCATATAATTGTGAAAAGCATCACACAGGCGCAACCATCGTAGCACGATCCAGCCGCTAGTGGCATCACACGGAGTACGAGCTGATTGTGATCGGCGTCACACGGAGTACGAGCTAACTGCGAGCGACCTCACACGGACTCACGGAGTACGAGCTGATCATTGTGATCGACGTCACACGGAGTACGAGCTAACTGCGAGCGACCTCACACGGACTCACGGAGTACGAGCTGATGATCATTGTGATCGACGTCACACGGAGTACGAGCTGAGAGCGGCGTCACAGAGTACACTACGAGCGTACTCCTCGTACTGTGCGAGCTAATTACGAGCGACGTCATAAAGAATTCGATCAAACTGCGAGCGGGGTCACACAAATTACGAGCTGAGAGCGGCGTCCCACGCACACATCACAGGACCACGATTCGACAGCGATACACAGCTCAAATCGTATGCGATTCTCAATGAAGTTGCGAGAACTCCTTACCCATATGTGCAGCCAAATAACAACACATAGACTGGAAGCCAGCGTGTTTCAAAATAAGACCGACATAATTAAGATACGTAACGTCTCCCGACTGCAACAGTCCAGTATGGAATGGCACCACGCTTGAGCCCACTAAAGCCGTTTTAGCGACATATTTTCATACGCTATTCTTTTTAAAGAAACTCCGATAATCATCATAATAGAACTTAATCTCGCGATAAAAATACTTTCATCGTTTGCATTAAAATAGTCGATTCACCTCGAAGTGTTCATAACCTGTCAACTGAAGTTTACTACAAGGGTGTTGAGCCAGCAGCGTTGTGACTAGATGAGCTCACCTGAGACCAGCCGGGCGGCGCCGATAGCCAGCAGTGCTGAGACCAGAAGGCGGGGGGCGGGCGCGGCCATAGCGCCGTGTGGAGCGGAGCGCGGATGACCGCCCGGTCGGCGACACCACCGGCTACTGCCGCCTGTCCGTCCGCTGCCGGCGGTGCGCACCGACCGTCCACAGCCGGTCGGCGGGACAGACACCGGCCGCCCGCGAGACGGGCTCCAGGCGGCGACACGTCTGAGGGTGTGCGGTACAAGAGTCAGATGGCTGCGAGGGGCGGAAAAGTGGACAGATCATAGAGCCAGGGCGATGTATACACATTACAACCGTCGAGAAGGGTCGAAATGGTGGGCAGATGATCGAGCAGGGGGACTAAAGTGAACTTCGAGCGGACACAAGCGACTAGGCAACCAAACGAGTAACAGTGTCACGTCAGACAAAGCGCCAGGTACTAGCTCTGGCTCACTGGCTCTCGATCATAAACACTCGCTGCAATATCTTGTTCACATTGCTTCATTTCTCACCAATCGGAAGCCGAGGCACTGGCTACGGTTCTACCGTTCCATGGGCGCAATTTTTTCAGCGTTCCCCGCCAGCACACACCGCAGGTCACACTGTGGACATCGGCCAACTGCGGCTCGGTAGGGGGACCCTCCTCGATGGTGGGCCAGGCTGGCCGGCGGTATCCGATTAAACGTCCAGCTATCCACAGAGCAGGAAGGAGCCACTTGTAATTTGACGCATCCGCCCCCCCCCCCCCCATCCTCGTTCGCGCGTCCGATGGCACAGCAGTTCCCCCACCGACGGACGGGCGGACAGACAGGCAGATAGAGACAGACGTGGTGCGTCGCAGCACCAGGCAGTGACGAGCACTGAGAGGGGACGGACTCTGGGGAGGGGAGGGGTAGAGGAAGGGAGACAGTTTATCACAGACAAGGAGCGATCGGCAGCCTCGGAATCGTGGCTGTCGTGCAGAAACATGACACGGAACCGCAGTCACTGAGATGGCATTAGGAGCTGCACTGCCATCACGTCGTCACTGTGATGGAATTACGGGGACTGGAACCCGAAACAACCCGAACAGGGGGACGCAAAATAGCCACTGTTACCCCGTGAAAGACGATCTATACCGACTCATTCACAATGCATGTATTTCAGTGGCGTATAAAGTCATCGTTTCCACCCACACAGAGAAGGGCACTCTCGTCCACTGTACGTGAGTTGACATTGGGCGGGGTCGACCTGCGACCGGTCGGCCTCGCACGGCTGACCCGTATGGCCTGAGCAGCGGCGCCGGCTCACAGGGAGCCGTCCAGGGGCGGCCCTCAGTGCCGCCGGGGGCGCTGACACTGTGACAGCCGCTCCCAGCCGCGCGCCTGGAAGTGCCGACGCAAACTATTATTTCCCAGATCAAGGCAACTGACAGCACTGTGCACACATCCACAATCCACAGTTGACATCGGGCTGAAAATGGTCTATTGAGGTGAACACGACTGCTGCATTCAGAGCAGTAACCCAGCTAAAACGGAGAGTAGCGTGGTACAACATCGTACAGACACTAAATATTACTGTCAACGACATCAGAAACGCGCGTGTCTCTGCTACTGTAAAACCCAACAGATTCGGCACTAACTGGGAGCAACGGAAACCACCGTAACAAGCTCGCAACGCTCACTGATTGGGGAGTACGTACGATCATACGTACCGATCGCAAAACTAGCTTCGTCACAGACTCAACGTCAGCGTCAAGGCCGTAACACGATTCGACCGTCGTTGCGAGCGCTCCAGGCGAATTAGCACCGATCACGTCCAATAAATACGATTGATATCATCAGCGCCAGTCAGCCCTACCTCAGCGGCGCCATTCGACCAGAATCGATCACATTTGAGAGCTAGCCTCACTACGTCTGACACAGGAGCGTCATGTCCTGCCGCCGACACACCAGAGATGGGCCTACAGCCGCGGCGGCTGCCGCTCCCGCTTGCAGCGTCCCGGAGTTCAAACTATTCTACTGCGCCGTGCCGAGACTGGGCGCCTTGGCGGCCGCCCACCCCGACTTTGCAGAGCACCGGCGGTACTAGCGGGGCTACCAGCGCACAAACGGCTTGAACTCGTCGTGGACGCTCCAGCGTTTGACCGACTCGTAGCCGAGCACCACCATGAAAGAGAAGGTGACTGAGGAGAGCAGCCGCGCCGACAGGCCCTTGGTGAAGATGCGCCACCGCTCCTCCATCCAGAGCGCGCCGACCGTCTCCGGCAGTGTGCCCGCCCGCTGGATCTGCCGGCCGGGGGAGGACTCCGTGTCAGCGGAGAGGCGCGGGAGCCACCAGACCGCGGCCGGAGATAGGCGAACCGCCCGACCGGGCCGGCGGAGATGTGTGTGTCGGGGGGGGGGGGGCAGAAGGGGTACAGCACACTGCCAGCGGAGTGCACCGGGCTATCAGTCCCTCAGACCGGACCCGTGTACATACAGCCCCGCGATGTCCGCGCAGTGGACGGCTCCAGCGTCAGACGCGCGGCGCCAGACACCATCTCTGACCTTTGGCCGTCACTGACATACACCAGGCGCCCGCCTGCAATAACAAGCCCCGATGCGCCGCAACGAGCCGAATGGGACCTTCGGATGAGAGGTGCATCATACGGTTACCACAGAACCGCTTACAAAAAAAAAAACGAAACACATTTTTACAATCGCTGACTTTTTCGAAAAAGAAAGGACAGCAGTCGGTAACATGCAATGGTTCTGACGGCCCCTACAACGCAGGTCACGCTATATACATGTGCAGTAAATATACGTCATGAAGTATCTTCCGAATTAATTTGAGAATCGCTTTCATCGGGGTGACACAGGTAATATCAACGAGTACAATAAATATAAATATAATTGTGTTTGTTTTGTAGTTACGTCATTACGGTCTTATAGGACCTTTTCACAACCGGAAGGGTGATTGGAATTAGGGAGACATTGGTTTGGGCGACCACCCTGGTGCACCGCCGAGGCTGAGCCAGTCTTGACGGACGGGCGGAAAGAAATGTAAGAATTCGATGGAAATACAATTCGTCTCATAATTCGAAACCAATTCGATATTACGATGAAACACATTACAAGTGTATGATTTTCCACCGCGGAGAAGGGTGCATAATGATATGTTTGACCACTCGCGGCAGCGCGGCGTACGAATCGGCGAGGCCATTTCCGCTCATTTCTCGGGCGAGCGGCGGCACCCCGCGGTGGCCGCGCCGACCGGACGGCAGTCCCACTGCTGACTGACCTGGTACCGTGCGCGGACACAGTCGAGCGGGTTGGTCAGCGCGGTGGTGGTGACGCCGCCTAGCGTCGCCGAGAGACACTGCATCAGCAGCAGGGGACACAGGCTAGGTGGCAGCACCTTCACCAGCTGCTCTGTGGACACACAAACGACGGCGGTCAGCCCGGTAGGCGGTAGTCATACCACACACCACTTTTTCAGGCCCAGAAGGTCTCAGGGTGATTTGAAATAATCCATTGGTGAAACTGAGACGTAACAGGAAAAAATGCAAGTTCTGGGTATTCGATGGCAACGCCACGTAGGCACACATTATGCATAACTGAGACCCCCAGCTAAGGCACCGATTACAATCAACGAACAATGAGCGAACAGCATCGGACGATGAACAAAGGTGCATAAAACGAGCCATTGCACATGACGCTAATATTGGCAAAGGCTCAAAAAGTCTTAATAGAATAAGGCAAATTAGGAGTCTAGGACCTGGGATAATCACACTCATTGTTGTGGTAAGACCTTCGTGAGTCAATGAACTAAGGCACACCATAAAATTTACATGATAAAATATTCAACTGAGCAGAGGCAACATTGGTAATTACCTTGGTAAAAGTGGTAAAAACTCCACCATAATGCCGAGTTAGGAACATATGCACAGATGGAGGCGAAGTATCCCCGATAAAATCCCCGTAGCCCGTCTTGTTTGTAGACTTCTTTGATAATTTCTAATGCTATCTGAAAAAAGGAGACAAAAATATTACCAAATTTACAGGCAAGCGCAATGCACCATGCAACGCGATGTGCTCCATAAAAAATAATGGGTAGTTATAATAGTAATAGTTATATAATAGTAATAATAACTTTTTTTTAATACATCCATATCTTCATTAATGTAGTAATAATTCATATAATCATACCCTTTAATTCATTTTATAGCTGCCTACGAAAACAAAGCAGCCAAAGAAACAACATTGGAGTAAGAACAACAACAATTACCCATCAAGTAGGTACAACGAAATCGCCATCATCATCCACGCTCCACGCTCATACCCTTCGTTTGGAGATGTTCTCGTACTGGATGCGCAGCGGGTTGAGTTTGCGCGTCTTCTTGCCGGGTCGCGCCTCCACCTGGCCGAGCACCATCAGGTGCTGGCTGATGACGTCAAACGGCACGATGATGGTCTGGCCGACCAGCGAGGCGGCGCCGCCGCCGGCCAGCGCCCGCATGCGGCTGTCCTGCCAGCGGCGGCGGGCGCGGCCAGAGAGCGGAGCTCAGGTTAGAGGCACCGCGCGGCACCGCGCGGCGGCCGGCGCGACCGCGGGGGGCGGGGTAGGTCAGCGGCACCGCGCGGCGGCCGGCGCGACCGCGGGGGGCGGGGGTAGGTCAGCGGCACCGCGCGGCGGCCGGCGCCACCGCAGGGGGCGGGGTTAGTTTAGAGGCACCGCGCGGCGGCCGGCGCGACCGCAGGGGGCGGGGGTAGGTCAGCGGCACCGCGCGCCGGCGGACTGGCACATAGCGGCCAGAATAGGTGAACCGTGTGTCAGAGCAATGTTTTGATCCAGCTTCGTTCTGGTACGGTCAATCGCTTATCAATAGGTATGGAATTGTCGGCATTGATTCAATGTGCAAGACGGAGATACGCAGTAGAGCTACGGTAGTGCGGTGATAAGTGCAGGCGCCAACCACGCTGCGACACTATTGTGCTATATAAACAATAAACACACACCGACCTTCACAAAGGTCAGGCGAGCAGATCGCAGCACACAGTTCTAAAATCATCTAAAAGAATGGTGACGCTTCACTTTAACACACGATGAATCAAATAATTCACCGGCGCCGTGAGAGGCATCCACAAGATCTGTGGGCCCGCTCCGTCTCGTTTAGCCGTTCCAAACGCCCGCGAGCCGCTCTTACCTGCACGCCGCACTTTTGGAGCGCGTGCCGCACGGTCTCGTAGGTGGTGATGTAGGCCACGCCGGAGACCAGCTGGAACGCGCTCACCCAGAAGCCGCGGTACAGGCCCGACACACCCTCGTGCACGAACGTCTTGCGGAAGGCGTCGAACGTGCCACTGTAGACGCTGTGGTGGTGCTGGATCTGACGGAGGGGCGGGGCGGGGGCGGTCAGAGGCGGGGAAGTCAGAGGAGAGGAAGTGGCCAGGTGGTGGGATGCTAAAGGACAGGGGAAGGGTCAAATGGAAGGGAGCAGGCGGAGAGTGGGAGGGGTCAGAGAGGAGGGATCCGGCCAGAGATAATGAGAGCGCATTGCGTCGACAATGAATAGACAGTGAATGAATGAATGCATGAATGAATGAATGAATGAATGAATGAATGAATGAATGAATGAATGAATGAATGTACAGCGATGAATAAACGCACGGCTTGGTCCATTGTTGATTTCTCATTTATTACGTGGCTAATCAAGCTAAATTGCGGAAAAATACACGCTGCTCTATTCATCCCTGAGATCAGGGATTTCGGGTCTTACTCTTAGTTCCACACTTTGCTTCCAAGGGCTAAAGGTCTGGCTACACTATGCGTTTTCTTCGTGCGTTTTTTGCGTGTTTGCGTGTTTTGCGTGATATCGTTCTAGAAAAAAGAACGATATTACGTTTTTGTGATGTTTTTCACCTTAAATTTTAGTTACATAAGAGTTATATTAGCTTTTGTATATAACCAAAGTAAAAATTACATTGTTTATAACTTTTTTCCTAGAACGATATTACGCAAAACACGCAAACCTGCAAAAACGCACGCAGAAAACGCATAGTGTAGCCAGGCCTTAATGGCGTGCCCAGTTGACGGCACGCGGGCCACACGTGGCGCCTACCTGCAGTCGCGTCTTGATGACGGTGAACGGGTAGAGCAGGCAGCGGATACTGAACGAGCTGGCGATCGACATGGGGATGAACTTGCGCTTGTCGAGCATCTCCCACTCGATGGTGCGGATGTACGGCTGGGTGTCCATCTCGCACCGCTCCGGACACCGCTGTGGGAGAGCAGCGGGGTCAGGTCAGGTCAGGTCAGCGGGTCAGGTCAAAGGAGAAGATCGGGGCAGAGGGCAGCACAGCAACCTCTTCGGACAAACCTCCTCACCCGACCGGCCTTGACCCGACATTCGGACTTTTGGGCCTTCGGACTTGAATGAGGTCGAAATCCAAGCTAACTGTTCCCAGGCAACGTGCATGTTATTAGACCGGCTGGACACAAGAAACGCGATGATATTGAAACTGCTGCTATGCGACCATTTTTCATTAACCCTCGCCCGCATTGGCCTTTTACAGTATAGGGGAGGGAGGTACGTAGGACCCCCAGCCGTTCGGCCCCTGATCGACCTAGAGCTTTGCGAGGAAAATGAAAGTGTTGTCCGTGATGAGAGGAAGCCGATGATACCTACCCAATTTTAAGGTCGTAGGTCAATGGTTGACCTGCCAGGTCAGGTCAATGACCCAATAATCGGGAAATCGGGACTTGCTGGAGAGAGATTGACTTGATGAGAGTGATATTCCAAACTCAAAAGTAAGATTCTTATGGTTTTTTTCCGGGATCCCGATTACGAATTCATGTTAGTTTTGATCAACTATGATGTATTCATGCATTTAGAGAGGGTCGGGTAAGGTCAGGTCAGGTCAACCAGCAGGCGTCCTGCTGGCTATCCATACAAGTGTAGGTGTAAACCACCACTGACAGCTGCGCAACATGCTACTTAGCCCCAAAACTACTTCTTAGATGTTCAAATAGGCGCTAAATTCAAAATCAGCTCGAAAAACTATCCCGAAAAACTACTCTAAGGTCAATGGCCTTTACATTGCCTTCATCTTCATGTGACCTTGAAAACTACCATAATGCATGGGACAAACACCATTACACATGTTGAAATATTTACAACCACAACAAGACTGGAAATGCGCAGTTAATATGAAGCGACATACGTCGAATCGCCATTCCGGCCTAACATGGTCTCGAGAGACAGGTTACAGGTTAAAGATCATCTGGGTCCTGGGTCATGAAATTTTCAGGATAGGTGTAAAATGGAATAGCTCGAGGTTACTAACAGTTTTGTCGCGATCAGCCACTTTTTCCGCGAGTTATTAGCGAAAAACCGAGGGGGTGTGGTGTGGTGTGGTCCGTTCGACCCCCCCCCCCCCTAGGCGCAAAAGTTAATTTACCTCAAAAGTAGCCCATTGACATGACAATTTAACATTAATCATTTTTGCGCCACGTTACGGCCTACGTGCTCGTTTTCTATGAAACTTTAGCTCGATTGGAGGTGAAATGCCTCAGGGTTCGTCGCAATCTCGGTCTGAAAACCGACAAACAGAAGAAGATCTACATTCATTTTTATTGTCTTTTCTGAACATTTAAGCTGTCTTGCCAGAGTTGTCAAAACCCAAAGTCAAACCAATAAAAGTTATCAGCAAGACAGGCATGGCTATCAGCAAAATTGTGCTGAAGCCAGTAGTTACCAAACAACACTTTAAAAAGTGGAATTTTTTTACAGGATGACCACTGATGCTATTATTATCAGACCAGAAGAAGCAATAGTCAGCATGTGGGTATTGCAGGTGGTGGCAAACAGTAAGTGGGAGCACTATTAGTATTCAACTACCTACAACAAATATGCAGGTACCTATCTAGCTTCAGTTAGAATCCAACAGCAAATACATGATGCCATTGAAAACAAATTTCCACACACATCACAACACGGCACAAAGCTACGTTCAAATATTCTGATCAGCACATCTGGTCCACTCCTATTTAATAAACGTTATTTGGGCTGCAAAGTCTGAACCCCAAGGCATGCTTAGTTAGAAATGACAATAACTAGCTGATCTATAACAATTCACCCCAATTTCCTTTGAAGCAGGAGTCATGTAAATTTGTGGCTGTCAACTTTGTCTGTGGTCCATATCAAAAGCAGAGTTCATCCTGTAAAAACAAGTTCATGGATACTGATACCTATCTGCAAATATATGTATACATGCCTATGACTTATTGCAAGACATCATATTTATACACATCATAAGCAAGTATCAAATAATCCAATCCTGTTGGGCAGACTTTAAACTAGCATCATTCATAAGAGTGCTTTTGAAAATTCAGCAAGGATAAAAAACAGTTGCATATGAGAACAAGCCTAGCCCCAATGTCACATATCAACAGATTTGGAAATTACAAGGATGGTAGGTATAGATTGTGATGCATCATGCTCAAGATAAACTCAAAGAGATACAAAAAGAGATACAACCTACAAAACAGCCAACCTACAAACCAGCCAAGCTACAACCTAAAACCTACAACCTAACCTTACCTAAAATCTAAAAACATACAACCTTAACCAGCGCCACACTGGGGGGGGGGGGGGCTATTCATAGCCCCTCCCGGTTTTCTGCAATAACTTCTAAAACGCTTGACGTATCGCCGCCAAACTTTCAGTACCTTCGGCTGCATCAATTTGACACCTTGTGTCAACATTTGAACTTCGTATCTATCATAGGTCGGCCGGAAATGACGTCAGAGTGACGTCATGTTCGGCCGATTTCGACGCAAAACATTGAACCACGGGAATCGCTCCCAAGAGCTCAGTTTTTGAGCTAGATCCAATTTCTTTGCATGAGAGGACTCAGAATGGACTGCGCTATCAAACTGCTATCTTGAATTTTTAATATTTTGAAAATTTTGAAAATAAGTAATATCAAAATTCAAAATTTGTATTTTTACATTTTTTCAAAAACTTTTTGACTTTTCGAAAAAAAACCGGAATATATATGATAGAACGCATGCTTATGACTTTCTCTAGCAAGTTTTAGCCAGATATCTTCAAAAATGGCCAAGTTATACGCATTATAGCAAAAATTTCACAATTTTAATTTTTTCAAATCAATTTTTTCTGTACGAATTTGACATCGCACATCAATATAAATAGCACCATTGTGTTGCTGAGCTCAAACTGCATCCGATAGACATGTTTTTTTATTCAAAAATTTCAACTTTAAAATTTGACCTTTTTTGACCTGAAAGTGACCTGACCTCAGCTATATTCAGATGAAAATGGCCTCAAATGACACAGGCGACACCGAATTCGAAATCTATGGCCTAAATGGACCATAAAACATGTGTCACGTGACCGACTTCTGACATAAGATTTCTGTCACCTATGATGACCTGACCCTGACCTGAAAATCAAAGTACAAGTTTGGTACCCTCAGGGTATCTAAAGCATCTGTTCACGAGTGCGTAAACCAAAACTCAGCCTGATCTGACTTGTAAGACGGCAGCCAGCTCCCAAAATGTGAACAAGCCAAATATCGATAATTTTTACTTTGACCTGACCTGTGACGTCATCGGTGACCTCGAGGTCAATGAAATTAGGTTTCACGCGACAGTTTTTCCGGGGCTATCAGATGCCGTTTGAATTTTGACGATCGGCCCAGTAGTTTCGGAGTTAGGAGGGGGGGGGGCTATGAATAGCCCAACCTCTGCACAGTCTTCAGATGTCGCAACTTCGCAACGCCCTCACTGCCAGAGGAGATGTCACGGGGAAATGAAACTTGCAGGATCTAGTATCCATTATGAGTCTCACAACTTGTATATCTCGGATTTTTCCTAAAGGTCATATGAGGTCAGGTCATTTTCGTGACATCACCATTATAAGTCAATGGAGAAAAATGAAAACTGCTATTCTGGCGCCGGGAACGATCTCCAACTATCTCAAGCACACAGAATCGTGATTTGATGCACTCCTTGCAAGGTTAGATGCGTCACTTTTGCAATGTTGACCTTGCATGACGTCATTTATGACGTCATCAAGGTCATATTAGTTTTTCGTCAATAACTCTTGATCAAATTGAGCTAGCGAGTCGGGAAAGCCACCAATGGACTCAGGAAGACCTGCCGAATCGAATGATATGCGATATGACCTCCTTCGACCAACTTCGTGACCTGGGGGTGCTGACCTGACCTTGACCTGAGGTCAACACCCCAAGTTGACCTGACCCGGACAATAAGTATATCATTCGACGCGCCGGAGCGAGGCGAACACGATGCTGCCAAAATCGCGGCTCTGCGGCCGTTTTCTGCGAAGTTATTCACCAAAAACTGAACCGTACCTTGGGGCACTTGACCTGACCTCAGAGGTCACCGGTTGACCTAGGACCTTAAAATCGGGTACCAATCTTTGCGTCTCGTAACGGCGCACACGCTCGTTTTTTCCGCGACGCGCTAGCTCCACCAGGGGCGAAACGGCGAGGGGGGTCGTACCCGCCCCCCCTCGGCCGGCGCGTATGTAGAAAACCAATAGGTCCGGCGAGGGTTAAAGGGACCCTCCCACCTTAACATTAGATTTGAGTTGAGATAGCCAAAATGGGGTCCCTGGCTCACAATTACCGGTTTCGGCACTCACAACATCGAGAAATGCCTTAAATCGGAAATATTGAATTTCAAAATTGCAGCATTTTGATTCAGAGGGGCTAATGCTTAGGAATACCCCTCTGAATGTGTGACGTCAGCGCAGATATCTAACGATTTTTAAATGTTTGACTAAAACGTTTTGTAGCACGCGGTGGTGTATGCTATTTGCGCGCAACATCTGCCGCAAACGCCGCACTTCTAAAATAAAGTCGCTAGAAACAGCGGAGATCACAAAAAAAGTAAACAAAAGTAAAAGTCTAATATCTTGAAAACCGGTGAATATTTTTCGGTGAAATTTGGTAGATATTCGTTTTTGCTCTTTCTGAACCGAGCGACATCACTTTCATGCCAATTCATAAACTTTTTTGAAGGTGGGAGGGTCCCTTTAAGGGGGATAACGACAACTCAAGAAACTCAAGATTAAGAAACGATATTTTTTAAATTACTTTTTTTATTTTCTAGATCACTGTGCTTCACAATTAACATTGTTAAATGCAGTGATCAAGGTCATATGTGACCGAAAGCTTTGTGTATTTAAAAGTAATTAAAAAATAAATATTGTTTTGTAATCTTGAGTTTCTTGAGTTGTCGTTATCCAACTGTCATGGATGCTTTACAATTATACAACCTTAAACGGCCGTACAAATTATGCTGTTGCACATTCATATTAACCCGCGCACCGACGGGGGGGCGGATATCCGCCCCCCCCCCTGAGGTTTTTCGCGAATAGCGGGAAAACCGCGGCGCGTAGCGCCGCGAAATTTGGTATGACTATTCCCTCATCAATTTTACACATGGTGTGCAAGTTTGAACCTCCTACCTTTTAAGGTCAGGTCACCAGGTCACTTTGAATAACCCAACCTCAAGTCACTTTTTTGCAACTTTGTCACCGTGCCAGAGCTACAGTAGACGTCGGAGACCTTTGAAAGTCGCAGGATGTTATTAGGTCATTAGTAGCTACAATTTGTATATCTCAGAATTTTGATATCGGTGACCTAAGGTTAGGTCAATTTCGCGA
This sequence comes from Amphibalanus amphitrite, assembly GCF_019059575.1. NCBI lineage: Eukaryota > Metazoa > Arthropoda > Thecostraca > Balanomorpha > Balanidae > Amphibalanus > Amphibalanus amphitrite. Next base: position 959,367 of record NW_024881639.1, read on the forward strand.
CCTCCCCATTATAAGTCAATGGGGGAAAAATCAACTCCCTATTTTTACCACTAAAACGGGTCGGAATGGCCCCATATACCATACATGACTTTATATACGATCAACCTTCACTACCTTGAGGTCTGTTTTGCTGTTGGGCAGCTGTGAGGTCATGTGACGTCATCAAAGGTCACCACAGGTTTTTGGCCAATAACTCCGTACAGGAACAAGATACAGCCGCGTGGATGGTCTCATTGTGTTCAGCTCGTCAAGACGCATCGAAAGATATACATGATGACCTCGAGGTCACGTGACCTGAGGTCAACCTTTGACCTTGACCTTTCGAGGTCAACATATATATCATTCGATGCTGATTGACGAGAGGATCACGATGATGCCCTTAGTTTGTTCCTATCTTGACTAATTCGAAAGTTATTCGAGAAAAACTCTCATTATCTAGCGCCGCCATTTTGACTTTTTTGACCCCTGTGACGTCATCTTTGACCTGACCTGAAAATGACCTTAGTAAAAATTGTAGATCTTGACCGTGCATATCCGATGCCGTGTACCGCTTGTCGCTATCTTGCTTCGTTCTCGAGATCTCAGGGGGGGGGGCGGTCATCCGCCCCCCCGTCGGTGCGAAGTTGGCGCAGACCCCCGTCGGTGCGCGGGTTAATGGCACCACAATTGTAGATTGGACCTTTTCCAAACAAATACCATAGGTTCTAGGTGGTAGGCTGTAAGTTGTAGGTTTTAGGTTGTAGGTAAGGTTAGGTCAGGTTTGGTTAGGTTTGGTTTGGTTTGATTAGAAAGCATCTTGAGGTAAAGTGCCTCTCCTTGGTAAAGTTGCAAAAAAACAAGTTGAAGTGTGACACTTGCTTCACGACTACCAAAGTGAGAAGACTGCAGAACGAGAGGTAAATTGCAAAGAAAAACACCAACAAGCTTTGGCATTAGTAGAGCAGACACCACATAAAGGTTTTCCAACTGAGGAGAGGCGCTGTTGGTTTGTAGGTTGAGGTTGTACCTAGGTTTTTAGGTTGTAGGTTTGTAGGTTGTAGGTACTGGCCATAAAAGTACTCATGCTAGGCAATGTTTGCTAGCACTTCTACGTTTTTGTCAATTCATTGTTTCAGTTTCAGAGCATATTACTTGAAAACTGAAAGTGGAAAAAAAATACCTAGGCACCTACTAACAGAAAAAAAAACTTGAAGGGAATGAACAACTAATAATTCAAATAAAGACAAATATGCCTACCTTTGTTTTGCAATTTAGCAAAAAATGCTTCAAAATTAAAAACACGTTCCCATTAGGCAGAAAATACTTGAATAAATAAATTAAGTCGTGACCAAGGTCGTGACCCACTTATGCACGAGCTTGTGTAGGTTATTGAACATAAGGACTCATGTTCTACTAGAGTATCATTCGCAATAAGCTGCAATGCCGAAAATCACGCCGCGTCGATTTAAAACACGTGTAGATGAAACCAGCATTAAAAACTCATTTTCAGCATAATTTGACATCGAATAAAAGATTCTCTGATCATCATTTAGCACAGGCAAAGGCATATTTGAGCCTTTATTTAAGCAAAATGTTGTCGAAACTCTTGCTATTGCAACGCGTTTGCCTTTTGGCTTTTCACCAATGGCAAACAAGCGAATTCAATATTGAACATCATCACTAGAATGTAGTACGCTTTTTTCGTCTTTGTTGCGTGTTTTATGCCTCGTGTTCGGTAGAACAAATTACCTAATTGCCGAAAATTTGCCTAAATTATCTAACAATTATATACCGCTTCTGGCAGATTTTTTAGCAAAATATTCAAATCTAATTATATTTATGAGAAAAATTCAAATGTGCGAAACTGAACAAAAAAAGCGAAGAACTGATAGTATTTATATTTATGGTTCATATAAACGATAAATAAAGTATTTTCCAGTGTACGAAATAAAGGTTGTTGGTTTGGAAGCACAAGCCTACAACCACCGAAATGTTTTGAGAAATTTGTAAAAAAAAAAAACGTCTTGACAAACATAACGTATGGCCTTGAGCACTGTAAGTGGCTAAGTGTAAGTGGTAAGAAAGATAGGTCAAGATTCTTACAGATAGGTAGAGATAGGTAGAGACGGACAGGTGTGAGCCGGCAAGCCTTTTGAGAGGTCAAGGTGGGGGTTATCATGTTATGCATTTATTTGCAAATTCAAGTGAATCTTAGTTATTATCGGTCAATTCTCAGTTCAAGTCAGTCGGGGGAGGTTTGGTCAATCGTTGTCATTTTTAGCACGTGCTATTTTTGTCACACGTGCTAAAAATGACAACGATTCTGCTATTTTTGACAACGATGAGGCCGATTTCACTCCTCAGCGAGGAAATCAAGATTTTGGAAAGATAAACACTGATTTTGGAAAAGAAGTGCTGCCACCTGGTGCAAGACGAAGAAGCCAGCTTTAATATGCCCGTTATATTTGTATGGTAGTTTGTTTTGTGGCCTGAAGTTGGAACTTAAAATTGAAGCATCCGAAAATGATCGATATTGATCGAAAACATGATGTTGATGAAAAAATAGTATTTTAAGTTGAGAGAGGAGGCCATTTTATCCAGATGCAGTAGTTTACTTCTTGAAATTATTTTTGCTAATGACGGCTGCTAATTATCCCTGGCCTCATTACATGGCAGTCGTCGTAAGCAAAAATAATTTCAAGAAGTAAACCACCGCATCTGGATAAAATGGCCTCCTCTCTCAACTTAACATATTATTTTTTTCATCAACATCATGATTTCGATCAATATCGATCATTTTCGGATGCTTCAATTTAAAGTTCCAACTTCGGGCCACAAAAAAGGGTATACTTCAACGTTGGACTACCATACAAACAACGGCCATATTAAAGCTGGTTTCTTCTTCTTGCACCAGGTGGCAGCACTTCTTTTCCAAAATCAGTGCTTGTATTTCCAAAATCGTGATTTCCTCGCTGATGAGTGAAATCGGCTTCATCGTTGCTAAAAATAGCTGATAGCGTTGTCATTTTTAGCACATGGTTGCCAAAAATGGCATGTGCTAAAAATGACAACGATTGACCAAACCTCCCCCGACTGAAGTTGTATCAGGGAGTCAGAGTCGCCACCCATCTGCAAGATTAAATTCAATTCGAACACACTGCTACGCCGCTACCTACCTACTGCTCATTCAGGTTTTGATTAGTTGGTAAATCTTAGCAAAATGAAAAGTATAATTTCATTGGACAATTTGTAAAAGATATACTGACTGATTGACACTTCACCAAAACATTGCAGTGAAACTGGAAAACATCCATACACTAGGTAACCTAGACACCTGTGAGACCCCATGTCACTCCAGACTAAGTAGAATACACATTATGCCACATATGTCAGGCATAGTGGCAGAATTGTGCCCAAAGTTTTGGTGCATGTCCAGCCTTATTTCGTATACGCTGAATTCAGCGCATGGTGGCCGCTGAATTTTTCAGGGCAGGGCGGCCGCATAACTTTTTGGCTACTGGCGGTCACCAAATTTTTCGGCACATTGGTCAATCTAGCAGCAGATTCGCCCTGTGGTCGGCTCTGAAGAGGTTTGGGATGAGGATAGGTATGGAAGACCTTGTTGAACATTGCCAAGCAATGCGAAGTAGTCCTGCAGTGGGTTCCTGCCCAAGTTCCTGCCCACTGCAGGATCGAAGGAAATGAGAGTGCCGACGACCTGGCGAAACGAGCGACCGCCCTGCCCTCGGACGCCCGCTTGCTGGACCGGGCGGTTCATTGTGCGGCCTCGCGTCAAATGGCGCGACAACTCTTCCGAGTTACCATTCAAGCCACTCTTAGCAAGCACGCTGCCACTCCCGTCTCCCCATCCCCGGAGAGGACCGAGAGAACGCCGTCGCCGTTTCGGTGCACCAGATGAGGGCGGGCTACTGGGCCCGCTCGCTCCAGTACGTGGATCGAATTGGCCATCTCCCCTCCGCAGTCCGCGGCGTGCCAGCAGTGCCCGGACAAGCGGTGCCCGGCGGCGCTTTGCGCCGTGTGCAGAGAAGAGGCTGACCGCTGATGTGCCCAGTGCCGGAGCACATGCTGCTCCGCTGCCCGGCCCTCGCTGGCGCCTGCCAGCCTCGAACACACTGCTACGCCGCTTTTTGTGGCCATGCGCTATGCTGGCTACGCGTATGGTAGTATTGGATCACCTGATTCAATTAAAGGAAAGGGCCACCTTTAACATGGGGATTGAAACTGAGATAGCCATCTTGTAGCCCGTGTCCGAAAACCCTCCAGTCTATCTCCTTACGGCCGATTTCGGCTTCCATTCGTAGGTATCGGCATTTTTAACCCGCGCACCGACGGGGGTCTGCGCCAACTTAGTACCGACGGGGGGGGGGGGCGGATGACCGCCCCCCCCCCTGAGATCTCGAGAACGAAGCAAGATAGCGACAAGCGGTAAACGGCATCGGATACGCACGGTCAAGATCTACAATTTTTACTAAGGTCATTTTCAGGTCAGGTCAAAGATGACGTCACAGGGGTCGAAAAAGTCAAAATGGCGGCGCTAAATATGGAGAGAGTTTTTCTCGAATAACTTTCGAATTAGTCAAGATAGGAACAAACTAAGGGCATCATCGTGATCCTCTCGTCCATCCGCATCGAATGATATATATGTTGACCTCGAAAGTTCAAGGTCAAAGGTTGACCTCAGGTCACGTGACCTCGAGGTCATCATGTATATCATTCGATGCGTCTTGACGAGCTGAACACAATGAGACCATCCACGCGTCTGTATCTTGTTCCTGTACGGAGTTATTGGCCAAAAACCTTTGGTGACCTTTGATGACGTCACATGACCTCACAGCTGCCCAACAGCAAAACAGACCTCAAGGTAGTGAAGGTTGATCGTATATGAAGTCATGTATGGTATATGGGGCCATTCCGACCCGTTTTAGTGGTAAAAACAGGGAGTTGATTTTTCCCCCATTGACTTATAATGGGGAGGTCGCGAAATTGACCTGACCTTAGGTCACCGATATCAAAATTCCGAGATATACAAATTGTAGCTACTAATGACCTAATAACATCCTGCGACTTTCAAAGGCCTCCGACATCTACTGTAGCTCTGGCACGGTGACAAAGTTGCAAAAAAGTGACTTGAGGTTGGGTCATTCAAAGTGACCTGGTGACCTGACCTTGAAAGGTAGGAGGCTCAAACTTGCACACCAAGTGTAAAATTGATATGGGAATAGTCATACCAAATTTCGCGGCGCTACGCGCCGCGGTTTTTCCGCTATTCGCGAAAAACCTCAGGGGGGGGGGCGGATATCCGCCCCCCCCGTCGGTGCGCGGGTTAAAAGAGGAATGCGTCCTTATCCCAGGAATGCGTCCTTACCCTGTAATACAGCCACCCGCGGCGAGGCTTTGGTTTTTTACCAATCAGCTCCAATCAGCTCAGCTTTAACCAATCAGCTTATCTGACACAATCCGACGAGTCTGTCTTCTGAACGCTGATTGGCTTGAGTGTGACGTCATTGCTATGCCATCATACAGTAGGTGCCGTAGAGAGTATCAACATAGTACAAATATGTTAAATAGTTTTAAATACTTTTTCGCGAATTGTGCACTTCTGGCACCAGTTTTAAAAAGAAAATGAAAAATAATAATGTCAAAATGAAAAACAACGATATCTTCATATTTCACGAAGGTGGCCCTTTTCCTTTAATCAATTGATTCAATTAATTTAATCAATTAATCCAAACACTCAAACATGGAAGAGCGTCCAAGGCCCCGGAACGCTCTGTCTGGTTGATATGGTCTTGGTCGGTAGATGTGCACAAGTGCTTTAAATAAAAGTGGCTTAATTTTGGCACAAATAGGCACCCAACTTTCAGCACAAATCAGGCAGAAATTTCAGCGCAAAAGGGCTTTCGCCGAAATTCAGCGCATGAGGGTCTCACGGGCGTCCGGCGTAGACCGTAGTGTAAGGATGTTTTCCAGTCTGGTTGCAGTCTGCTTTCCATCTACAGTGGAATCCCCTTAATAAATCCACCTTGGTGACATGACATTTTGGATTTATTAAGAGGTAGCTTTAGTAACCAGAGTCAGATATGCTTCTATAGAGAAGTCTGTGAACAGCTCAAGTGGGCAATTGGCCACGATAAGCGGCTGGGTTTATTATCCGAGGATTTATTAAGCGGTAGCGGATTCTACTGTATTTGAAAGGAGGATAGCTTACATTGGAATGTTTTTATGCTTTCAGCAGTCCTGGTAAAAGATCATCAGAAAAGATGGTTGGCCACATGTGGGTGCTAAATGGTCCAGCACGTGCAGCTATCGCTTCTGGGCTCTGGTTCATAAAGAGCAAGTCCAACCAGAAAGCATTCACGTATTTGGTGGCTGGTTCTGCAGCATTAGGATATGGCCTCAGTCGGGTCACTGAGGCAGAGGCGGCACGGGCATTGCGACCCATTCAGACAGACAAGTTCATGGCAAAGCCCATCACTGACCTGGACAAGATGCAGCGGGAGCGAGAGGACATGAAGATCCGCATGGAGCTGCTGATCCTGCGTATCCAGGCAGAGTTCTGCCACGCCCTTGAGGCTGAGGAGACGAGCGGCGCCAAGTTTCGCGTCGACCGCTGGCGGCGCAAAGAGGGCGGCGGCGGCATCTCGTGCGTACTGCAGGACGGGCAGGTGTTTGAGAAGGCTGGTGTCAACATCTCGGTGGTGCATGGCTCGCTCCCGCCGCCGGCCGTGGCACAGATGAACGCACGCGGCAAACACCTGCCTGACGGCATCAAGCTGCCGTTCTTTGCGGCCGGCGTGAGCTCGGTGATCCACCCGACCAACCCATACGTGCCCACCATCCACTTCAACTACCGCTACTTCGAGGTGCAGTCCGAGGACGGCAAGCCGATGGGCTGGTGGTTCGGCGGCGGCACCGACCTCACGCCGTACTACCTCAATGAGGAGGACGCCAAGCACTTCCACTCGACCCTGAAACGTGCCTGTGACAAGCACGACCCCGGCTACTATCGCCGCTTCAAGACCTGGTGTGATAACTACTTCATGGTGAAGCATCGCGGCGAGAGGCGCGGCGTCGGCGGTATCTTCTTCGACGACGTCGACACGCCCAGCAAGGAGGAGGCGTTCCTGTTCGTGGAGTCGTGCGCCGAGGCGGTGCTGCCCTCCTACCTTCCCATCCTGCAGAAGCACAAGGACGACGGTTACGGGTACGCCGAACGCCAGTGGCAGCTGCTGCGCCGCGGACGCTACGTCGAGTTCAACCTCATCTACGACCGCGGCACCAAGTTCGGCCTCTTCACGCCCGGAGCGCGCTACGAGAGCATCCTGATGTCGCTGCCGCTGACGGCCCGCTGGGAGTACATGCACGCGCCCAAGCCCGGCTCTCCCGAGGAGCGTCTCACCGAGGTGCTGAAGAACCCGCGGGACTGGGTGTAGCTCGAGACGGAGGGTTCACGGCCGTGCTGAGTGGCCGCAGGACGTGTTCAGCCAGCGCCGCGCGCTGGGATCGGCTGACCGGTGCAGCGATGCCATAGTGGCGCCCGTGCCCCGTGGTGCTGCCTATAACCGCTCCAGTTACCGCGCCTGAGCTTGTTATCGAATATGCCTTGCGGTGCGGCCGCTGGGGGACGATCGCGTGGTTCCAGGTCCTTGCGAGCCGTGCGAGTGTGCAGCTCGGCCCGCTCGTGGTATGGCTGACTTGCGGTACTCTGTACGCTGGTACTTCTCGGCAGTCGGCCAATTATACCCATCAGTGGTCCGCTGCGTGCTGCCGAGAGTCGGGCTAAGGTGAGGTATGTCTATAATTTTCTACTATACTATGGGTGAGAGTACTTGAGGGATTCATGTTGGGGTAGATGATTTCCTGCTCCTCAACATTTCTTACCTCACTTTGCTTCTTTTTTGACATTGGTTGTATATGGGGTGGGCAGCAAGGCTGCTTTCGTGACTTGTGAGCTGTGAACAGTGAGGGCTGAGGTATTATTGCACCGTGCATGTGTTATCAGCTGCTGTTGGTAAACGTTTGATGCGTAATTATTGATAATGCCCTCCAGTTTGATGTTCGCCACACCGATGACCGTGATTCAATATGATGTCCCTAATTAAGTGCGACCTGTACGTGCTATACATTGCGCCGTTTATACAGATGTCTTTTCCTCGCGCTAATGGCTGCTCAGTGCTCACCTCCCCTTGTTCATGGCCGTCTAGTCAGAGGTCTTACTTTGTCCTACAGGCTGGGTCTTATAACATCTAATATTTTTAAATGATGCGAATTTATTTGCCGGCCCTGGCTTTTAGTTCAGTTTAGTTCATTGGCTCGAAAAGTATTCTTGTCAACCTCATAGGCAGCAAAAGATTCCACAAGGAAAGACGGAATTAAGGACACTGACTATTTCAATGTAGACCGTGCACCCCCTCTAAAGGGTGTCTGAGCTACGCTGACCGGCCACTATTCGAGGCCTTTCCGAGTTCACGCCTGTTCCGGATCAGTGCCCGCAAGCTTACGTGCACGATACCAGTAATCAGCATGTGTCGACCGCTGAGGTGACCTATCGGGAGTTTTTATCGGAACAATATGACTGGCGCGTCTTCACCTGTGGCGCTGACAGAATCACGTAGAAGCTGTGTTGCATCAGCACGAGCGTCTGGCAGCACCAAAATGCCACGTCACTGTGAGAGGGCCCACCTAAAGGAGATGCAACTCACGGCTAGAAATGCAAACTGGGCCCTGTTTCACTGAACGCCACCAGCGCTCGCTAGAGCTGCATTTTAAGCATAAAAGCTCCATAAAACTGTAGCAAAAAAAAAAAATAAGGAAAGTCGTATATTCAACAATGAAATTTGCTGATATTTCCATGGAAACAGAAAGCGCATTAGCGCTCATGAGGACTAGCGGCGTGTCGTGAAACAGGGCCTTGGTCGCTGAATGAAGTTCGATATTTCTAATCAGGTAGACCAGTTGGGTTTGACAGACCGTATAGCTCGGACGGTGATGTTGCAACGGCCAAGGGATGAGAGGGTGGGGGAAAATTCGGCTGATTCGGCCTCCGCCCGGTGTGTCGCAGCGGCTGAGCTCCACGTCGTTAGCATAGGAGTGCCCCGGTATAGAGGGCTGTCCAGTTTTGTTTAAACGGTGACTCCGGAGGGGAAGTCATCAGTCTTTTGGGATATGCTTCCCCCGATGGCTCTGACCCTTTCCAGCAATCAGTAAGCGGCCTCCTTTCCGGCTCTCCCCGCCCGGAAAGAATGTGCGCTCATGGTGCTTGGGCTGATATTCTTTATCCAGAAGCCACCGGCTAGTGTGGCTGAATATCATCACTCAGCAACTCACATGCTTCGAGCCGACCGCGGGGCGCTGCTCCCTAATGTTATATGAGTTCTCGGTTGGAACGTGGACCCCTGACACCCCGTATCACCATTAGGTGGTAGCACAGGCGTCACCAGTCATTCCTCGGTCGGTTGGTGGCAGCACAGCTGTCGCCGGGCTCCTCGATCGGTAGGTGGCAGCACAGCTGTCGTCAGGCCCTCCTCGGTCGGTAGGTGGCAGCACAGCTGTCGTCAGGCCCTCCTCGGTCGGTAGGTGGCAGCGCAGCTATCACCCGTCAATCGTCATTGAAGTGTTAACAGAAAGGCAAAGAAAAAGCGATCAACCATCAACTGCAACTTGCAGAGTATATGAATGCTGGATGCTTACTCGTCCAGGTCCATGACGTTACGAAGATCGTCAAAGGTCAAATGTTATTATGTTACCTATTTCGATTTTTTAACACGCGCAGTGGAAGGGTTGCGACTTGCGAGTACTACGCCCAGTGGAAGGGGGGCAAATGTCGCCCCCCCCCTAAGATCTCAGCTCCCACTGGAGCTAGAAAGACGGAATTTGGAGGGTAGGTGAGGGCAATGGGGAACTCTGTTGTGTGTGAATTTCATGACCCTAGGACAGCTAGGTCAATATCTTTAAGGTCAAATGAGGTCAAATGTGGTCAAATCTGCCATATGAGCGACTTTTTTGCGTTTACACGGCAATAACTCAAAAAGTTACCGGCCGATTTTCTTTTTTCTTTCACTACACGAAAGAACGAACATTTTTGAGTATGTATGGTGAATTTCTAGATAATCCAACGACAAATATGGCAGTTAGAAGCCTGCTAAGGGTAAGATGTCGCCGGCTGAAGCGGGATCGGCCGACGCGGGAAACGCGGCAATCACAATTTTGTGTTTACACACTCATAAGTCATAACTCACGTTGTTACCGGCTGATTTTCAAAAATTCTTTGACCATGTACTGTATTGCAGCATATTGCAGCATTTTAGGTCGCCAAGTGCGCCGAGATTGTCGTTGTCTTTTGGCGGGAGAATAATAAACAACTCGCGTGGAAACCACGAGTCTAGCCAGGAGGGCGCAAACCACTACACTGGCGACGAAGAATGAGATAAATTGTGAATTTGCAGTAGACATCAAATTTGGAAAAGATGTCAGGAGACCTAGGAGCTCTTTTAACTGCAGTGGGGCACTTCAATGAGGCCCAAGAAAGTTTTGAGACATATGTGGAGCGCCTGCGGCTATCGTTCAGAGTGGCTAAAGTGGAAGAAAACTTGCAAAAAGAGGCCTTTCTGGCTGTGATCCAGGGGGGTTCGCTCCCGTGCCTTCAGCATTACGAAAAATGGCAACAGCCCGTGAGCAGCATCAGCGCTCACGCATATGTTCAAGGAAAACAACATGTAATTAGCTGCTGACGACGGCCCTCTCCACCAATCAGCGCTCGGTAACTCGAGCGCTGATTGGCTGGTAGCAAACGCGTCATATGTGGGTCTCTTTTTTTGCTATCAGTGAACGCGTTATTTAATACACAGTGGCCTATGGAGAATGGCACGCGGAATTGAAGGTCAGTGTTTTATTGCTTCGTACATGCGAATAGGGGCATTTGAGTGGCATTTGACACCATTTTCGAAATCTACAGTGAATTTCTGATCGACTCATGCATATATTTTTATGAATTTGACAGTATTAGTGCTACATAGTCGGTGTTTTATGTTGGTGTTGTTTCTCTCGACCTTTGTCTTGGACTTTAATCATATCTTTTCTCGAAAGTGCTTGCCATAACTAGGTTTAAACTGTATCTGTATAAAGGGAATATGTGTTGAATATGAGGGGAAAGTAGTAATGACCATTCTGCCTATCAAACTGCCAGAAGGTGTGCTTGTAAGGTGATTGAAACTGCAGTACGGGTTGCAGATGTGGGTTTGACATTAGCATTGTTGTTGTAACCCCACTTGCTCTAATAAAATGGCAACATGGGGTTATGTACACACTGTTGCACAGCCTGGTATCAAGCTGGTTGATATGTGGAGGATAATGAAAGCATAAAAGAATAGGAGCGTTGCGTCTTGTGACTTATGTCAAGTCATTTTAAATCAAATGATTGTGATTGTAACTTTTACTTCAATTATTATTGCAAGTTTTGACCTTTTTAATCATCAATTTTTATGTGTACCAATTTCATATGCCTGTTTAGTGTTTAATGTCTGTGCGGCTTTGTGCAGCGTGCGTGTCTTGAAACAAACCAATTTATTTTGTACCTTTTTGTACTTCAACAAATGTATGTCAAAGGACAAAAATGTCATGTCTATTATCATTGACACTACTACAGCTAACTTTGCCTGTATTCCTATCTTTCAGAGGCATTCAATTCAATCTGCCTTCCAGTGCAGTACCAAGGAGGCTGCAACTGAAACTCGCACAAAGGCAATCAAGTGTCACTTCATCAGCCTACAGTAACAGCCCATCTGTAATCAAGATATGGGTGAAGGGGCATAGAAGAACAACCAGTTCAAACATGAAAAGATTGTATTTTGTTTTGGACTATTTCTTAGCATAACAGAACAGTACACTTGCTGCCCTGTGTGCAGTTTTGAATAATTTTAACCATGAGATGCTTTTGTCAACTATTCTCTTTACATAAGCTTCCTTTGTCATGCATGTGTAATTTTGAGTTTACATGCATAATGTAGGCACATTTCCCTTGGCTTCATAGAAGTTAAAACTACTTGCAAGCTTTGGTTATGGACATTGGTGCTATATATGATGCTTCAAATGTGTCCAGTAGTTGATGAAGGGAGAAGAGGAGTAGGACAGCTGATAGCTATTACCAAAAGTATGTGCTTGTCTGCACTTCGGGCTGTTTTACTCCCTTGAGTTAAAAAACCCTCATCTTTTGTTTCTTTCCTGTGTGCCCATTGTTTCCATGGTGCTATACATAAACGTCAAGTTTGTAATTGGTATCCAAGTGAGCAAAATGTGTATTATTTCAGTCCGTCTTGAATCATTCGTCTTGAATTATATCCCTAACTGACATCCTGTTATTTGTCCTGCAATGTCTGTGCCTGTGTCCGCCCTTACCTCCGGCTCCAGCCTCCAACCAGCCCTGCTGAGCTCAATCGCCGGCGCGGTGTGTCGCAACGTGCTGTTTCTCCACTCCAGCCGACAGCTGCTAGGAATCGTCCTGTGCCATGCGCCATGCGACACAGCAATTGTAAGCTGCAGGTCACATTCGGACTGATTGGCTCCGCGTATGTGCATCCGGCCGGGAGCTAGTCGATATCAGGGACGTGGGTCGGACTGTTGTGGCGGCGTGCACTGTGCTGGTTGAAGTTGTATTTCTGTTAGTGAAAAGCATTAAAGGGACCCTCCCACCTTCAAAAAAGTTAATGAATTGGCATGAAAGTGATGTCGCTCGGTTCAGAAAGAGCAAAAACGAATATCTACCAAATTTCATCGAAAAATATTCACCGGTTTTCAAGATATTAGACTTTTACTTTTGTTTACTTTTTGGGATCTCCGCTGTTCCTAGCGACTTTATTTGAAAGTGCGGCATTTGTTGCGCGCAAAGCAGCATATACCACCGCGTGCTGCAAAACGTTTTAGTCAAACATTTAACGGACGTTCGAAAGCCTGATGACGTCATCAGACTCCCGTAATGGTTAAGAGATAGGGACCACGCTGGTCCCACCCTGCAAGTAAAGGGAAGAAATTTCTTGAACACCATAAAGCTGCGGGGGTTGCGACCAGAATAAATGGTGGTTTCTGAGCCTGGCCGCAAACTTGGCTATCTCAACTCAAAATTAATGTTAAGGTGGGAGGGTCCCTTTAATACATAACCGTGGCCGCAGCCCAATGTTATTGTGGATTTAAGAGGGAGTGGCCAGTCAGGAGGGCCCCATGTGGGTATGGATCCAGTGTCCAGTGTCCAGTGGGATTGGCTAAGATTTCCGGCGATTGATAAACGCTTCTATGATAGTAAACCTATTGAGTTATGAGGGGAGGTCACGTGACGGACCTGACCTTACTAAACTCTTGTGAAAACACGACACATACGAACGGTAAGAAACCGACAACTCAGAACTCTTCTTTCTGCCAAGTGTCATCTTTCTGTGAAGGATTTCTTGGCACTGAGTGTTCAGAAATTGCGTTGTTTTTGGACTGTGCAGAGGCTCACGAGCGACAACATAGGTCAACAACCTGACCTACCTTAAATATGCGACTTGTACCATAAGATCCAGCTTGATCAAAAGATAGGACATGTCAAATTTCATCTCTTTATCTCAAAAGAATTTTGAGCTATCGTAAAAACCGCCAGTGTGGCACCATATCGCCTCCGCGCGCGGTCGGAAGGTAAAAGTTCGCCGCCTCTAACTAAACAAATAGTCGTCGTATCGCAAATTCATTGACGGCGTTCGAAGCGTCGTTCAATTTACTTTCGAAACATATCCTAACATTACCATTTTACTGCCTAGCGCAATCACCAACAAGCAAAAGTTCCGCGCATCCCTCCTCATACAGTGTTAGCGGCGGCCGGCCGCCGGCCGCTGACCCACATTCGCGTCATCAGGGAATGCCGCAACTAATTTATTGTTTCCAACTTTTTTCCCGGAGCGTTCTACCTGGTTTATATAGCCTTGCTGTGATCGGTCCGAAAACTTATGGAATTGTAAGAGATCTGGTGTCACCCTCCAAACCAAGTGAGAAAACACTAGATGAGTTGATAACAGTGCTGCAGAAGCACCTGAGCCCGCAACCACTGGTAATTGCGGAGAGATTCAGATTCCATAGTAGAGCTCAGGGTGAGGGAGAGGACATTGCGGCTTTCATGCTGGCACTGCGAAAGTTGTCAAGCAGCTGTGATTTTGGCAACTTCTTGGATCAGGCACTACGAGATAGGCTGGTCTGTGGGCTAAAGGATCCATCCATCCAAAAGAAGTTGCTGGCAGAACCCAATGAGCTGTCATTCTCAAGAGCAGGAGAGATCGCCCTGGGGATGGAGTCAGCTGCCCAGCAAGCCAGAGATCTGCATGGCCCAGGACCAGAAGTGCACATGGTAAGAACTGGGGGACAAGCCCATTCGAGTAAGAGGGAGAACCAAAGTGCAGGCCCTTGCTATCGCTGTGGTGGTACCACACACCAGGCAGCACAATGTAAATTCCGAAATGCAGTGTGCTACAAGTGCAACCTAAAGGGGCATGTGGCAAAAAAGTGCAGAACCAAACAGGGAGCATCCGAGTCTGCTACCCCAAAAAAGCAACCAAAAGGACCATCCAAACCGAACAATGGGATGTACGAACTGTACAGCATGGATGATGTGGGTGCAAATCCCTATGAAGTTAAGATGTGGCTGAATGACAAACCTGTCAGCTTGCAGGTGGACACAGGGGCTGCCCAAACTGTCATGACCAAGCATGTCTTTGATGAGGTGTTCCGAGGGGCCACCCTGGAGCCCACAGATGTGACCCTGACAGGCTTTGCGGGTTCCCCTATCCCTGTGGTGGGGAAAATGACTGTGACAGCAAAGTACCAGGAGCAGGAACACACCGTGAGTCTGCTGGTGGTGGATGTGGACAGCCGACGTCCCAACCTGATGGGTCGAGACTGGCTCAAGGTCTTCAGACTGGACTGGAAGTCGTTTGCCACCATGAATATGGTGGAAAAGGGTGATATACAGAAGCAGTACCCAGAAGTGTTTCTGAAAGGTAAGGGGCCCATCAAATCCTTCAAGGTAGAGGTTAAGCTGAAAGAGGGAGCAACACCAGGCTTCTTCAAGCCCCGCAGTGTGCCCTACGCTCTCAGAACCAAGGTCACTGAGGAGCTGGACAGGCTGGTGAATGAGGGAATCTTGGTTCCAGTCACCAGCAGTGAGTGGGCATCACCCATCGTCACAGTGATGAAACAGGATGGAACAGTCAGGCTATGTGGAGACTACAAGGTCACCGTAAACCGGTGGGCTGAGGTGGGCACTTACCCGTTGCCCACGGTCCAGGACCTCTTTGCAAAAATCAAGGGCAAAGTGTTCTCTAAGTTGGACTTGTCTCAGGCTTACCTGCAGTGTGAGCTCTCAGAAGCATCGAAGCGCCTGCTGGTGATCAACACACCGAGAGGTCTCCTACAGCCTCAACGCCTGCCATATGGTGTAGCCCAGGCACCAGAGTTGTTCCAGAAGGTGATGGACCAGGCCCTTCAAGGACTGGATGGGGTACTGGTGTATCTCGACGATATTCTGGTGGCCAGTTCATCAGTGGAGGAGCACCGCAGAGACCTCAGCCAAGTGATGGAGCGCCTGGAGAAGTACAACATCCACCTAAATGGTGCAAAGTGTGAGATGTTCAAGACGGAGCTCGACTATCTGGGACACAGGATCACGGCGGATGGAATCCATCCCACAGAAGAAAAGATCCAGGCCATCAGGAACATGAAGAGGCCGGACGACGTCAAGGAGCTGCAGAGCATGTTGGGCATCATCAACTTCTACAGGAGGTTTTTGCCAAACCTCTCGACGCAGCTGCAGCCGCTGAACCAGCTGCTGCAGAAAGAGGCACGCTGGAACTGGACTCCAGCCTGCGAGAAGGTGTTCCAACAGCTGAAGTCAGCACTGAGTGAAGATGACGTGCTGGTGCACTATGACGAAGAGAAGCCCATCAAGCTCAGTTGTGACGCCTCATCATACGGACTGGGAGCGGTCATATCTCACGTCATGAGCGACGGATCGGAACGACCAATCGCCTTCGCGTCAAGGACTATGACTTCCACCGAACGCAACTATGCACAAGTGGAACGAGAGGGACTGAGTATCATGTTCGGACTAAAGAAGTTCCATCAGTACCTGTATGGACGGCTGTTCACCCTGGTCACAGATCACCAGGCGCTGACCAGTCTCCTGGGGCCGCATACGGCAGTGCCGCCCCTCGCCGCGGCAAGAATGCAACGTTGGGCACTCATGCTGGCGGCGTACAGCTACAAGATCGAATATCGACGATCGGATCTACACGGCAACGCTGATGCGCTGTCTCGGCTGGTGACAAACAGGGACAACATTGAAGACCCGGATCAAATGGAAGAAGAGCCGGTGTTCTCCGTTGTCGAGGAGCTCCCGCTGACAGCACAAGAAATCAAAGAAGAAACCAGACGGGATCTGAGTCTGACGCTTGGTAAGGTGAGCGAGTACGTCATGTCGGGCTGGCATGACGACATCACGGACGACATCCAGCCGTTCTTCACAAGAAGAGAGGAACTGTCTGTAGAAGATGGATGCCTCCTGTGGGGAAGACGAGTGATAATCCCGCCGAAGTTCAGACAGCGGCTTCTCCAGGACCTGCATCAGGAGCATCCGGGTATCGGTCGGATGAAAGCCCTTGCGAGAAGCTACCTCTGGTGGCCGGGGCTTGATGCTGACATCGATGCGGAAGTGAAGAGCTGCTGCGCATGTCAGGCCGTCCGACAAGACCCGACCGCAGCACCGCTGATACCCTGGGAATGGCCAGAACGTGTGTGGGAAAGAGTGCATCTGGATTTTGCTGAGAAAGGAGGTCAGCAATTCCTCTTGGTAGTAGACGGTCATTCAAAATGGCTAGAAGTCTTCCTGATGGCGGACATCAAGACAGCGCGAACGGTCGAAGCACTCCGCAGCCTCTTCGCACGTTTCGGGGTTCCGGAGGTTGTTGTCACTGATAATGGACCGACGTTCACGTCGTCGGAGTTCAGCGACTTCCTGAAAAGGAATGGAGTGAAGCACAAGAGGACGCCGCCATATCACAGCGCGTCGAATGGTCAGGTGGAGCGTTGCGTCCGTACGCTGAAGGAAAACCTGCTGAAAAACGAAGTGTCGGGGGAGAAGAGAACGCTTCGACACCAAGTGGACAGTTTCCTGTTCGCGTACCGAAACACGCCACACACAGTCACTGGAAAAACGCCGGCGGAACTGTTTCTTCGCCGAGCGCCGAGGACGCGTCTGTCCCTACTCAAGCCCAATTTGAAGGCTCAAGTGGAGAAGATGCAGGAGCAACAGAAAGCAAGTCATGATGGAAAGGACATGAAGCTGCGCGAATTCACAGCGCGGCAGCCTGTGTTCGTGCGGAATTGTCGCAGCGACCAGCGTGTGACGTGAGTACCGGGCATCGTCCTGCGCCGTAAGGGACCGCATACGTACAGTCACCAGCAGTTGCTACCCATCACCCCCGGACGGCGGGGGAGCAAGCTACCACCGCCCCTGCGAGACTAGCGCCGCCATGCGCCAAGAAGTGGAAACACCACGCGACTGAGGCCACGTGAGGGCAGGGTCACGTGATGGAGGGGCGGAGCATAGTAGCTTTTGCGCCCGACACTAACTGAAATGCGGCGCTGTGATTGGGCGCCTTAGCATGAATGAAGCCCCGGCGCCAGAATCAGCCGTTCGCCTTATATGGAAAGTGAGCCTTTGCGTTTCACTGTTCTGTATTGGTTTGAGAGCCACGGCACCATACGAATTGTGAGCCCCTTTGAACGGGTCACCGCCCGAGGCACTGAGGCGACGGCTGTGCCGGGCAAAGTCTAGCCTGGTGGGAGAGGTGGGCCAGGGAAAGTGCGATCGAGCAGCCACTGGGACGTGGATTGGGATTATCCACTTCTCAAAACCTTCTCAGCTCAACGATTTAAAAATTCAAAAGTTAAATGTTAAACTTCAGCCTGCATGTGTAAACTCTGGTCCGGCGCTGGCAGGAAGCTTATATTGCCACTTGCAATTCCACTACGTTGTAATATAACCAATAGTTCTGTGAGAGCAGCAACTGAAAGCACCGTTGAGAGGGGGGAGGGCGGCGCGAAACGGCCCCCTCTCTCCTTTTCAGTCGATATCTCCTAAAGTATAGCAAATGTGGCCACCAAACTTTCAAGACTCCTCCGGGCATCATTTTTACACCTTGTGACCAAATTTTTCCAGAGCTCTTATAAAAGGTTAGTCACAAATGACGTCAGAGGGATGTCATGTTCTGTCATTTTCGACCCAATAAAAGGTTTAGCCACCCTGGAGCCCGAGGGGCCACCCTGGAGCCCACAGATGTGACCCTGACAGGCTTTGCGGGTTCCCCTATCCCTGTGGTGGGGAAAATGACTGTGACAGCAAAGTACCAGGAGCAGGAACACACCGTGAGTCTGCTGGTGGTGGATGTGGACAGCCGACGTCCCAACCTGATGGGTCGAGACTGGCTCAAGGTCTTCAGACTGGACTGGAAGTCGTTTGCCACCATGAATATGGTGGAAAAGGGTGATATACAGAAGCAGTACCCAGAAGTGTTTCTGAAAGGTAAGGGGCCCATCAAATCCTTCAAGGTAGAGGTTAAGCTGAAAGAGGGAGCAACACCAGGCTTCTTCAAGCCCCGCAGTGTGCCCTACGCTCTCAGAACCAAGGTCACTGAGGAGCTGGACAGGCTGGTGAATGAGGGAATCTTGGTTCCAGTCACCAGCAGTGAGTGGGCATCACCCATCGTCACAGTGATGAAACAGGATGGAACAGTCAGGCTATGTGGAGACTACAAGGTCACCGTAAACCGGTGGGCTGAGGTGGGCACTTACCCGTTGCCCACGGTCCAGGACCTCTTTGCAAAAATCAAGGGCAAAGTGTTCTCTAAGTTGGACTTGTCTCAGGCTTACCTGCAGTGTGAGCTCTCAGAAGCATCGAAGCGCCTGCTGGTGATCAACACACCGAGAGGTCTCCTACAGCCTCAACGCCTGCCATATGGTGTAGCCCAGGCACCAGAGTTGTTCCAGAAGGTGATGGACCAGGCCCTTCAAGGACTGGATGGGGTACTGGTGTATCTCGACGATATTCTGGTGGCCAGTTCATCAGTGGAGGAGCACCGCAGAGACCTCAGCCAAGTGATGGAGCGCCTGGAGAAGTACAACATCCACCTAAATGGTGCAAAGTGTGAGATGTTCAAGACGGAGCTCGACTATCTGGGACACAGGATCACGGCGGATGGAATCCATCCCACAGAAGAAAAGATCCAGGCCATCAGGAACATGAAGAGGCCGGACGACGTCAAGGAGCTGCAGAGCATGTTGGGCATCATCAACTTCTACAGGAGGTTTTTGCCAAACCTCTCGACGCAGCTGCAGCCGCTGAACCAGCTGCTGCAGAAAGAGGCACGCTGGAACTGGACTCCAGCCTGCGAGAAGGTGTTCCAACAGCTGAAGTCAGCACTGAGTGAAGATGACGTGCTGGTGCACTATGACGAAGAGAAGCCCATCAAGCTCAGTTGTGACGCCTCATCATACGGACTGGGAGCGGTCATATCTCACGTCATGAGCGACGGATCGGAACGACCAATCGCCTTCGCGTCAAGGACTATGACTTCCACCGAACGCAACTATGCACAAGTGGAACGAGAGGGACTGAGTATCATGTTCGGACTAAAGAAGTTCCATCAGTACCTGTATGGACGGCTGTTCACCCTGGTCACAGATCACCAGGCGCTGACCAGTCTCCTGGGGCCGCATACGGCAGTGCCGCCCCTCGCCGCGGCAAGAATGCAACGTTGGGCACTCATGCTGGCGGCGTACAGCTACAAGATCGAATATCGACGATCGGATCTACACGGCAACGCTGATGCGCTGTCTCGGCTGGTGACAAACAGGGACAACATTGAAGACCCGGATCAAATGGAAGAAGAGCCGGTGTTCTCCGTTGTCGAGGAGCTCCCGCTGACAGCACAAGAAATCAAAGAAGAAACCAGACGGGATCTGAGTCTGACGCTTGGTAAGGTGAGCGAGTACGTCATGTCGGGCTGGCATGACGACATCACGGACGACATCCAGCCGTTCTTCACAAGAAGAGAGGAACTGTCTGTAGAAGATGGATGCCTCCTGTGGGGAAGACGAGTGATAATCCCGCCGAAGTTCAGACAGCGGCTTCTCCAGGACCTGCATCAGGAGCATCCGGGTATCGGTCGGATGAAAGCCCTTGCGAGAAGCTACCTCTGGTGGCCGGGGCTTGATGCTGACATCGATGCGGAAGTGAAGAGCTGCTGCGCATGTCAGGCCGTCCGACAAGACCCGACCGCAGCACCGCTGATACCCTGGGAATGGCCAGAACGTGTGTGGGAAAGAGTGCATCTGGATTTTGCTGAGAAAGGAGGTCAGCAATTCCTCTTGGTAGTAGACGGTCATTCAAAATGGCTAGAAGTCTTCCTGATGGCGGACATCAAGACAGCGCGAACGGTCGAAGCACTCCGCAGCCTCTTCGCACGTTTCGGGGTTCCGGAGGTTGTTGTCACTGATAATGGACCGACGTTCACGTCGTCGGAGTTCAGCGACTTCCTGAAAAGGAATGGAGTGAAGCACAAGAGGACGCCGCCATATCACAGCGCGTCGAATGGTCAGGTGGAGCGTTGCGTCCGTACGCTGAAGGAAAACCTGCTGAAAAACGAAGTGTCGGGGGAGAAGAGAACGCTTCGACACCAAGTGGACAGTTTCCTGTTCGCGTACCGAAACACGCCACACACAGTCACTGGAAAAACGCCGGCGGAACTGTTTCTTCGCCGAGCGCCGAGGACGCGTCTGTCCCTACTCAAGCCCAATTTGAAGGCTCAAGTGGAGAAGATGCAGGAGCAACAGAAAGCAAGTCATGATGGAAAGGACATGAAGCTGCGCGAATTCACAGCGCGGCAGCCTGTGTTCGTGCGGAATTGTCGCAGCGACCAGCGTGTGACGTGAGTACCGGGCATCGTCCTGCGCCGTAAGGGACCGCATACGTACAGTCACCAGCAGTTGCTACCCATCACCCCCGGACGGCGGGGGAGCAAGCTACCACCGCCCCTGCGAGACTAGCGCCGCCATGCGCCAAGAAGTGGAAACACCACGCGACTGAGGCCACGTGAGGGCAGGGTCACGTGATGGAGGGGCGGAGCATAGTAGCTTTTGCGCCCGACACTAACTGAAATGCGGCGCTGTGATTGGGCGCCTTAGCATGAATGAAGCCCCGGCGCCAGAATCAGCCGTTCGCCTTATATGGAAAGTGAGCCTTTGCGTTTCACTGTTCTGTATTGGTTTGAGAGCCACGGCACCATACGAATTGTGAGCCCCTTTGAACGGGTCACCGCCCGAGGCACTGAGGCGACGGCTGTGCCGGGCAAAGTCTAGCCTGGTGGGAGAGGTGGGCCAGGGAAAGTGCGATCGAGCAGCCACTGGGACGTGGATTGGGATTATCCACTTCTCAAAACCTTCTCAGCTCAACGATTTAAAAATTCAAAAGTTAAATGTTAAACTTCAGCCTGCATGTGTAAACTCTGGTCCGGCGCTGGCAGGAAGCTTATATTGCCACTTGCAATTCCACTACGTTGTAATATAACCAATAGTTCTGTGAGAGCAGCAACTGAAAGCACCGTTGAGAGGGGGGAGGGCGGCGCGAAACGGCCCCCTCTCTCCTTTTCAGTCGATATCTCCTAAAGTATAGCAAATGTGGCCACCAAACTTTCAAGACTCCTCCGGGCATCATTTTTACACCTTGTGACCAAATTTTTCCAGAGCTCTTATAAAAGGTTAGTCACAAATGACGTCAGAGGGATGTCATGTTCTGTCATTTTCGACCCAATAAAAGGTTTAGCCACCCTGGAGCCCGAGGGGCCACCCTGGAGCCCACAGATGTGACCCTGACAGGCTTTGCGGGTTCCCCTATCCCTGTGGTGGGGAAAATGACTGTGACAGCAAAGTACCAGGAGCAGGAACACACCGTGAGTCTGCTGGTGGTGGATGTGGACAGCCGACGTCCCAACCTGATGGGTCGAGACTGGCTCAAGGTCTTCAGACTGGACTGGAAGTCGTTTGCCACCATGAATATGGTGGAAAAGGGTGATATACAGAAGCAGTACCCAGAAGTGTTTCTGAAAGGTAAGGGGCCCATCAAATCCTTCAAGGTAGAGGTTAAGCTGAAAGAGGGAGCAACACCAGGCTTCTTCAAGCCCCGCAGTGTGCCCTACGCTCTCAGAACCAAGGTCACTGAGGAGCTGGACAGGCTGGTGAATGAGGGAATCTTGGTTCCAGTCACCAGCAGTGAGTGGGCATCACCCATCGTCACAGTGATGAAACAGGATGGAACAGTCAGGCTATGTGGAGACTACAAGGTCACCGTAAACCGGTGGGCTGAGGTGGGCACTTACCCGTTGCCCACGGTCCAGGACCTCTTTGCAAAAATCAAGGGCAAAGTGTTCTCTAAGTTGGACTTGTCTCAGGCTTACCTGCAGTGTGAGCTCTCAGAAGCATCGAAGCGCCTGCTGGTGATCAACACACCGAGAGGTCTCCTACAGCCTCAACGCCTGCCATATGGTGTAGCCCAGGCACCAGAGTTGTTCCAGAAGGTGATGGACCAGGCCCTTCAAGGACTGGATGGGGTACTGGTGTATCTCGACGATATTCTGGTGGCCAGTTCATCAGTGGAGGAGCACCGCAGAGACCTCAGCCAAGTGATGGAGCGCCTGGAGAAGTACAACATCCACCTAAATGGTGCAAAGTGTGAGATGTTCAAGACGGAGCTCGACTATCTGGGACACAGGATCACGGCGGATGGAATCCATCCCACAGAAGAAAAGATCCAGGCCATCAGGAACATGAAGAGGCCGGACGACGTCAAGGAGCTGCAGAGCATGTTGGGCATCATCAACTTCTACAGGAGGTTTTTGCCAAACCTCTCGACGCAGCTGCAGCCGCTGAACCAGCTGCTGCAGAAAGAGGCACGCTGGAACTGGACTCCAGCCTGCGAGAAGGTGTTCCAACAGCTGAAGTCAGCACTGAGTGAAGATGACGTGCTGGTGCACTATGACGAAGAGAAGCCCATCAAGCTCAGTTGTGACGCCTCATCATACGGACTGGGAGCGGTCATATCTCACGTCATGAGCGACGGATCGGAACGACCAATCGCCTTCGCGTCAAGGACTATGACTTCCACCGAACGCAACTATGCACAAGTGGAACGAGAGGGACTGAGTATCATGTTCGGACTAAAGAAGTTCCATCAGTACCTGTATGGACGGCTGTTCACCCTGGTCACAGATCACCAGGCGCTGACCAGTCTCCTGGGGCCGCATACGGCAGTGCCGCCCCTCGCCGCGGCAAGAATGCAACGTTGGGCACTCATGCTGGCGGCGTACAGCTACAAGATCGAATATCGACGATCGGATCTACACGGCAACGCTGATGCGCTGTCTCGGCTGGTGACAAACAGGGACAACATTGAAGACCCGGATCAAATGGAAGAAGAGCCGGTGTTCTCCGTTGTCGAGGAGCTCCCGCTGACAGCACAAGAAATCAAAGAAGAAACCAGACGGGATCTGAGTCTGACGCTTGGTAAGGTGAGCGAGTACGTCATGTCGGGCTGGCATGACGACATCACGGACGACATCCAGCCGTTCTTCACAAGAAGAGAGGAACTGTCTGTAGAAGATGGATGCCTCCTGTGGGGAAGACGAGTGATAATCCCGCCGAAGTTCAGACAGCGGCTTCTCCAGGACCTGCATCAGGAGCATCCGGGTATCGGTCGGATGAAAGCCCTTGCGAGAAGCTACCTCTGGTGGCCGGGGCTTGATGCTGACATCGATGCGGAAGTGAAGAGCTGCTGCGCATGTCAGGCCGTCCGACAAGACCCGACCGCAGCACCGCTGATACCCTGGGAATGGCCAGAACGTGTGTGGGAAAGAGTGCATCTGGATTTTGCTGAGAAAGGAGGTCAGCAATTCCTCTTGGTAGTAGACGGTCATTCAAAATGGCTAGAAGTCTTCCTGATGGCGGACATCAAGACAGCGCGAACGGTCGAAGCACTCCGCAGCCTCTTCGCACGTTTCGGGGTTCCGGAGGTTGTTGTCACTGATAATGGACCGACGTTCACGTCGTCGGAGTTCAGCGACTTCCTGAAAAGGAATGGAGTGAAGCACAAGAGGACGCCGCCATATCACAGCGCGTCGAATGGTCAGGTGGAGCGTTGCGTCCGTACGCTGAAGGAAAACCTGCTGAAAAACGAAGTGTCGGGGGAGAAGAGAACGCTTCGACACCAAGTGGACAGTTTCCTGTTCGCGTACCGAAACACGCCACACACAGTCACTGGAAAAACGCCGGCGGAACTGTTTCTTCGCCGAGCGCCGAGGACGCGTCTGTCCCTACTCAAGCCCAATTTGAAGGCTCAAGTGGAGAAGATGCAGGAGCAACAGAAAGCAAGTCATGATGGAAAGGACATGAAGCTGCGCGAATTCACAGCGCGGCAGCCTGTGTTCGTGCGGAATTGTCGCAGCGACCAGCGTGTGACGTGAGTACCGGGCATCGTCCTGCGCCGTAAGGGACCGCATACGTACAGTCACCAGCAGTTGCTACCCATCACCCCCGGACGGCGGCCGCAGGGGCGGCGCCACGGGTTTTCGATAGGGGGGGGACGGGGACCGAAAATCGAAAATCCCAAAAGTAGATACTGATCGTGTATGCAAAAAAAAAACGAGGCACTATAACGCCGCGAAACTTGGCAAGGCCCAAAACACATCGAATGGTGCATCCCGTTTCCAAACTTATCCTAGGACACCTAAGATCGATCACCTTTTCAAGCATCCTTGCCTCTAAATCAAAATTTGCAGTCTTGCCAACTCAAAGCTGGTTTCCTTCAAGCTGCGAATTGCTTAGGTATGAGTAGCAGTGCCAGCTACTTTTCTACTACGCTTCGTACTTTCAAATTTTCGATCTTACGTTTGGTCAGCTTCAGGGCTTCACCATCATATAGTCATGGAGGAAAAGTGGGAATGTCTTCTGCTCTGACAAGTGCGCCAAAACTGCAATATAATTTCAGAATCATGACATCACCACCTGATCCATATGCAACGGGCAGGGTGCAGCTAATGGCTAGCCATCAGTGGTCATGTCATCGGTGGTCACTCAAAAGGCCATGCTAGGTCATGGAAATTGGAAGGTCACCAGCCGTTATTTGATCACACTTTCTGATGGATTTTACTTGCCAAGAGCTTCGCGGGAAAAACGAGCGCATGCACCGTTGAAAAATTGAGTGAAAGGGTCTCAGATCCGGCGACCTCTGCAGGTAAAATGCCCCAGGGTAGGATTCCGGTGCTTGTTGATTAACTTCGTCAAAAACGGCAGTAGAGCTGTGATGTCGGCACCATTGTGTTCGTCACGATCGAGCTGGCACGACCTGCATCGTTCTCATATTCACCCTCCAATCGTAACAACTACAGCAGGGATTGGCAAATGGCGGGGCACCCCCTTTGGGAGGTAATGAAGGTCTCTGGAAACCTCATCCCACATCTCTTTAGCATTAGTGGCTCTCCTTATGGAACAGGTTTCTTGGCTGGTCTGTTTCACCCCAGAATTCAAAGACTAGTCAAGGTAAAACCGAGCGCACCACAGTGAGCACAATTTGATAAGCTGGTGTATCTCAATTTTCATGTAGAACCTTTCACGTATCACGGACCTAAAACCCTTTCGTGCACTCATGCAAAAGCAACTGCCATGTTTCAACAGCGGGTAATGGCATTTTCACAGCCGCTGACGTAAGAAGGGGAGGGATGGGGGGCTCGATTAGACCCCCAGCTGTTCGGCCGCCGACCGAACTTAGTTTTGCAGAAAAAAAAAACGAGTGCTATCGAACCCCTTGACGAGAGGGAGCCGATGCTATATCCAATTATAAGGTCTTGGGCTACCGCGTGCTTTTTTGGTCCTGCCTGTGATCTATCCGAACACTTCTCCCCACAAGTGCTGGGGTTAAATGGCATAGATTTCAAATGGTTCCTGTGGTAGAACTGCCATGCTTGAATTTGACTAATTAGGAATGGAAAATTTTCATATAGTAACGGAAATCTATGGAATTTCAGTGAACTTGGTTTTATCGGCAATGGGGTCTGGCAGTGGGGTGGGGAGGTAATAAGTAATAACCCTGCCTGGCGCCCCAAAAAGGGGGCACGATCCCCGAGGCCCTGCCGATCACCTTATAACTACAGGCATCACAGCTCCACACCTTTTGCAGATGGTCAGGACCCCCTGCGATGCATCCCAACAGCAATCTTTATTCAGAACCTGCCTTGATTAACCAACGATGCATTAAATGCGACGGATAGCTCTATAATGCATTATTATCAACTATTGAACGGGCCTCGCCGATAGGGGGGTACTGTACCCCCCTAACTTTCGATAGCGGGGGACCTGTCCCCCCCGTCCCCCCCGGTGGCGCCGCCCATGACGGCGGGGGAGCAAGCTACCACCGCCCCTGCGAGACTAGCGCCGCCATGCGCCAAGAAGTGGAAACACCACGCGACTGAGGCCACGTGAGGGCAGGGTCACGTGATGGAGGGGCGGAGCATAGTAGCTTTTGCGCCCGACACTAACTGAAATGCGGCGCTGTGATTGGGCGCCTTAGCATGAATGAAGCCCCGGCGCCAGAATCAGCCGTTCGCCTTATATGGAAAGTGAGCCTTTGCGTTTCACTGTTCTGTATTGGTTTGAGAGCCACGGCACCATACGAATTGTGAGCCCCTTTGAACGGGTCACCGCCCGAGGCACTGAGGCGACGGCTGTGCCGGGCAAAGTCTAGCCTGGTGGGAGAGGTGGGCCAGGGAAAGTGCGATCGAGCAGCCACTGGGACGTGGATTGGGATTATCCACTTCTCAAAACCTTCTCAGCTCAACGATTTAAAAATTCAAAAGTTAAATGTTAAACTTCAGCCTGCATGTGTAAACTCTGGTCCGGCGCTGGCAGGAAGCTTATATTGCCACTTGCAATTCCACTACGTTGTAATATAACCAATAGTTCTGTGAGAGCAGCAACTGAAAGCACCGTTGAGAGGGGGGAGGGCGGCGCGAAACGGCCCCCTCTCTCCTTTTCAGTCGATATCTCCTAAAGTATAGCAAATGTGGCCACCAAACTTTCAAGACTCCTCCGGGCATCATTTTTACACCTTGTGACCAAATTTTTCCAGAGCTCTTATAAAAGGTTAGTCACAAATGACGTCAGAGGGATGTCATGTTCTGTCATTTTCGACCCAATAAAAGGTTTAGCGGGAAGAGCTGTCACGCTTACAGTTTTGAAGATAACGAAAAATATTCAAGATCAAAAAGATTTAAAATAAACAGCGCTACCAAACTGCTAACTCTTATTAATCGGTGAAAAATGCGACCTTTGACCTGACTTGTGACGTCATGGGTTGCACCTAGGTCAACGAAACCTGGTAACAAGGTAGTTCCCTGGTGGGGCTATCGAACGCTCTTTGAATGTTCAAAATCGGTCGGTAACTTTCCGAGATCTCAGGTGGAAGGCGAAACGGCTGCACCACCCGATCAGGTGGTAGGGTCTGCCAATAGCCCAAGGGAGCGCGGATTATTTATTCACTCATACAGTGTCATTTATTTTGAGAAGACCTTTCTCACGCCATGACATGGTCCTCTCGTAATAGAACGAGATGAGGAGAGTGTTTTCACGCCTCCTTATGCACGGCTCTAAGTGTCATATTGAGCTATCAACTCTCACCGGTTTTCGGACAATGAAGTTCTTAGTTCTTACTGAATCCAATTTTATTTCAAACAATTGTCACTGTGCTAGTTTTATTCTTATACGTTTTTGAAAAAGCGCTGAAGAAGTCTTTGATAGACGAAACCGGTCCACTTATTCTTTTTCTAATTGTTTTTTGAATATATTAGTAGACTACTGGCTCTTTACTACAAAATTTGAGAATGTTTGGCATTACTTTGACCCGAACGATGTGCAGCTGAATTTTCCCTCTTGAATGATTATGGACAGCTCGCGAAATTAACTTCAACCTAAACTACCGACAAGCAGAAGAAAATCCGATACAAGCCTACCTCAATCCTCTCACCTTATTCAACCGTTGAAACGTTAAAGGCATTTGTTCAGTCCGAGTCGCTATGTCGACCACCCGCGCCGTGCTGGGGGGGGGGGGGCGTTTTATGCCCTTCCCCCTCAGGGTTTTCGCGAATATCTCAAAAACGGCGACGCGACGCGTAGCGTCATTCAAGGTCAGGTCACCAGGTAACGTCAAGAGACCTTACCTCAGAAAAACAATTCGAAAGCTCGCTGTAGCTAAACCGACTGAGCGATCACTTCAAAACTTTCAGTAATTGCTTAAAGGGACCCTCCCACCTTAACCCGCGCCCTGCTGGGGGTCCTGGATTTCCACGCCCTGCTGGGGGGGTGTTTGAACACCCCCCCTTGTAACTCGGCTCCTGGGCCACGTAGCGATACGCGGAAGGCGGCGTTCGAAAGAGCGTAAAAAATAATGACGAAATCACTTCGGTCAATTTTTTGGTCAGGTCAAAGGTCAGGTCACCAGAGGTCATTGAAGGCAAAATTTCTCCGATTTCCAGGTCGAATGTCGAAATTTTCCAAGAAGCCAACGCATAACTCGGGAACCAATAGAGCTACAGCGCCGCGGAAAAGCGCATTCGATAGCCCTATTAACGCCCTTTCTGAGTAATTCTCTCAGATTTGACCTAACGTCAACGGTTTTGCCTGCAGGGGGCAAAAACTGCAAAAATAGCCGATTTTTTTCGAAAACAGCTTTTCTGCAATAACTTTTGACCCAAGCCTTGTACGAGCTTACTTTTACCGGTATCGTGTTCCTCTCGTCAAGACGCATCGAATGAACTATGACTTGACCTTGAAAGGTCAACTTGAAAATTTGACCTCAGGTCAAGGTCATGACCTGACCGGAAAGGGTCATGTTGCATATCAGTCGATCCGTATCGTCGAGCTGAACACATCTAAGGCGTTTTCATCGCTCTAGCATGCCTCTATCAAAAGTTATTTGCGAAAAACTGTTAGATACCATTCGTGACCTAAGATGACCTCAGGGCATAAACAAGGGTCACGGACACCATTTTCAAGTTCAGTGTGTCTAAACCACTTGTAATTCGGTGTTTGGGAGTGTTTATAATGTCTTTCATCCAAAAGAGGCGCATTTCAATTTTCTCCCATTGACTTATAATGGGGAGGTCGCAAAATTGACCTGACCTTAGGTCATCGATATCAAAATTCTGAGATATACATTTTGTACATGCTATTGCTCTTAGCAATCGCTGAAAGTTTCAAAGCGATCGGTCACTCGGTGTAGCTATGACAGACATTGAAACTTTTTATGAGGTGAGGTCACTTCAAGTGACCTGGTGACCTGACCTTGAAGGACCTTGGTCTGAAATTTTCACAACATGTGTAGAATTGATGTATGATAAGGTGTACCAAAAACGGCGGCGCTCCGCGCCGCCGTTTTTGAGATATTCGCGAAAAACCACAAGGGGGGGGGGGTGTTCAAACACCCCCCCCCAGCAGGGCGCGGGTTAACATTAGATTTGAGTTGAGATAGCCAAAATGGGGTCCCTGGCTCACAATTACCGGTTTCGGCACTCACAACATCAAGAAATGCCTTAAATCGGAA
Organism: Amphibalanus amphitrite; assembly: GCF_019059575.1. Classification (NCBI taxonomy): domain Eukaryota; kingdom Metazoa; phylum Arthropoda; class Thecostraca; order Balanomorpha; family Balanidae; genus Amphibalanus; species Amphibalanus amphitrite. Next base: position 989,083 of record NW_024881639.1, read on the forward strand.
ATATTGAATTTCAAAATTGCAGCATTTTGATTCAGAGGGGCTAATGTATAGGAATACCCCTCTGAATGTGTGACGTCAGCGCAGGTATCTAACGATTTTTAAATGTTTGACTAAAACGTTTTGTAGCACGCGGTGGTTTATGCTGCTTTGCGCGCAACAAATGCCGCACTTTCAAATAAAGTCGCTAGGAACAGCGGAGATCCCAAAAAGTAAACAAAAGTAAAAGTCTAATATCTTGAAAACCGGTGAATATTTTTCGATGAAATTTGGTAGATATTCGTTTTTTGCTCTTTCTGAACCGAGCGACATCACTTTCATGCCAATTCATTAACTTTTTTGAAGGTGGGAGGGTCCCTTTAAGGTAGCAGCATGTATGTATAAAATGGATACCTCGGATTTTTTATGTCTGTGACCTAAGGTCAGGTCAATTTTGCGAGTGCTCCATTAGGTATAAGCTGTCAATGGGAGAAAATTGAAATGCGCCTCTTTTGGACGAATTTCGTTCTACACCCTCTCAAACATCGGTCCATAGGTAAACATGGCACACTGAATCGGAAAATTGCACCTGTGACCCCTGTGTGTGCCCCTGATGTCATTTTAGGACATAAAAGGTCTTCAGCAGTTTTTTGACTTTTGACAGAGACGTGCTAGAGCGGTGAAAACACCGTTGATCTGAGGTCAAATTTGAGGTCAATCAGAGCGGTGCCCTCTGGGGGCTAAACCGTTGATCTGAGGTCAAATTTGAGGACATGTTGGCGAAAGAGCGTTAAAAGAGTTATCGAATGCGCTTTTCCGCGGCACTGTAGCAGGTAGCTCTATTGGTTCCCGAGTTAGCCGTCGGTTGTTAAAAATCGTTGAAATCAACAAAATTTGACCTTTGATGAACCCTGGTGACCTGACCTTTGCCCTGACCTTAACCCTATTCCTGGCGGGCTCCGCCGGGACAAGAAACTGGCGGGGGGGCCGATTCGGCCCCCCCTTCAGATCTTAAAAACTACACATCGCAGCGACAAACGGTAAACGGCATCGGATACGCACGGTCAAGATCTACAATTTTTACAAAGGTCATTTTCAGGTCAGGTCAAAGATGACGTCACAGGGGTCGAAAAAGTCGAAATGGCGGCGCTAGATATGGAGAGAGTTTTTCTCGAATAACTTTCGAATTAGTCAAGATAGGAACAAATTAAGGGCATCATCGTGATCCTCTCGTCAATCCGCATCGAATGATATATATATATATATATATATATATATATAATATATATTATATATATATATAATATATTATTATAATATATATATATATGTTGACCTCGAAAGGTCAAGGTCAAAGGTGACCTCAGGTCACGTGACCTCGAGGTCATCATGTATTCATTCGATGCGTCTTGACGAGCTGAACACAATGAGACCATCCACGCGTCTGTATCTTGTTCCTGTACGGAGTTATTGGCCAAAAACCTTTGGTGACCTTTGTGACGTCACATGACCTCACAGCTGCCCAACAGCAAAACAGCCCTCAAGGTAGTGAAGGTTGATCGTATATGAAGTCATGTATGGTATAGGGGGCCATTCCGACCCGTTTTAGTGGTAAAACAGGGAGTTGATTTTT